>NW_027361671.1:94890000-95340000 GCF_039654945.1 Dendrobates tinctorius
AGAAGTGGCAGAGGCGGTGCTCCTAGAAGGAGACAAAGTTTTGTTGGTGCTCATAGAAGTGGCAGCGGTGGAGGTGATACGAGGAGACAAACCCGTGGCGGTGCTCAAAAAAGTGGCAGTGGTGGTGATCCTTGGAGACAAAGTCATGTTGGTGCTCCTAGAAGGAGGCTGCGTGTCAGTGATCCGAGAAGGAGAAGTTCTGGCGGGACTCCTAGGAGGAGAATTGGTGGCGGTGCTCTTTGGATGTGTGGTGGTGGTGCTCCTTTGATGAGGAGTAGTGGCGGTGCTCCTTTGATGAGGAGTGCTGGCGGTGCTCCTTTGATGAGGAGTGCTGGCTGTGCTCCTTTGATGAGGAGTGCTGGCGGGGCTCCTTTGATGATGTTGACTAGTGGTGTCGGTGGCCCAAGCAGGTTCTGTGGTGGTGTTGCTCCAAGCAGGTGGTGCAGTGGCAGTGGTGGTGCTCCATACAGGAGCAGCGCTTGCCATAGTGGTTGTGGCGGAGGAGTGCCCAGCAGCACTCGAACTTGGGGTGGTGTAGTGGTGTCCGGCATGGCTTGGAATGCAGGTGGCCGTGCAGTGGTATGCAGCAGAAGTCGGTAGGGAGGTGTAGCGAGTCAGCGGTGGCACTGTTGGAAATAACACCACTGACTGCTGCACATACCGATTCTGCTGCATAGCCTCCAAGTAAGCAGTGTTGCAGGCCTGCAACACACTCAGCTGTTGCTCAGGACTAAGGTGTTCCGCCATGCCCTTTTCAATTTTACTAAAAAAATGGTGCACTGGTCTGTTGAGGTCGGCCTCCAAGCGGTCAAGGCGCTGGTCGACAGAGTGGAAGCGGTTTTCCATGTGGTTAAAACCATGTTGCATGAGTGAAAAACCGCATTCCACTCTGCCGGACAGCGACTTGAGGTTGGCATGAAAGGCCTCGCTCAAGTGCATAAACTCGGGCAAGACATTCCTTTCCAAAGCCCTCTGCCGCTGGCGGGTAGTGCCCGCATAACCAGTGACAGAGACCTGGGAAAGGGGAACACCTGCTTGACCAGCTTCCTGGTCAACAGCTGTCCGTGTTGCTGACCTGCAAGCTGTTTCCTGGCTGTCGGATGGCTGGGACGGGTCCGAGGTCGACCGATGAAGGACCGCTCCAGGGACAGGTTGCATGGTGCTGCTCCAAGTGCTGTGGAAAGAAAGGGAAAACATTACTATCATGCATTAACAAGAAGCATCAGCTGTGGAATAGAAAAGCACATAGTAATAAAAAAAAAGCTTGAATCCAAGGCTCTTGTCTGGTCTTCAATTCAAAGCTGTCTGTAGCTGCTCTTCTCTTGCTCTCTGTAGCTGCTATTACCTTCAAGGCTGTAGTGGTGTGGCCCTGAAGACACCTTCTTTTATCAACACTCCTCTCAAACAATGTTGCTTGTTTAGGGGGAGGTTTAAACAACTGTCTAGACATTGTTTACTCAAATCGTGTGCGCGCACAAAGCGCTGACGTGCGCGCATCCAAGCGCACGCCAGCGACCCCATAGACTGTAATGCTATTTTTGGGCACACACCGTGCGCACATATGCGCACGCGATTTTTTTAACGGTGTAGGCGGAACAAAAAATGCAACATGTAGTGTACAGCGCGTCTGGGCACACACCTGGAAACTGCACAGCGCACACTAAACGCTGATTAGCATGTGCAATCGCAAGACCCTGCGACCACCATGTTACAGATAGGGGAACATTGCGCGTGCGCCCGATAGCGCACGATGCGCTGCGCGATAAAACGCTAGTGTGAAACCAGCCTAAGGCTACTTTCACACTAGCGTTTTTTTGCGCTGCGCTGCGTGCGCAGTCCAAATGCATACAAAAAACGCATCAAGCGTTTTGCATGCGTTTGCTTATTTTATGCGCATGTATTTTAACCATTTTGTAGCCATATTGACTCTTAAAATGCATGCGATTTTAAACGCTGACGTGGGCATATCCATGCGCACATCTGTGTTCCCATAGACTGTAATGTGATTTTTTTGTCGCATTCCATGCGCACGCATGCGCATGCATTTTTTGAGACAAGTTGGATGGACCAAAAATGCAACAGGTTGTGTCCGGCGCGCCTGGGCGCACACCACAAAAAAACCGCATGACCACGAAAACGCATACGAACGCGTGCAAACGTTAGACCATGCGCCCCCATGTTAAAGATAGGGATCAGGACGCATGCGCATGTACACGCACGATGCGCTGCGCTAAAAAACGCTAGTGTGAAACCAGCCTTAGATAGACCACTGACAACAAAGCAAACCTTTTGCTGACAACTTCTTCATGTGTACAGCTCATATATGAATGAGAATGGCACATGAAAAGTTAGGATCACTCAAATTCAGGATCTCTGAACCAGCGGAAGCTTCATAACAATGTCTAGAAGAGAGAACTTCTCCCCCCTGGATTTACTATCCACACAATCTGTGCTGACTTTCCTGGCATACCAGTCCTTTGGACCACAATCAGTGGAGGATACAGACATTATTTTGGACATAATACAGTATTTGAAAAAATATATTTGTACTTTATTACCCTAAGGCCGGGGTCAGCAACTTTAAGCACTTAGAGGTTGTTGACCCATGGCCTAAGACCTTTATCACTTCTCTTTTTTAGATTTACTATCCAACCAATCTGTTGGGACTTCTATTAAGAAGTTAAATGTAGCAAATTTCCACTCTGATGAATGGACATGTTACATGGTAAAAATTTATTAGCTATATTAGCAAAACCCAAGTGCCATGCCGATGACACTGTTGATCCATGGCCCCCTTTATCTTGGAACACAAAAGCTCAGGAGATTACATAATTATACCATAAAAGTATAGAGCTGGTCTTCACTCTGCCTTGAACTATTGGAACTGATAGTAAATAATGTGTTTTATTATGTCTTTCACCTTGTGCTGAAATAGGTTAAAACCAAATAACTAAAGATTAGAATTGAAAAGATTTAATTAAGATGATAATAGTTTTCCTGAGGACATCTTCAGACTACCGTACATCTGCGTGACATTAAGTTGTAATTATTAAAAGGCAAAGGATGATCAGTTGCATTAGACATATTTTTGTGCCATCTGCTGTGTTTGAGTGATTGACTTATGCTAAGTAATGCCATGGTAAGGAGATATTTAATGCTCTAATCAGCCATTTCTTTTAAAATACTGCTCTTTCCTTTGTACTCTGAATTCATTACAGACACGATGGACCTTTTGAAATGAATGCATTAGGAAAAAGATGACATCTTTATAATTAAGAGACAGAAACCAACATTTAATGCACATTAAAGAGTGGAGTGCAGTGGCACATCCACTTAGTACTAGCTCTAAGAGTACATGAAATGAGCAGTACGGACACGACATAAGTAACTATATATCTTCACCTGCATTTACAACCCGGCATTCACTTCAAAGCAGATAGGGAATGAAAACCACTTGCATAAGTCAAGGATACTTTGAGAGACAAATTCAATAAAAGCTCATACCCTACAGTTTTTACTATGTAATAAACAAGTCAAGCATGAGAGATACAACATTCAGCGTTTCCTTTACGCTTTTTATGATTTGCTTCTTTGTAACTAATTCCTTAAGATAGCCTTTAGGATGGGTTCACGGTGAGCCTGCATAGAAGTGTAGACTATTTTTAGGCTGGTGCAAATCTGTCCTACTTTTACAATCTCTAGAAAACTCTGGCATGAACATATTGCTCAAGATTTCATTTTTTAAATGTGATATATTTTGATTTTCCAATAGATTTCAAACTGAGTTTTTATTGCCAGTAACGAACACTTTATATTTTCCTATTCCTTTCTGAAGCAGAAGGACATTCTACAATAATGTTTCTTTTCTTATAACTTTGTAAAAAATTATTTTCTCTTCCCAATCCTTTTTATTTTGGCTGTAGCTGTTTGCTGTATTAGTTTTCTAGAGACATCTTTTTTCTGCCAAACTTGTACTCCAGCCTTTGTAATAAAAGGGTATGATTGATGCACACAACACACTATATATATATATATATATATATATATATATATATATATATATATATATATATATACAGGGTGGGCCATGTATTTGGATACACCTAAATAAAACGGGAATGGTTGGTGATATCAACTTCCTGTTTGTGGCACATTAGTATATGTGTGGGGGGAACTTTTCAAGATGGGTGGTGACCATGGCAGCAGGTAGCTGCCAGGTATCACTCCAGGGCTGTGTCTGGCTGTAGCAGCTGATCCCGCTGGGGACAAAACACTAATGACAGGTGTGGGCAAGTACAGATGGGCATGACATGTACACTGGCTGGCACGCTGGCAGGCAGGCATGGCTGGCACTCTGCCAGGCAGGGGGGAACAGCTGGCACTCTGGCAGGCAAGTGGGCACAGCTGGCACTTTGACAGGCAGCCAGGTATGGGTAGGGTAAGAGAACAGGTAGGAACCAGTTCAGACTGGAGGGTCCAGAACCATAGGACGTGATATGGAAGCGGAGCAGAACCGCACGGTGCAGAACAAGGGTAGAGCAGGACCACAAGGTGCGGAAAGGGAATGGAGCAAAACCAAAAGGTGCAGAACAGGAGTGGAGCATAGCTGCACGGTGCAGAGCAGAGCCGCAGAGTGCAAAGTGAAGAGCAGAGCCACAGGGTGCAGAGCGAAGAGCATAGCAGAGCAGCAGGGTGAGGAGCGAAGAGCAGAGACGCAGGGTGTGGAGCGAAAAGCAGAGCAGGACCGCAGGGTGCAGAGTGAAGAGAAAAGCAGAGTGAGGATTGTGGCCCCACTGTGCCACAAACCAGACTACCCTGGAGGGGTATGACTATGCAGCTGCCTTGAAGTTCAATAGAGCATCTGATGGTGAGGTGAGACTTGTACGGCAGGTAACTGCCAAGAACCAATCCAGGGCGGTGTCTGGCTGTAGCATCTGATCCCACTGGGGACCGAACACTAATGACAGGTGCGGGCAAGAACAGATGGGCACGACTGGTACTCTTGGCAGGCAGGCGGGCATGGCTGGCATGCTGGGAGACAGGTGGGTATGGCTGGCACTTACAGGCAGGCAGACATGGCTGGCACTCTGGCAGGCAGGTGGGCACGGCTGGCACTCTTGCAGGCAGGCGGGCATGGCTGGCACACTGGCAGGCATGCACAGGTAGGATAAGAGAACAGGTAGGAACCAGTTCAGACTGAAGGGACTGGAACCGTAGGATATGGGATGGAAGCAGAGCAGAACCACAAGGTACGGAACAGGAGCAGAGCAGGACCACAAGGTGCAGAATGGGAACAGAGCAGAACCACAAGGTGTGGAACGGGAACAGAGCAGAGCCACAGGGTGCAGAGCGGAGAGTAGAGCAGGCCCACAGGGTGCGGAGCGAAGAGCAAAGCAGAGCCACAGGGTGTGGAGCGAAAAGCAGAGCAGGGTTGCAGGGTGCAGAGTGAAGAGCAGAGCCACAGGGTGCGGAGCAAAGAGCAGAGCAGGGTGGCAGGGTGTGGAGCGAAGAGCAGAGCAGAGCCACAGGGTTCAGAGAGAAGAGCAGAGCCCCAGGGTGCAGAGCAAAGAGCAGAGCAGAGCCGCAGGGTACAGAGTGAAGAGCAGAGCCGCAGGGCAAAAAGCAGAGCAGAGCTGCAGGGTGCAGAGCAAAGAGCAGAGCCGCAGGGTGCAGAGTGAAGAACAGAGCCCCAGGGTGCAGAGTGAAGAGCAGAGCAGGGCCGCAGGGTGCAGAGCAAAGAGCAAAGCAGAGCCACAGGGTGTGGAGTGAAGAGCAGAGCCACAGGGTGTTGAGCAAAGAGCAGAGCCCCAGGGTGTGGAGCAAAGAGCAGAGCAGAGCCGCAGGGTACAGAGTGAAGAGCAGAGCCGCAGGGCAAAAAGCAGAGCAGAGCTGCAGGGTGCGGAGCAAAGAGCAGAGCCGCAGGGTACAGAGCGAAGAGCAGAGCCCCAGGGTGTGGAGTGAAGAGCAGAGCAGGGTCGCAGGGTGCAGAGCAAAGAGCAAAGCAGAGCCACAGGGTGTGGAGCGAAGAGCAGAGCCACAGGGTGTTGAGCAAAGAGCAGAGCCGCAGGGTGCAGAGCAAAGAGCAGAGCAGAGCCCCAGGATGCGGAGAGAAGAGCAGAGCAGAGCCCCAGGGTGCGGAGCAAAGAGCAGAGCAGAACCGCAGGGTACAGAGCGAAGAGCAGAGCCCCAGGGTGTGGAGTGAAGAGCAGAGCAGGGTCGCAGGGTGCAGAGCAAAGAGCAAAGCAGAGCCACAGGGTGTGGAGTGAAGAGCAGAGCCACATGGTGTTGAGCAAAGAGCAGAGCCGCAGGGTGCTGAGCGAAGAGCAGAGCAGAGCCGCAGGGTGCAGAGCAAAGAGCAGAGCAGAGCCGCAGGGTGCAGAGCAAAGAGCAGAGCAGAGCCCCAGGGTGCGTAGCAAAGAGCAGACCAGAGCCGCAGGGTGCAGAGCGAAGAGCAGAGCCGCAGGGCAAAAAGCAGAGCAGAGCTGCAGGGTGCGGAGCAAAGAGCAGAGCAGAGCCGCAGGGTGCAAAGTGAACAGCAGAGCCCCAGGGTGTGGAGTGAAGAGCAGAGCAGGTCTGCAGGGTGCAGAGCAAAGAGCAAAGCAGAGCCACAGGGTGTGGAGCGAAGAGCAGAGCCACAGGGTGTTGAGCAAAGAGCAGAGCCGCAGGGTGCTGAGCGAAGAGCAGAGCAGGGCTGCAGGGTGTGGAGTGAAGAGCAGGGCCACAGGGTGCAGAGCGAAGAGCAGAGCCACAAGATGCAGAGCGAAGAGCAGAGCAGAGCCGCAGGGTGTGGAGCGAAAAGCAGAGCAGGACCGCAGGGTGCGGAGCGAAGAGCAGAACAGAGCCGCAGGATGCAAAGCAAAGAGCATAGCTGCAGGGTGGGGAGCGAAGAGCAGAGCAGAAGGAGTAGACACAAGGCAACACACAGCTGAGTAGGGAAGGAAACAGATAGCGACAGGAACAGGTACAAGAAATTGACTTAGTACAGACAAGGACTGACACGGGAACAAGTACAGGACAAAGGATACAGGCCTGGGCATGCAGCCCCCAAGAAGGCGGAACACAAGACACACAGAGCACAGAAACGAGTCTGGGTATGCAGCCCCCAGAGAGGCAGTAAACAGGACAGGACCTGCAACTCAGCAGCAAAGTACAGACTGACAGAATTTGTTGCTCAGGCATCTCCCTGTGGGTGGAGATGCCTTAAGCATCCAATACCTCTTGGCAATAGGATGGGATAAAATTAGGGGTGTGCACTCTGTCTCTATAAAGCTCAGGAAGTGCCAGCGCCGCCGCCCTAAGCATACAGCCAGGTAGTATGCAGCAAGCAAGGACATGAAGCCCACAGCATGGAGCAGACAGAGGACAGAACTCACAGCATGGCCCGGAGTGGTGAGTAAGATGGTGTATCTGCCTGATGGAAGATGCAAAGCCATGCAGTGATGTCGGCAGGGACGTTACAGTGTTGCACTTATTCTTTCTTACAGTGTGTGTGACATCATATGCCATTCCCCTTTGCAAAAGAAAAATAAAAACATTACAAATAAAAAAATACAAAACTAACACTTGGGTTTTTTGTGTGGGATTTTTTTTTCTTTTGCTGTGGTCATAGATCTGATTTCCATGCTGGCAGAGCAGCTGCAGAGGTTGGCACTGGAGGTAAGTGACCTTCATTCTGAGGTTTAGCAGCAATGGCAGCGGCTGCAGGCTCTTATTGAGGGGGACTCTACGAGCAGGCCGGTCCAGCTTGAACCCAAAATTGCCCTCCCAGACAGGTTTTCTGGGGGTAAGGACATGTTTTTCGTGTTTAAGGAGGCATGCAAATTGTACTTTAAACTTCATCCTTACTCCTCTGGAGATGAGGAGCATTGAGTAGGAATTGTTATTTCACTGTTTAGCAGGTGGAACCTCAGTCCTGGGCTTTTTCTTTGCCTCAGGATTCTATGTGTCTTCAGTCTGTGGAAGAATTTTTCAGGGTCCTAGCCCTTATCTATGATGATCCTGACTGTATTTCCTTGGCTGAATCCAAGCTGTGTCGCATCCAGCAAGAGAATTGTTCGGTGGAGACTTATAGCTCTGAATTCCGCAGGTGAACTGATACAAAATGGAATGACCCGGCGCTCAGAATCCAATTCCTTCCGGGTCTCACTGAAAGGTTGAAGGAAGCATTAGCAGTGCGTGAGACTCCTGTGTCGTTGGAGGCTACCATGTCCTTGGCTATTTGTGTGGATAGATGCCTACAGGACAGATGGGTAAGACCACCTCCTTCCGAGCCCTCTTTCCGGGACAATACCCCGGTGTCGGAGGAAAGGTCTGGGGGTGAACCAATATTTGCGAAGGCAATAGGTTCGGAACCTATATAGGGATGCTTAGGGCGCACAGGGTGACGTTAGATCTGCCTATGTGTCTCCACTTCCCCCTCATTAGTGTTGTGTTCCCTTCCCCTTATCTCTTTGTGTTGAACTTAGTCTTTCCTACAGTGTGCGTGACATTATGATGATGTCATGTGTTTGGAAGTTTTTTTGGCAACATCAGAGTTAAATAGAGACACACCTGTGGATGTATTTTAATGCATAGCTAAAACACACTGCTTATTTATGTAGCATCATGGGAAAGTCTCAAGAAATCAGCCAAGATATTAGGAACAGAATTGTAGACTTGCACAAGTCTCACTTAACCTTGGGTGCAATTTCAAGATACCCAAAGGTGCCTTGTTCATCTGTACAAACAATGATAATGCCACAAATCCAAACCTTTAAGGTACCCCCCTGAAATTAGTCATTCGAGCGGGAGGTTTGGTGCCAGAAAGACCCCCCAGATGCAGGGCGACATGTGGCTGCTGCCCCTTCCCGCCACAAGGCTAGCCTACATACCATCTAAGCAACTGTAAGTTTGATTTCTGCTTTTAATCCCGTTTATTTTATATCTGCATTGTACATACCTAATGTCTCAACTTCGTAACATCTTTTTTCTGTGTAATCACTGCCTGCCTTTTTTGGGAATAAATTACAAAACTTATTAGTCTGTCTTCATGCTCTAAGACGAATTTTACGTTCCTTTAAGATAATTGCTAGTAATTTTGGGGTTTGCTATGGACCCTCTTAATTAACTCATTGATTAAGTGAATTGTAGCTGGTGGCAGCGACATGTGATCTGGACCTCGGCTTACTGCTGGCTGTGATGGAAAGGGATTTTATAAGCTAAATGGGTGGCTGCGGCCAGAGCATTTATAATTCCCTCACTGCAGCGTGCCGGGTGTCCAGACCTCATTGAAGCAGCCGGCCATGACCAATTATCCCAGGTGTAGTTCCCTGACTGACCTGAGGGTAAGGGGGGGCGCCGGAGAGCTGCGAGTTCCAAAGTGGAACTGAAAAGCTTCGTGAAGTATTGTGGGCAGGGGTGGGACAACCAAAATAACCCCCCTGCGCTAAATTGTTAGGGCAAGACTAGCTTACTGTTGTTTTTATCACATGGAGCCAGCGGTGGGATAACTAAGATAAGCCCCCCTGCTCCCGTGATAGCCGTGTGTCAGCAGTGCGGTGGGTCTGTGACAGCCCAAATTCCGACCAACTATTGTGAGAAGCTTGTGGAAGGATACCTGAAGCGTTTGACCTAAGTCATTCAGTTTAAAGGCAAAGGTACCAAATAGTAATGAAATGTATATAAATTTTTGACTTTGCAGTAATAAAAATGCCTTAAAACATTCTGTCTCTGTGATTATTCTGGCATTTGGTAAATATTAATAATTTTGGTAATGCTAATTGACCTAAAATGGGAAAGGTTTACTTTGATTTCATGTCAGATATTGAGAAAAACATGCATATGTGTCTTTTTATATAGTGTATGTAAACTTCTGGTTTCAACTATATATTTTCTGAATAGTCTAAGAAGAAAAATGTACGCCAGGTGCTTCCACAAGATATCTACAAGTGAGGAAATAGAGCAGATAATGAGACCTTTGTAGGAAATATTCATTAACTAGATTTGCATTGTGGTTAGGAGGAAATTATGTGAATCAAACCACAAGAAGAGTAGGCATGCATATTCACATTTGGGTAAATGGTAGCTGTAAAATTTTAATTTTCAGAATAAAATTTCTAGTATTTCTAGTAAATGCATGTATACAGTATGTAAGTGCAGATCTGTATCTTTGTGTATGTAAATTTATATATAAAAAAAAAAAATTGGAATCATTCAGTATCTCTATAATCACTGCTCCATGTTAAATGAGTTTTCTGGAACTTTTTTTTCCTATTGCACTAAGAACTGACAGCCCTGCGTCGGCTCAGAGCAATCACAAACTGCTCTTGTCGCCTTCTGCTGCTTCACATCAGCAAATCAGATCCTCCTCTTCTGGGCTGCTCTGTCATTAGGACACAACTGCCTGACATCATGTTGATGGTCAGTCGCCTCCCCACAATTATTCAGCATGGAGCTGTCACTCAGCATGACATTGGCAATTAAACCTCATCAACAGAGCAGAGTGGAAGAGAAGCAGCTGCTCTGTCAATGTGACATCACATCACAAAAGCGCAGACAGGAGAGGTTTCTGACTGCTCTGAGTTGGCAAAGATCGGCACCAGGAACAACATGCGCGAGAAAAAAATAAAATAGTCTCTGATAACCTATTTCAATATGTTTACTAAATATGCCATATTCCTCCTCCCATTTGTTCCCAAATACTTTCTGATTTCCTATTTCTTTTCTTTTTCCAGCCTCAAGAGTGAAATCCCTATGCAATATGCCTACTGTTGCCACATTTTTCACCTCTAAAAATGCTGGCAAAATAGTTTACCAGCCTATTGGCAAACCATAGAATGCCCTAAAGTTCCAAGAAGGCCTCTAAGACTGTCTCCTTTTACTAGGGGAGACAATGTGAATTTAAAACATTCATATGTAAGATTTATCCTATCATTTATGTGAGAGTCATGTGCCACAGATATACAGTGCTCAGTATAAATGAGTACACCATGTTGCAAAAATGAGTACACCCATTGAAAGTTTTAGGAACAAAGCTAAAGTTTAGACTACAAAATTCTAAATAACGAAAATTCAACAATAGGTAAGTCTAATTATTCATTAAACAGGTGTACAGCAGAGCAGTGACTACTGTATATTATTTTTCTTTACATAAGAAAGGTGAAGGCTTCAAGAAGATCAGCAAAACTTAAATTATCAGTCAAATAATGTAACAAAAGTAAAAAAAAACACAAAAATTGAGCTTGGTTTTAACTTAGTATACATGCAGCACAAACACATGTTCATGTTGGCCATAATGCATACAAAACCTACAAGAAGAAAAATTAATATAAACCATGCTGTAACTAAATCAATAAAAAGCAAACGTGCAAGTCAATAACACAGGGTTCTTAATAACACTGTTTTTGATCAAAAATAGTATTAAAGCCATCCCACTGTCGGCAAGGTGACCCTGATTGGGATGGTCCTACGCTGTCTAATATTAAAAACCTTACCATGTGTCAGAGTTGACTTCAGTGTGTGAATAAGGGCAGACAAAGGACCGGGTCCCTACCTGTGGACACCAACTTAGGGAAGCTTTTAAATGTCATTTCCAGCTCAAGGGAGGGAGGCTATGCCCCAACTTGCACAAAATGCAAAAATACAAAGAAAAAAAAACAAGAATTGAGCTTGGCTTTAAGTTGGTATGCATGCAGCACATAAAGGCATGCTCACTTTGGTCATAAAGCATACAAAACCTACAAGAAGAAAACTGAATATAAACCCTGCTGTAACTAAATCAGTAAAAAGCAAAAGTACATTTAAATAACACGAGGTTCCTAGTAACACAGGTTTTGATAAAAAATAATATAAAAGCCATCCTACCGTCAGCAAGGTGACCCTGATCAGGATGATCTTATTCTGTCTAATATTAATAACCTTGCCATGTGTCATGTGTTATTTTTGCTTTTTACTGATTTAGTTACAGCAGAGTTTATATTCATTTTTCTTCTTGTAGGTTTTTTTAATGTAGCAAAAGTGATACAAAAATTTAACAAAGATGACATTGCAACCATCTAAAAAAGACTTGCACGCTGACCATGGAAGTTAACACCAAAACAGAAGTATCTTCTCATGAGAAGGGTTGAAGAAAATTGACATTTGAGGGTGTCGGCCCTTTAAAGAACAATGAGGGTGAAATCATAGAGAGCGATGTGGGAAAAGCAAATGTTTTAAATACTTTTTCTCAACACAGGAAAAGGATTTGCCAGGGGAAATGCAGAGTGATAATGTAAACTCCCCATTAAGTATTACCTGCCTAACCAAGGAAGAAGTGCAGAACCGCCTTAGTAAGATTAAAATTACCAGGCCCTGATGGCATTCACCCTCGGGTATTAAGGGAGTTAAGTAATGTGATAGACAGGCCTCTATTCCTTATATTTAAAGACTCTATAGAAACAGGGTCTGTTCCTTTTGATTGGCGGCAAGCAAATGTGGTACCAATATTCAAAAAGGGGTGTAAAAGGGAACCTGGAAACTATAGGCCGGTAAGCTTAACATCTGTTGTGGGTAAAATTTTTGAAGGGTTTCTAAGGGATACCATTATGGAATATCTCAATGTTATTAAATGTTTAACTCCATATCAACATGGATTTATGAAGGATCGCTCCTGTCAAACTAACCTGATCAGCTTCTATGAGGATGTAAGCTCTCAAATGAACCAAGGAGAATCATTGGATGTCATTTATTTCGACTTCTCTAAAGCATTTGACTCTGTCCCACATAAAAAAATTGGTAAGTAAGATGAGAAAGCTTGGGCTAGGGGAAAATGTGTGTAGATGAGTAGGTAGCTGGCTTAGTGATAGAAAACAAAGAGTGGTTATTAATGGTGCATACTCAGATTGGTCCAGGGTTACTAGTGGGGTACCACAGAGTTCTCTATTGGGCCCCCTACTATTTAATATATTTATTAATGATCTAGTGGATGGCTTACACAGTAAAATATCAGTATTTGCAGATGATACAAAACTATGTAAGGTAGTTAACACAAAGGAGGACAGTTTGCAACTACAGACAGATTTGAGTAAATTGGAGAATTGGGCTGAAAAATTGCAAATGAGATTTAACACAGATAAGTGTAAGGTTATGCACATGGGAAGGAGAAACAGATGCTACAATTACTTACTAAATGGGAAACTGCTGGGGAAATCAGACATGGAAAAAGACTTAGGCATCTTAGTCAATAAGAAGCTAAATAGGAGTTCCCAGTTTCAGGTAGCTGCCACCAAAGCAAATAGGGTCATGGGATGCATTAGAAGAGGTCTGGGGACACGAGATGAAAACATAATTCTCCCTCTGTACAAATCACTCGTCAGACCACACTTGGAGTATTGTGTGCAATTTTGGACGCCAGTGCTCAAGAAAGACATTACTGAACTTGAAAGGGTTCAAAGGCGGGCTACTATAATGATAAATGGAGTTGGTTCACTACAATACCCAGAAAGGTTATCAAAATTAGGTCTATTTACTCTAGAAAAGAGAAGACTTAGGGGAGACCTAATATATATGTACAAGTATATCAGAGGGCAATACAGAGATCTCTTCAATGAACTGTTTGTACCAAGGACTGTGACAAGAACAAGGGGGCATTCTCTTCGTTTGGAGGAAAGACAATTTCAGCACCAGCATAGAAGAGGGTTCTTCACGGTAAGAGCAGTGAGGCTCTGGAATTCTCTTCCTGAGGACGTGGTGATGGCCAGCTCACTGAATGAATTTAAGAAAGGAATGGATGCTGTGAGTAACAGTATAGAAGGTTACGAATAACAGAATATTATAGGTAGATGGTTGACCCAGCTTAGGAGAAGGAATTTTTTTCCCTATGGAGAAAATTGGCTTCTACTCTGTGGGTTTTTTGCCTTCCCCAGGATCAACAATGCAGAACAGCTGCACTAAAAATAGGCTGAACTAGATGGACATAAGGTCTTCCTTCAGCCTTCAAAACTATGTTACTATGTTATGTTAAGTTCACTGCAGTTAGATAAAAAAGTAGAAAGCCAAACTGGGGTGAGTGTTTCCTGTGACAGAATATGACATAAACTGCAGGGAAATTGCATGCATGGGTGTTGTCCCAAAGGAAGTCTCTCCAAGCGTCCATGCACAAAAAAACACATCTACAATTTGCCATGGCCCATGCTGAAAACTATGAAAATTACTGGGACTCTACTGTCGAGTGATGAGAACAAAATAAATGTTTTTGGAACAGATGGATTCAAAACTGCATTGCATTGCAAAGATGACGTGTACAAAGAAAATTGTATGATGTCTACAATGGGCTACATGAGTGCTGCTGGTGTTGGGAAGCTACATTTCATTAACCCCTTTCCTACATTAGATGTACTATTACGTCCATGTGACCTGGGACCTAAGTCCCAAGGACGGATTAGTACGTCTAGCGCGATCAGCTGCAGTCACGAGGGGAGCGCAGCTGATCGCGGCCGGGTGTCAGCTGATTATCACAGCTGACACCCGGCACTATCTGTCAGGGGCAGTCACGGACCGCCTCCGACATGTTAAACCCTGGCACACTGCGATCAAACACGATCGCAGTGTACCGGGGGTTTAGGGAAGCATCGGGAGGGGGGGGCTCCCTCCGTGCTTCCCTGAGACCCCCACAGCAGCGCAATGTGCAGCACTGCTGTGGGGGTCTCCTTCCCTGCAGGTCTCCGAATCCAAAATGGCAGTGGGGACCTTCGGGGGCATGCAGAGAGCCGGCTTCCTCATGCCTGTAAAGCGCCGGCATGAGGAAGCCTGCAGCACTGCCTGTGACAGATCGCTGATCTATCAAAGCGATGTGTGATGTGACAAATCAGCGATCTGTCACATGACAGTTATGTCCCCCCTGGGACATTGTAATAAAGTTAAAAAAAAAGTGTAAAAATAATTTATAAAAAATCGCTAAATAAATGAAAAAAAAAATATTCCCTAATAAATTCATTTTTTGAAAATAAAAAAACCAAAAAACAATAAAAGTACACATGTTTAGTATCACCTGCGTCCATAACGACCCGTCCTATAAAACTGTCCCACTAGTTAACCCCTTTATTGAACCCCGTAAAAAATAAAAGTAAAAAACGAAGCAAAAAATAAAGCTTTATCATCATACCTCCAAACAAAAAGTGCAATAATGCGCAATCAAAAAGACGGATATAAATAACCATGGTACTGCTGAAAATGTCATCTTGTCCTGCAAAAAACGAGCCACCACACAGCATCATCAGCAAAAAAATAAAAAAGTTATAGCTCACAGTATAAAGTGATGCAAAAATAATTATTTTTTATATAAAATTGTTTTCATTGCATAAAAGCGCCAAAACATATAAAAGACATAAATGAGGTATCGCTGTAACCATACTGACCCAAAGAATAAAACCGCTTTATCAATTTTACCACACGCGGAACGGTGTAAATGCACCCCCCAAAAGAAATTCATGAAATGCTGGGTTTTGTTCATTCTGCGTCCCAAAAATCGGAATAAAAAGCGATCAAAAAATGTCACATGCCCGAAAATTGTACCAATAGAAACGTCAACTCGTTCTGCAAAAAATAATACCTCACATGACTCGGTGAGTCAAAATATGGAAAAATTATTGCTCTCAAAATGTGGTGATGCATAAACTATTTTTACAATAAAAAGCGTCTTTTAGCGTGCGACAGCTGTTAAAAATAAAAACCCGCCTAAATAGTAAATCAAACCCCCCGTTATCACCCCCTTAGTTAGGGAAAAATAATAAAATTAAAAAAATGTATTTATTTCCATTTTCCCATTAGTGTTATGGTTAGGGCTAGGGTTAGGGCTATGGTTAGGGCTAGGGTTAGGGCTATGGTTAGGGCTAGGGTTAGGGCTAGGGGTGTGTTGGGGTTAGGGTTGGAGTTAGAATTGGGGGGTTTCCACTGTTTTGGCACATCAGGGGCTTTCCAAACGCGACATGGCGTCCAAACTCAATTCCAGCCAAAAAAGTCAAATGGTGCTGCTTCTCTTCTGAGCTCTGCCATGCACCCAAATAGTGGTCTACCCCCACATATGGGGTATCAGCATACTCAGGGCAAATTGCACAATAACTTTTGGGGTCCTATTACTCTTGAGAATATAACAATTGGGGGTGAAAAGATCATTTTTGTGGAAAAAATATGATTTTTTTAATTGTACGGCTGTACGTTATAAACTTCTGTGAAGCCCTTGGGGGTTCAAAGTGCTCACCACATATCTAGATAAGGTCCTTGGGGGGTCTAGGTTCCAAAATGGGGTCACTTGTGTGGGGTTTCCACTGTTTAGGCACATCAGGAGCTCTCCAAACTTGACATGGCATCCGATCTGAATTCCAGCCAATTTTGCAGTGAAAAAGTCAAACGGCGATCCTTCCCTTCCGAGCTCTGCCATGCGCCCAAACAATAGTTCCCCCCCACATATCAGGTATTGGCGTACTCAGGACAAATTGCACAATAACTTTTTCAGTCCAGTTTCTTCTGATACCCTTGGTAAAATAAAAAAATTGAACCTGAAGTAATTTTTTTTGTGAAAAAAAGTTAAATGTTCATTTTTTTTAAACATTCAAAAAATTTCTGTGAAGCACCTGAAGGGTTAATAAACTTCTTGAATGTGGTTTTGAGCACCTTGAGGGGTGCAGTTTTTAGAATGGTGTCACTTTTGGGTATTTTCTATCATATAGACCCCTCAAAGTGACTTCAAATGTGACGTGGTCCTTAAAAATAAAATGGTGTTGAAAAAATTAGAAATCGCTCGTCAACTTTTAACCCTTATAACTTCCTAACAAAAAAAAATGTTGATTCCCAAATTGTGCTGATGTAAAGTAAACATGTGGGAAATGTTATTTATTAAGTTTTTTGAGTGCCATATCTAAAAATTCAAAGTTGGAAAATTGCGAAATTTTCAAAATTTTCGCCAAATTTCCATTTTTTTCACAAATAAACGCAAGTTATATGAATGAAATTTTACCACTATCATGAAGTACAATATGTCATGAGAAAACAATGTCAGAATCACCGGGATTCATGGAAGCGTTCCAGAGTTATTACCTCATAAAGGGACAGTGGTCAGAATTGTAAAAATTGGCCCGGGCATTAACATGCAAACCACCCTTGGGAGTAAAGGGGTTAATGGTATCAGGAATTCACAGATGTACGGCTCTACATTGAAAGAGAAGATGATACAGTGGGGAAAAAAAGTATTTAGTCAGCCACCAATGAAAAAGATGAGAGAGGCCTCTAATTGACATCATAGGTAGACCACAACTATGAGAGTCAAAATGAGAAAACAAATCCAGAAAATCACCTTGTCTGATTTGGCAAGATTAATTTTGCAAATTATGGTGGAAAATAAGCATTTGGTCACCTAAAAACATGCAAGATTTCTGGCTCTCACAGAGCTGTAACTTCTTTAATGTGTGCCCTTGTGTGCTCATTACTAAGCGAGCAATGGGCGGTGCTTGATGTAAAACTCGAATCCTCGCCCCACATCTTTGGCACTTGTTACACAGAAAATAAGCATGCAGGGATTGCCTGTATGTCACTGTAATGCAGTAACCATCTTTGTTGTAGCATTATTATGATTAGCTGGCTGCCTGACATTATCAGGGATTGTAAAAGAACAGGTGTCACCCAGCTCGGTACACTGAAGCCATTTCACAGCTCTGTGACACTTCGTATTGGAGGGAGAAAGTGCTTGTCTAGTCTTGTGTTCACAGCATAAATAATGAGAGGACTGTAGTGTTGAGACTGGAGATAAAGCTAAGCCATCATACTAACAGCACTTCTAAGGGTACCATTACACTTAGCGACGCACCAGCGATCCCGACAACGATGCGACCTGGTAAGGATCGCTGGTGCGTCGCTAAATGGTTGCTAGTGAGCTGTCAAACAAACAGATATACTCAACGACGCAGCAGCGATCCAGCGATCCATACAACGACCCCGGCGTTCGTTGGTATCTTGTCACACAGCAGCTATTCAGACGACTCCCACCTGCGTCCATGTGTTCTGCGTCGCCAATGAGGTCGCTCCTTGGCGTCGAACACTGTGATGCGCGCTGTCCAGCGGGACACCATTGATGAAAAAATGGCCCAGGCCATTCGAGCACGATCAGCGAGATCGCAGCGGGGGCCCGGTCACCGCTGCGTGTCACATGTAGCGAGATCGCTAGCGAGATCGCTGTTGCGTCACAAAATCGGTGACGCTTCAGCAATCTCGCTAGCAATCTCACTATGTGAGAAAGAGCCTTAAGGGCTAATCATTTGCTTTGTTGTTTGTATCACATACAATCTGGCGAACAGAGTTGCAGGAGCAGGGAGAGTGATAGAATCTAATCTGTAGACTGGGATTAGGCCTGTGCAGTAAATTGGCAAATATATAGCTGCAGATTTTTTGAGGGGGCTGAAAATAATTAATATATTTTGATCTATCAAGTATTACGTGCTTTGAGGTCCTTTTTTGTGTTATATAACACACCCCAAAATAGTTGAAAGATTTTTCTGGGCTACATTTCTCAGCCATACACTATTCCGTTTTGTGAAGTACATTTCCATGATCTCTAAAACTGAGAAAAAGCTTTTAAAAATTTTGTAAGCTTTCATTTCTCAGCCATACAGTGTTACGTGGTCTATGAATATTTCTATGATCTCTAAAACTGAGAAAAAGCTTTTAAAAAAAAGTAGGCTTCATTTTCTCAACCATACAGTATTACGTGGTCTGGGTACATTTCTATGATCTATAAAATTGAAAGAAGCAGTAAAACATTTTTTGGGATTGAATTTGATTGCCATCCATACACTTTTGGGTTCGTTCTGTTACATTACAGTGGTCTAAACTCCCAAAAACTGCTCTAATTGCTGCAGGTGACCAATTTTTTTATTTTAATAAAAATAAACTTGGTTTCTATAGACCTAGCAATTACAAAATGCATAAGGCGTGCGTTAAAGGACCAGGAAGAGGACGTGCTAATAATTAGAGATAAGCTAACTTGTTTGGAAAATGTCCGCCAATCTCTAATTTGGCACGAATGTTAAAAAATTCGGATTCATGTTTGGATTCTTGAGTATTTTCCTCAAAACCAGCAAAATTTGGCCAAAGTTTTGGTAAACGATGGAGTTTCCACTAATGCCTTTGTTAGTACTTAGGCTAGGATAATGGTGCTGGATGATAAGCAGGCAGAACATGTTTGTTGATGGGAGTGGGTAAGGGGATGTCAGAAGAGCTGCGGACTGTTATTCTTTTTTTAATTAATTAAATGTGCTGAGATTCTTGCAGCCAATCAGGTTGCAGAAACTATCCACAACATCCAGACGCAAGGGTTTTGGTCATTGTTTGCCGAAGTCACATGTCCCCCTCCATATAAAAAGCAGACATGTTGTTTTTTCAACATTTCGTCAGTGTAAGGCTGGTTTCACATTTGCGTTTTTTAGCGCTGGAAAAAAACGCATACCTGCGCATGCGTTTTTTCCCCTATATTTAACATGGGTGCGCATACCTGCGCGCTGGTAAGCGCAAGTATGCGATTTTCATGCGCTGCGTTTTTTTGGGGTGTGCGTTGGTATTTTCCAGATGCAGCATGTTGCATTTTTTGGCCCTGCAAAAAAGCGCATGCGCACATATGCGCACGTTTTGCGCTAAAAATGGCCATTATAGCCTATGGATGCGCATATGTGCGCACTGGCATGCTCATGTATGCGTTTTTTTGCATATGCGTTTTTTTTTTAACCATGGAATTTAGGGGTTTGGGTTAGAGTTAGGGTTAGTTAAGGGGGTTTAGGGTTAGGGTTATGGTCAGGGTCAGGGTTAGGGTTGGGGTTTGGGTCAGGGTTAGGGTTAAGTATGGTTTTGTTAAGGGTTAGGGTCAGGGTTAGGGTCAGGATTAGGGTTAAGTATGGTTTTGTTAAGGGTTAGGGTCAGGGTTAGGGTTAGGGTTAGGGTTAGGGTCACGGTTAGGGTTAGGGTTGGGGTCAGGGTTAGGGTTAGGGTCAGGGTTAGGGTTAAGTATGGTTTTGTTAAGGGTTAGGGTCAGGGTTAGGGTCAGGATTAGGGTTAAGTATGGTTTTGTTAAGGGTTAGGGTCAGGGTTAGGGTTAGGGTTAGGGTTAGGGTCAGGGTTAGGGTTAGGGTTAGGGTCAGGGTTAGGGTTACGGTCAGGGTTAGGGTTAAGTATGGTTTTGTTAAGGATTAGGGTCAGGGTTAGGGTCAGGATTAGGGTTAAGTATGGTTTTGTTAAGGGTTAGGGTCAGGGTTAGGGTTAGGGTCAGGGTTAGGGTTAAGTATGGTTTTGTTAAGGGTTAGGGTCAGGGTTAGGGTCAGGATTAGGGTTAAGTATGGTTTTGTTAAAGGTTAGGGTCAGGGTTAGGGTTAGGGTCAGGGTTAGGGTTAGGGTTGGGGTCAGGGTTAGGGTTAGGGTCAGGGTTAGGGTTAAGTATGGTTTTGTTAAGGGTTAGGGTCAGGGTTAGGGTTAGGGTTGGGGTCAGGGTTAGGGTTAGGGTCAGGATTAGGGTTAAGTATGGTTTTGTTAAGGGTTAGGGTCAGGGTTAGGGTTAGGGTTAGGGTTAGGGTCAGGGTTAGGGTCAGGATTAGGGTTAAGTATGGTTTGGTTAAGGGTTAGGGTCAGGGTTAGGGTTAGGGTTAGGGTCAGGGTTAGGGTTAAGTATGGTTTTGTTAAGGGTTAGGGTCAGGGTTAGGGTTAGGGTTAGGGTCAGGGTTAGGGTTAGGGTTAGGGTTAGGGTTAGGGTCAGGGTTAGGGTTAGGGTTAGGGTCAGGGTTAGGGTTAGGGTTAGTTAGGGTTTAGGGTTTGGGTTAGGGTTAAGTATGATTTGGTTAAGGGTTAGAGTCAGGGTTAGGGTTAGGGTTAGGGTCAGGGTTAGGGTTAGGGTTAGGGTCAGGGTTAGGGTTAGTAAAGTCATGGTTTGGGTAGTGTGAGGGGCCACCTAAAAATGTTGGAAAAAAACGCAAACGCGGTAAAAACGCACTAAAAACGCATACAAACGCATAAAAACGCTGCGTTTTTTTCATGCATGCTCATAAAAATGCTTGAAAAAAACGCAGCAGTTGTATGCTTATGTATGCGTTTTTTCAATGCGTTTTTTTGCGGGAAAAACGCCCTGCAAAAAAAAGCAAGTGTGAAGCTAGTTTCACACTTGCTTTTTTTTGCAGGGCGTTTTTCCCGCAAAAAAACGCATTAAAAAAACGCATATAAATGCATACAACTGCTGCGTTTTTTTCAAGCATTTTTATGCGCATGCAGGAAAAAAACGCAGCGTTTTTGCGCGTTTGTATGCGTTTTTTGTGCGTTTGCGTTTTTTTACAGATTTTGGAAAAACCCCACAAAAATGAAAAAACAACCATTCAACAACACACAAGACCAATGGGACTTCATTGTGGGTGTGGTATGTTAATATATAGACCCTGTCTACAGTATTCTTCACATTTGCTTGATTCTTCTCGTGACCATGGATCTGCGCTGGAAGAGTTTTCACTTCAACTTGGATTTGGACATCGCGATGGCTCAGGCATATGCAGTTGCTTGCCATGAACAAAGGAAGAGAGAGAGGCAGCGAAGACGGCGGCGTATGTGGATACATCCGATTGTTGAACTCCGGGAGAGCCGTGGGGCATACCACACCCTCTACAGCGAGCTACAGGCAAACCCGGAGAAATTTACAGATTATATCAGGATGTCCCACGAAAGTTTCATGGATTTGCTTGCTCGTGTCCAACAATCCATCCGGAGACAGGACACACAGCTCCGTCGTGCGATTCCTCCTGAGGAACGGCTACTGGTGACATTACGGTATGTTTTAAAAACCAAGGGGTGCGGTCTGCTGGGTTTTTTTTAAATTTAGTATTCAAAACCGTGGGTAATTAGTTTTCGTGAATGTACTAATATTTTATTTTATAGTTTTTTAAAATAATTTACATAAATATTAATTTTACTTCTTTGTCTGTTCACAGATTCCTGGCGACTGGAGAAACCCTATCTTCACTACACTTCCAGTACCGTATTGGAATCTCTACCTTGTCTGGAATTGTTGCTGACACCTGCCGGGCTCTCTGGAATGTTCTTTGCCCAGAATTTATGCCCCTGCCCACCGCTGAAAAGTGGATGGAAATTGCTGACAAATTCTGGACAGTATGCAATTTTCCCAACTGTTTGGGAGCTGTTGATGGTAAACACATACGGATCATCAAACCCCAAAGAACGGGATCTGAGTACTATAATTACAAAAAGTACTTTTCAATAGTACTCATTGCGATTGCGGATGCCGGATGTATGTTTGTAGCAGTGGACATTGGAGCATTTGGCCGTGGTAATGACTCACAGGCTTTTAAAAACTCAGACATGGGCCGTAGGTTGTATGGCAACCAATTTAATTTCCCTATGCCACGGCCTCTTCCTCACACCGAAGCTCCGCCACTGCCCTTTGTAATGGTTGGCGATGAGGCTTTTCAAATGTGCGGAAACTTACTGAAACCCTACTCCAGCCGGGACTTGGACAACACCAAAAAAATATTTAATTACAGGCTGACCAGGGCCAGAAGAACTGTCGAGTGTGCTTTTGGGATTCTTGTTTCCAGATGGCGAATTCTGGGCACGGCCATTAATCTTAAACTTGAAACAGTCGATGAGGTGGTGAAGGCCTGTGTGGTTCTACATAACTTTGTGATGGCTAAAGAGCACCCGACCTTTGAACTGGACGATGATGCTCCTAACCCATTGCCTGAATTCACTCAGCACACTCTCAGGTCATCCGTTGAAGTTGGCCAAATGAGGGACCAATTTGCGGCCTACTTTATTTCTGATGTAGGACGGGTGCACTGGCAAGATGAAATGGTGTAATGTTTTTGTTTGTTTATGGTAATAAAAAACCTTATTTGATACCATTACTGAGTGCACTACATTTTTTAAACTCCAATTTAATAAAAAACTTCCCATGTATAACTGAATTTTATGATGTTCACACACCTGGGCAGGTAAATACACATATGAGTTAAAATGCAGCATTGCTAGTCTGCGTGAAATATATTGGAACGAGCAAAGCTGCAGGCCATGAATCAGGAAACCATTTTTTTTCAAGAGAAAATTGTGCAACTAGTTGAAAACAAAGTATGTGATTTTCTCAAAACACAACCCTCAAAACCCAACCCCAATGAAAGTCCATGGGGAATACAAGTCAGCATTGAGTGGATGAATGTAATCTGCTCCATTCCAACTTACAAGTTATTACACTAGGCCTTGGAATGACTATACTAGGCCGTGGTATTTCAAATATGAGTATAGTATGCCTTGGGCCTACTAGTATAGTCATATGTGAAATACCACGGCCTAGTATAGTCATAACAAGGCATACTCAATTTTTGCCAACTAGGATCTTGTTTCACGAAAAACAAACGGGTGAAACTTGAAACCAACAGTTTGCTTTTCATGAAACCAGATTCTAGTTGGTAAAAATAAAGTTATTACACTAGGCCTTGTAATGACTACACTAGGCCGTGGTATTTCAAATATGAGTATGTATAGTAGGCCTTGGGCTAGTAGTATAGTAATATGTGAAATACCACGGCCTAGTATAGTCATACCAAGGCCTACTGTAATAACTCGATTTTTAACAACTAGCATCTTGTTTCACAAAAAACAAACTGGTGAAACTAGAAAGAAACTTTATTTTTAAGACAAGTTTCAACAGTTTGTTTTTCATGAAACCAGATTCTAGTTGGTAAAACTAGAGTTATTACACTAGGCCTTGGAATGACTATACTAGGCCGTGGTATTTCAAATATGAGTATAGTAGGCCTTGGGCCTACTAGTATAGTCATATGTGAAATACCACGGCCTAGTATAGTCATACCAAGGCCTACTGTAATAACTCGATTTTTAACAACTAGCATCTTGTTTCACAAAAAACAAACTGGTGAAACTAGAAAGAAACTTATTTTTAAGACAAGTTTCAACAGTTTGTTTTTCATGAAACCAGATCCAAGTTGGTAAAACTCGAGTTATTACACTAGGCCTTGGTATGACTATACTAGTCCGTGTATTATTTCACATATGACTATACTAGGCCTTGGGTTGGTTTTTAACATGTATTTACCCATCAGTGTGTGTGAGCGGCGCAAACAACATTAATGAAACTTAGTAATGGTGAACCACAAATGTAAATTTATTTTTTATCACAAAAATAAACCAAAAAATTATTTTTTCCGGCGTTTGGGGGCAGATGGTTTCAATTTGGGGGTGTGCAGGGAATATGCAACACTTGCTGTTGAAGACGGTGTTTGAGGGGAAGGGGCAACAAAACTTGTGGGGGAAGGTAGTCCAGTTAAGGGAATTAAACTAGGAACACTTGGAGGAGAGGAAATCTGTTCAGGTACATTAGTTGTAATGGCATGTCGCCGTAGGCTTGTGTGCCTGGACCGACTTTGGCCCAATGCCCGCCTTGATAGATTTCGCCTTGAACTAGGGGCAAATATTGAGTGTAGGTCCCCCGTCTGCAGGTGTGGCTGCTGCTGCTGCTGAGGTGGCGGCTGCTGCTGCTGAGGTGGCGGCTGCTGCTGAGGTGGCGGCTGCTGCTGAGGTGGCTGCTGCTGCTGAGGTGGTTGCTGCTGCTGAGGTGGCTGCTGCTGCTGAGGTGGTTGCTGCTGCTGAGGTGGTTGCTGCTGCTGCTGAGGTGGCTGCTGCTGAGGTGGCTGCTGCTGCTGAGGTGGCTGCTGCTGCTGAGGTGGCTGCTGCTGCTGCTCTTCGTTGTCAGTGCTCGTCCTTGCAGGAGGACTGGTGGCGGCAGTGATGGTCCAGGTTTGCAGAGTGGTGGTGGCAGGGCTACTACATGTTGTTGTAGCGGCAGGGCTGTTCCATGTTTGCCTAGTGGTGGCTGAGCTCCACGCATGCATGGGAGTGGCGGTGGTGCTCCAGACAGGAGCAGCGCTTGCCATGGTGGTGTCGGTGAAGTGACCAGCTGCACTCATACTTGTGGTGGTGTAACGGTGGGTGTCCTGGCTTTGAATAGAGGTGTCCGTGCAGTGGTATGCAGCACAAGTCGGTAGTGAGGTGAAGCGAGTCAATGGTGGCACAGGTGGAAAGGACACCACTGACTGCTGACCGTACCGATTATGCTGCATAGCCTGCAAGAAAGCATTGTTGCAGGCCTGCAGCACATTCAGCTGTTGATCAGGACTAAGGTGTTCAGCCATGCCCTTTTCAATCTTACTAAAAAAATGGTGTGCTGGTCTGTTGAGGTCGGCCTCCAGACGGTCAAGGCGCTGTTCTACAGAATTGAAGCGGTGTTCAAAGTGGTTAAAACCACGTTCCATGAGTGCAAAACCGCTTTCAACTCTGTCGGACAGTGACTTGAGGCTGGAATTAAATGTCTCGCTCAAATGCATAAACTCGGGCAAGACATTCCTGTCCAAGGCCCTCTGCCGCTGGCGGGTAGTGCCCGCATAACCAGTGGCAGAGACCTGGGACAGGGGAACACCTGATGGCCCAGCTTCCTGGTCACCAGCTGTGTGTGTGGTTGACCTGCAAGGTGCTTCCTGGCTGTCGGATGGCTGGGACGGGTCAGAGGACGTCCGAGGAAGGACCGCTCCAGGGCCAGGTTGCAGGGTGCTGCTCCAGGTGCTGTTGAAGAAAGGAAAATAATTACTACCATGCCTTTACAAGAAGCATCAGCTGTGGATTAGAAAAACACAGATTAATAAAAATAAAAACCCAAAATTTATAATACTTACGATCTCGTGGCAAGGACCGGTCTTAGGAACTGCAACGCGTGATAGTGACGGTATCTAGTTCTGGTCCTTGACGCAGATCCACTGCGAACCTGGCCCTCAGCACGAACATCACTGTTGAAGCGGTCCTTGATCGAACGCCAACGTGTTCGGACTTTGTCCACTGTTGATAAAAAAAAAACAGTGCCGTCAAGGACAACAGTCACTGCGGCACAATGTAGCAATACAATACTCAAAGCAGTCACTGTAGACCCCGATGACACTGTTGGGTTTCCTGCTAGAATACACCTAGCACGAAACCCAACAGTGCCGTCAAGGACAACAGTCACTGCGGCACAATGTAGCAATACAATACTCAAAGCAGTCACTGTAGACCCCGATGACACTGTTGGGTTTCCTGCTAGAATACACCTAGCACGAAACCCAACAGTGCCGTCAAGGACAACAGTCCTTGCTGCACAATGTAGCAATACAATACTCAAAGCAGTCACTGTAGACCCCGATGACACTGTTGGGTTTCCTGCTAGAATACACCTAGCACGAAACCCAACAGTGCCGTCAAGGACAACAGTCACTGCGGCACAATGTAGCAATACAATACTCAAAGCAGCCACTGTAGACCCCGATGACACTGTTGGGTTTCCTGCTAGAATACACCTAGCACGAAACCCAACAGTGCCGTCAAGGACAACAGTCACTGCGGCACAATACAGAGCAGGGAAATACTCACTAAACGCCTTTTTGGAGGATGCTGTGGCGCTGTCCCAGCCATCCATCAACGCTGCGGCCACCTCATTCCATAGCCGCCGGGTCACCACAATGTCCTTGTGCAGCCGGTCACGGCTGTCCCACAACGGCGAACGCTCCTGGACCAGGCTGATGAGCTGCTCATTATCCAGGTACACGTCTTCATCTCGTTGTGGAACCTAGACAAAACACATTCATTAGAATAATCCAATTTAAATTGAATAAAAAGTTACAAAAAAAGAAACATAAAAAAGAGTAAAAATAGAAGATAAAAAATAAAGAACATTACAAATCATTTGATACTTACATTCCGTATCACCACCGGGACTTGGCTTCGCTGCTCCTGCTCTTCGCCCTCACTAGTCCCGTCCACAGAAGAGGATGATGACGATGTCTTAAAAAAGTTGAAAAAAACGTAAGAGATTTGGAGAAGCAGCAGATATACTTACCAGATGCACAAAAATAATCACCTCACGGTCTGCTTGCGCCAATTCCTGCCGCGATGGGGAATACTCTGATTCTGAAGACATACTGCATGTAAAAATAATAAAAATCATTAGTACATACATAATTTAAAAGGACAGGCATATAATGTAATATACTCACATTCTTCGCTGATATAATGGGTTCTTGGTTGACTGTCTGCTCTTCAATCTGTCAGTGTAGTAGTGGCAGAGTTTTGGCAGGCACCTCCTTTATATAGCCTTTTTTTTTTTGACTTTAGAAGATTATAACTAGGACAACAAGTGGACACCACCAAAAAAACGCAGCGCTAAAAAAACGCATACCTGCGCATGCCAGTGCGCACGTATGCGCATCCATAGGCTATAATGGCCATTTTTAGCGCAAAACGTGGGCATACGTGCGCATGCGCTTTTTTCAAGGGCCAAAAAATGCAACATGCTGCGTCTGGAAAATACCAACGCACACCCCAAAAAAACGCAGCGCATGAAAATCGCATACATGCGCTTACCAGCGCGCAGGTATGCGCACCCATGTTAAATATAGGGGAAAAAACGCATGCGCAGGTATGCGTTTTTTTCCAGCGCTAAAAAACGCAAATGTGAAACCAGCCTAACAGCGCAGAGAGGCTAGATGTGCTACTGTAAGTAGTCAGATAAGTCAGATAGATAGGATCCTGTGTGAAATCGACCTTCCAGCATTTAAATAGTTTGTGCTAAATGTGTGGGCCAGAGACCAGGCCACAAATTGTTTGTGCCAATAGTGTGGTCCAGCCAGGAATACACATTTCAGAATCTAAATCCTTTTTGCTAATAGTGTGGGCCACACACACCAGTCCACATTTCAGAATCTAAATAATTTATGCTAATAGTGTGGGGCAGACACCATGCCAGAATTCAGAATCTAAATCCTTTCTGCTAATAGTGTGGCCAGAGCCGTATTTTGAGTTTATGCTGCCCTAGGCACTTTTAGCGCTGCTTCCCACATTGGTGAGTATGACTAATCCAGACACTTTGGCAAAAATCGCTGATGTGAAAGTAGCCTTTCTCCCTAGTGCAGCCATCTCCCCAGTGCAGCCATCTCCCCAGTGCACCCATCTCCACAGTGCACCCACCTCCCCAGAGCACCCATCTCCCCAGTACACCAATTTCCCCAGTGCACCCATCTCCCCAGTGCAGCCATCTACCTAGTGCACCCATCTCCTCAGTGCAGCCATCTCCCAAGTGCAGCCATCTCCCTAGTACAGCCATCTCCTCATTGCACCCATTTCCCCAGTGCAGCCATCTCCCTATTGCAGCCATCTCCTTGTTGCACCCATTTCCTCAGTGCAGCCATCTCCTTAGTGCAGCCATCTCCCCAGTGCAGCCATCTCCTCAGTGCACCCATCTTTTCAGTGCGCCCATTTCCCCAGTGCAGCCATCTCCCCAGTGCAGCCATCTTCCCAGTGCAGCCATCTACCCAGTTCACCCATCTCCCTAGTGCAGCCATCTCCTCAGTGCACCCATTTCCCCAGTGCAGCCATCTCCCAATTGCAGCCATCTCCCTAGTGCAGCCATCTCCCCAGTGCAGCCATCTCCCCAGTGCAGGCTCCGCTCATTCTCCACCCCGGTGCTCATTCCCCCCAGCGCTCATTCTCCACACCGGCGCTCATTCCCCCGGTGCTCATTCTCCAACCCCGGCACTCATTGCCCCCAGCGCTCATTCTCCATCCCCCCCGGCGCTCATTCCCCCCTGGTGCTCATCCTCCCGGCGCTCATTCTCCCCCCGGCTCATTCTCCCTCCCGCCGCTCAGTCTCCTTCCCACCGCTCATCCCCCCTCAGGCCCCCATTTTTCACCCGGCTCATTCCCCCGGCCCCCATTCTCCACCCGGCTCATTCCCCCAACCCCGCCGCTCATTCTCCATCCAGCTCACCTGTGTCGGTCGTGACTTGGTCCGTTCCCTGCTGCTGCATGTGCATGTCTCTCTTTAGTTCTTCCTGTTTGTGTGTGTTAGGCTACTTTCACACTTGTTTTGTTTTGCAGCGCGTTTTTCCTGCAAAAAAACACATGGAAAAAACGCATACAAATGCATACAAATGCTGCGTTTTTTTCAAGCATATTTATGAGAATGCATGAAAAAAACGCAGCGTTTTTATGCGTTTGTATGCGTTTTTATTGCGTTTTTACCGCGTTTGCGCTTTTTTCCAACATTAGTTGGCACCTCACACTAACCCAAACCATGACTTTACTAACCCTAACCCTAACCCTAACCCTTAACCAAACCATACCCTAACCCTAACCCTTAACTAACCCTTAACCCTGACCCTAACCCTTAACCAAACTATACTAACCCTAACCCTAACCCTTAACCAAACCCTAATAATCCTAACCCAAACCCTAACCCTAACCCTAAACCCTAACTAACCCTAAACCCTAACCCTTAACCAAACCATACTAACCCTAACCCAAACCCTAACCCTAAACCCCCTTACCTAACCCTAACTCTAACCCAAACCCCTAATTTCCATTGCTTAACCAATGGTCAACAAAAAAACGCATGTGCAAAAAAACGCATACATGAGCATGCCAATGCGCACATATGTGCACCCATAGACTTATAATTGTTGTCTTGCTGTAAAAAAACGCATTGCGCGCGCATGCGTTTTTTTGAGGCAAGTCGGACGCCCAAAAAATGCAACAGGATGCATTTTGTGCGCCCGAGCGCACACCACAAAAAAACGCATGCGCGTAAAAACGCATACAAACGCATGTGTATGCGCACATAAGCGCATCCCATGCAAAATATAGGAAAAAAAGCGCATGCGTTTTTTAGCGATAAAATACAGCGCAAAAAAACGCAAGTGTGAAACCAGCCTTAGCGCGCGGTCACGTGGTACCGCTCATTAAGGTCATGAATATGGGTACCACGCCTATGAGAGTGGAGTGGCGTCCATATTCATGATCTTAATGAGTGGTACCACGTGACCGCGCGCTAAGGCTGGTTTGACACTTGCGTTTTTTGCGCTGTATTTTATCGCTAAAAAACGCATGCGCTTTTTTCCCCTATATTTTGCATGGGATGCGCTTATGTGTGCATACACATGCGTTTGTATGCGTTTTTACGCGCATGCACACTCACACAGGAAGAACAGATATTGGTGCTGGACCATCAGAGCTCCAGCTGGCATCGCTGGAGGAGGTGAGTATGATGGGGGGGACAAGGGGGAGGGCCGACCCTGGACTTAAAAAAAAAACTTGCTCAGGTGCCGCCCTCCCGCAGAGTCCCACCCTAGGCACGTGCCCACGAATGCCTAATAGCAAATACGACCCTGAGTGTGGCCAAACACAAGGCCACATTTAAGAATCAAAATCATTTTTGCTAATAGTGGGGCCAGACACCAGGCCACATTTTATAATCAAAATCGTTTGTGCTAATAGTGTGGACAAGACACCTGACAACATTTCTGAATCTAAATTATTTCTGCTTAGAGTGGGGGCCATACACCAGGCCACGTTTCAGAATCTAAATTGTTTGTGCTAATAGTGTGGCCCAGCCAGGAGTTCACATTTCAGAACCTAAATCCTTTCTGCTACTAGGGTTGCCCATAGAGATGAGCGACTTTGCCTTTTTTCGGGTTGAGTCGGGTTTCATGAAACCCGACTTTCGCAAAAGTCGGGTGGAACGAAATCAGCCGATTATTGTGAAAAGTCGAAGGCCGACTGAAACAGGAAACCCAATGCAAGTCAATGGGGAAGAAAAGTCGGCAGTGATTGGAGGACAGAAAACACACCTACAGTGCCCATTTTAATGCCAAAAACATCAATTCTTATTACTTAAGCTTGTCAACCTTAATTTACTTTATAGTAATAGTTAGGCATTGAAAACTGGGGGTTATTTGGCTAAAGTTGTGGGGGGGTAGGGCTGGCTCCAGATTTTCGTGGGCCCAGGGCGAAAGAGTGTCAATGGGCTCCTTTAACACATGCCACAATTCATGATCCTCTGATACGGCAGAGAAATAGCAGTATAGTACAATGAAAAATACTTCACTTCTTACATCACATGACTGATATCCATTTTAAATTCTCCAATAGCTCCAAAAACGGACAGTATATTACTCCATACAGTATTATGGCCACCGCATAGTGCGCTATACAGAGTAATGAGGCCCATATATTTATCCATACAGAATCATTGGTCCCATATAATGTTTAAAACAGTATATGATGAGCTCCACATAATGCTACAGTATATGTTGGTCCCTATGGATGAAGCTACACTGTCTTATGGGCCCAAATAATGCTCTATATATAATGGGCCCCATTTCTAATGCTCTAGTGTATAATGGGCTCTGTAAATGCTGCTCCAGTGTCTGATGTCCACCTTTGGAATGCTCCAGTGTATGGTGGACCCCATATATCATTCTCCAGAGTATAGTGCTCCCAAAAATTGCTGTCCCAACATTGAAAACAATTAAATAAGTCTCCTCAAATAAGTCTCCTCGCTAGGGAAAACCTGTACTAGTCTGGGAGTATAGACATGATGTCATTGCGCTCTCTGATCAGAATATCACTGTCAGGAAACGCGGAAGACGTCATGGCGGTGGAGCAGGGAGAGGTAAGTATTTCAACTTTGCAAGTGCTGTGATCCTGAGCAAGCAGGGGGGGCCCACTCGTTGGCGATGGCACTGGCACAGGGCCCCTCAAAGTACGGCGGTGTGTCTGACGGCGGGTGGGCCGAACCTGCACTTTCATCTGCACCTTCCTCTTTGTCACCGTGTAAGGTGGTACAGTTTATGGGAAGGGTAACCTGAGTTTCATCAGGGTCAGATTCTGGCTGTGTAGAGTGCGAGGGGAATGTAGTGGTCTGGGTCAATTTACCAGCAGAATCATCTAGCAGTGGCTGGGCATCAGTGCACTTGTGGCACCCCCAGGAGTACGGTCACCACAGTGGCATAACCTTCCTCCTAGGGAGTGTGATGTCATGCTTGGGAGCAGTGAAGGATCTCTCTAGCAGTTAAACCAACACACAACATATTTCCTACTCCAGGCCAGCAGGGAGACCTTTGAACCTGACTGCTGAGGAGCTGCTCTCTGTGGTCGGGAGGAGGTAAGTTAGGGCAGTCTGTGAAGGGAAGGGGAAGTGTGTGGATGTGAGAAGGGGAGCTGGAGGATGAGCAGAGTTAAGGCTCACTCCTAGCTGGAGTGCATGGTCCGGATTCCGGTCTCTGAGTTTGTAGGGACACTGACGTTCCAGCAGCAGAAACCGGAGGAAGTAGCAGCTGTAAATGCTCTGTACCCAACTAAGGCTCGGAGGCCCCAGCAGCGACGTGTGGGAGCCAGAATGAAAAGGCTACGGCTGGCTGCCATACAAGAAATTTCCAAAAGAGAGTCAACAGGGGGAACTTCATTGAACTCAGCACTGCGAGTACCTCAGATAAGCGCTAGAACGGAGGCCACACTACCTATCTGCAGAGATAGAATTCCAAATTGGCTTCCAGGCTGACCAACTCCTTCTCCATCTGTACTCTGGGTCCTGGACGGCATTTACCAAGTCCAAGTAAAGGAACTGCACGACTGTGTCTGTCCTCTTTCTCCTGCGCCTGGCGCACGGCTCTACTACATCCTGCACTGCACACCATCTACCAACTCTTTCATCTGCCCTGCCACAATGGCCCTACCTGTGCAGGGCTTCTACATCTTACCTGCACCACAACATCTGTCCCAGAGAAGCGCCACTGCCACGCTGGTCAATATAATCAGAAACCACAGGTGGCGTCACATATCATTCACCTATAAATGTAATTCACCCCTTTGCATGGATGCCCAGGGCCACGGAACGGGTCACCACCACCGTGACACATCCCTGTGAGACATCGGCCCGGTACCGATTAACCCCACTGCCCTGGCTGGCCACCCACACTCCATGTCAGATTCATCTTGGACTGGAGAGTTCACGATTTGACTTGATAACCCAGGCATGGTATGATAAAAAGAGCTACATGGACTAATGTGAAGTGTGGCCTGCTGCATCAATCAATTTGGGTGGGGGTGCAGGACACAAGGAAAGGGGTTCTTCCTGACCAGGAGCCAGCACTTGACGACTCAGTGCTTGCATTCTTTGAAGCTTCAGAAGAGGAGGGCATATTTGCTGGAGTCAGTTTTGGCAATGTAAGCCCAAACCAGTTCCTGATGCTCCGGCTTTAAAAGCGGTTAACCTACTCCCAGAAAAGGTAGCCTTCCAGGCGTTCCGGAGCCAGACCATGGCGCAGGCTCAACACCACCTGCCTTAGCTGCTATTGTGCTTTTGCCACTACCAGCAGATGCACCACCACCATCAGCACCAGCTGGCCCCCCCATGCCCACGTCCGCGGCCTCTTCCACCAAACTTCCAAAATTAGCACAGAATAGACACAAAATAAGATCAGATATATGGCAATGGCACTGTATCAGAAGAGTACAGCTCTATTCAGTCAAAGGATAATTGTCAATCTCCATATATATTCCATCAGTCACACAGAGACGCTCACAGGCTCAGTATGGATTACACAGGAATATAAAAAGTAGACAAAGTGTACAGTATCAGCAGATAGCAGGTATATATAGCATAGTTTAAACATTAACAATGTACGTCTATATATCAGGAGTAGTGTTGAGCCACCCCGCTAGTGTTTTGGTTCGTCGCACAGGAGGCAAGCTCGTCAAATGTTCGTCGAACCACATTGAAAACAATGGCAGGCAAACACAAACACATACAAACATATAGCAAACAATTACATAACACCTTAAACTGTGTCCCAAAGCCGACAAAATGCTCAGAAGACAAAAATAACATACGGAAAAGGGCAACTACATTTAGAAAAGAGGTGGAGGAGTAAAAGGAGGAGGTGGAGGAGACACAGATATAGGCTTGTCACGCCCTTATGAAGTCAAGAAAGGCTGGACTAAAAATGTAAAAAGCAAACTAAAAAAAAAAAAAATGAAATCGAACACGATCATATACTGTCGGACTTCCCACCAATAAATTATGCCAACTGGTGATCGGGCGGCGTTATTCCCACGAACATCCAAACAGCGTCCATGAAGGCAAAGTGTTTGGTTTCCGGGGGCAGTATGATTGCAAAGCTGAACCTTAAAGGAATGTCCAAAAGGGCACCACCAGGAGTGGAGCCTGCGGCTTCATTGGACTCCACCTGGGAAACCACTACCATGCCACCTCAAGAAAAGATGCACACATTGAAAGCTTTGTCGATTCTGTGTGTGTTGTGGTATGTCCCTTTGTAGTTGTGCTAGCGATTTGTCAGCTTTATTCCGTTAACGAACGAGACTCCGGCATGCCCCAGCGGTACGCATCAAGCTTACTAGAGGGATACGCGAGGCTCTGGCATGCGAGATCGAGCAATATCAGGTCTATCATGGCCTTACATGTCCGGGGCTGCATGCGCGCTACACTGAAAGGACCAGCTTTTGTCGCTTACAGGTGCTGATATCCCGCTGAACACCGTTAGTGATGGGGATCTGTGATTCCAATTATTCTCCGCAAACGATGATTACCCAGTTTGAGCAGGTCAACCACAATTACGGAATTAAGCCTAACCGGCATTCCTGACAAAATAAAAAAATTACATGTCCAAAACAAAGGTGCTGTAGCTTGCTTAACAGCTCGGCAGTAGAGTTGAGCGATACCGTCCGATACTTCAAAGTATCGGATCGGAATGGATCGGCCGATCTTAAAAAAAAGTATCGGTATCGCCGATTCCGATACCGGAAGTCCCATTCAAGTCTATGGGACTTCCGGTATCGGAATAAGAAAAATCCTGTTTTTCCCTTGTACAGCCTCTCTGGGGTCTGTACGGGCCTTTCGGGGGGCTGTGCCGGCCTGCCAGGGGGTCTGTGCAGGCTCCGGTGGTCTGTGCCGGCCTGCCGGGGGGCCGTGCCGGCCTGCCAGGGGGGCTGTGCAGGCTCCGGTGGGCTGTGCCGGCCTGCCGGGGGGCTGTGCCGGCCTGCCGGGGGGCTGTGCAGGCTTCGGGGGTCTGTGCAGGCATCGTCCGATGGGACTACAAGTCCCATCGGGCGATGCCTGCTACCATGACAGTGATTGACACATTAGCCAATGATGGGACAGTAGTAGTCCCATCATCCGGCTAATGTGTTGAATGTAAAAAAAAAAAAAAATTACATGCTACATACATACAACATGCATACTACATACATGCTACATTCATACTACATACTACATACATGCTACATTCATACTACATATATACTACATGCAACATACATACTACATACATACTACATGCAACATACATACTACATATATACTACATGCATGCAACATGCATACTACATATATACTGCATGCTACATACATACTACATATATGCTACATACATACTACATATATACTACATGCATGCTACATACATACTACATACATACTACATATATGCTACATACATACTACATGCTACATACATACTACATATATACTACATGCATGCTACATACATACTACATGCTACATACATACTACATATATACTACATACATACTACATATATACTACATGCATGCTACATACATACTACATGCTACATACATACTACATATATACTACATACATACCACATACATACTACATACATACTACATACATACTACATGCTACATACATACTACATATATACTACATGCATGCTACATACATACTACATGCTACATACATACTACATATATACTACATGCATGCTACATACATACTGCATGCTACATGCATGCTACATACATACTACATACATACTACATGCTACATACATACCACATATATACTACATACATACTACATACAATACATTCATACAATACATACATAGACATACAGTACATATAACATAGAGTAACATACTTACCAATACTTGTCACATTGTTCCCCGAAGCCATTGTCTTTTACGGAATAAATATTAACATAACAAACCACAAAAATACTCACCCACGATCCGAAGCAGTCCACGAGTGTGTCCCACGACGATCTTGGGTAGAGAACTGCAGCATCAGCTGTTGCTGCCGTTCTCTACGGGCTGCAGGAATCCAATGACGGAAGGTAGGTATCCTTCCGCACTGTATTCCTCCGCCACTTAAAAAAAAAAAAAGTCCCTAGTCTCACTTTATGCCAGTGCTGTGTGGGAAATTCCCACGCAGCAATGGCATAAAGTGAGACTAGGGACTTTTTTTTTTTTAAGTGGCGGAGGAATACAGTGCGGAAGGATACCTACCTTCCGTCATTGGATTCCTGCAGCCCGTAGAGAACGGCAGCAACAGCTGATGCTGCAGTTCACTACCCAAGATCGTCGTGGGACACACTCGTGGACTGCTTCGGATCGTGGGTGAGTATTTTTGTGGTTTGTTATGTTAATATTTATTCCGTAAAAGACAATGGCTTCGGGGAACAATGTGACAAGTATTGGTAAGTATGTTACTCTATGTTATATGTACTGTATGTCTATGTATGTATTGTATGAATGTATTGTATGTAGTATGTATGTAGTATATATGTGGTATGTATGTAGCATGTAGTATGTATGTAGCATGCATGTAGTATATATGTAGTATGTATGTAGCATGTAGTATGTATGTAGCATGCATGTAGTATGTATGTAGTATGTATGTAGTATATATGTAGTATGTATGTAGCATGTAGTATGTATGTAGCATGCATGTAGTATATATGTAGTATGTATGTAGCATGTAGTATGTATGTAGCATGAATGTAGTATGTATGTAGTATGTATGTAGCATGTAGTATGTATGTAGCATGCATGTAGTATATATGTAGTATGTATGTAGTATGTATGTAGTATATATGTGTTATGTATGTAGTATGTATGTAGTATATATGTGGTATGTATGTAGTATGTATGTAGTATGTATGTAGCATGTAGTATGTATGTAGCATGCATGTAGTATGTATGTAGTATTTTTTTTTTTTTTTTTTAACATTTAACACATTAGCCGGATGATGGGACTACTACTGTCCCATCATTGGCTAATGTGTCAATCACTGTCATGGTAGCAGGCATCGCCAGATGGGACTTGTAGTCCCATCGGACGATGCTTGCACAGACCCCCGGACATCAGCACAGCCCCCCGGCAGGCCGGCACAGCCCCCCGGCAGGCCGGTACAGACCCCCACAGGGTGCATAGACCACCGGCAGGCCGGCACAGCCCCCCGGCAGGCCGGTACAGACCCCCACAGGGTGCACAGACTACCGGCAGGCCGGCACAGCCCCCCGGCAGGCCGGTACAGACCCCGGGCAGTCCACACAGCCCCCCGGCAGGCCGGCACAGCCCCCCGGCAGGCCGGCAGAGACCCCCGGAAGGCCCGAAATGACGGCGCATCATGATGCGCACACACCGCGCATCATGATGACGTCAGGCTGTCAATCAACTTTGAACTTCCGATTCCGATGCCGACTTCCGATATTGAAAAAATATCGGAAGTCGGTATCGGAATTCCGATACAGCAGGTATCGGCCGATACCCGATACTTGCGGTATCGGAATGCTCAACACTACTCGGCAGCCATTCTCAGGCCCAGTATGGATTCGACAAGATTCTAGAAAGTTGATAAAGTGTACAGTTTCACCGGATAACACGTATATATGTAGCATTGTTTACACATTAAAAACCTATGTATATAGATCAGGAGGCAGGCTCAGACGTTCTCAGGCCCAGTATGGATTTGACGTGATTGGACAAAGGTGAGAAAGGGTACCGTATCACTGGATAACAGGTATGTATAGCATAGTTTACACATTAAAAACCTATGTCTATAGATCAGGAGGCAGGCTCAGACGTTCTCAGGGCGAGTATGGATTTGACCAGATTGTACAAAGTTGAGAAAGGGTACATTATCACTGGATAGCAGGTATATATAGCATAGTTTAAACATTTAAAATCTCCGTGTTCTCAGTATGGATTAGACAACAATCTAAAAAGTCGAAAAAAGGAAATGTATTTGAAGCGTACACCAGTATACACTTTTGGTGGTATTTTTTAATCTTCATTTATATTTCTGTCTCAGTAAGACAGTCCAGACTCTCCGCAATAGGAAATGAGATGCATACAATTACTGACATAAAGTCTAGTGATTGCAGAAATCTAGGAATTACTATTCACCGGAAAAACTTCCATCACAATTCTCAGAGGCGATGCTGACCCTCAATTAATTAGTGTGTGGAGACAGCAAAAACCTTTGTTTGTGAAGAAAGTCTTGCTGTATCGCAGTACCGTTGATCCCATCGCCGTTACTCATATCCATCCAATTTTGATCACAGGGAGAGATGTAAACATGGTTCTCACTGCCTATCATGATCTGTCACGTAACTTTGGAGTGCAAAACACAGAAGCCACAGGCCGTAGGCGATTCAATTGGATTGGCATGAGAGGGCACATTTAAAAATGTGCATTTGGAATGTCACACGTCTGTGGGTAGGAAAACTGTGAAAGCTGATGACAAACCACCACTGCATCTCATTGCGAGTCGACGTCCATAAGAAATGGAAGCCGTTGAACATCTGAAGCTAGATCCCGGCCAGCGGGACAGGGCATAGCTACATCTTAACCATCATCTTCTATCAGTTCACCAAATTTGTAGTGGCAGTCCCAGTGAAGGATTTGACAGCCCAGACTACACAGCGGAGGAGAGGGAGAGGTAAACATTGCAAATGCTGGGGCCATGCCCAAGCAAGGGGCGCACACTCGTGGGCGTTGGTACTGGCACTGGGCCCCTCATAGTACGGCGGTGTGTCTGACGTCGGGTGTGCACCCCCACCGTCAGAGACACTTGATTGCACTATGAGGGACCCTGTGCCAGTGCCTGCGCCCAAGAGTCGGCCCACCCACCTGTCCAGGGCAACGGCACTCGCACGGTTGCGTGCGCTAGGTGGTGACCCCGGCCATGGGGGGAGGAGGCAGCCCAGTTAGGGAGGTTTACAAAATGGCATATTTTGATTTGGGACATTCACCTGCTGCTAAAGGCGAAATTGGTCAAGTCCCAGGAAGAGGAGTACCAAAGAAAGCCATTTTTCTGGCAACCTATGTGTCATCAGGGTAAGGTGCGACAAATTCTTGGAAACCCATGCATGGTTCATTTTAATGAAGTTTAGATCATCCACATTTTGGGTCGAGAGACGGGTCCTTTTTTCTGTGAGGATTGATCCAGCAGCACTGAAGACTCTTTCCGATAGCACACTTGCAACTGGGCAAGCGAGCTCCTGTAAGGAATATTGGGCCAATTCAGGCCAGGCGTCCAGTTTAGAGGCCCAATAGTCAAATGGGAATGACCTGTGAGGGAGAACATCGATATGTGACGAGAAGTAGTTTGTGTTGTGAGTTCATTTTCCCCTTCACTACTGAGGCCTGAGGAACTCCCTCTTCTGGTGAAGAAAGGTAGTGAGCCTGATTGTCAAACACCTGGGGCTGATGATGATGACTGGATGAGTGGAGTTAATGACTGGATATAAGGCTGCCGACGCCCTTCTGGCCTGCGGGTGATTTCTCTGTGGACTTCTAGGAAACCAGTCTGATTCCTGCTCATCTAAAGCTAAGATTTCTGCTTTGCCTTTTTGCATTAGTGTTTTGTTTTCCTTGCCTTTCTGGATTCTGCCATTCCCTGCTGGGGTGAGCTGAATCTCCTTTTGCCTGTTGCTCTGTCTTCAGAATATTCCTGAGTACTGACATAGCTTTTTTGAAGTCTAGCGTCTTCAGGGCCTTTTTTACTGTCAGTTGTTGGCTCTTATTTTCATAGGGTTTTTCACGGATTGCAGACAGCAGCCTTCCTGTCCTTTCCTATCTAAGCTAGCGTGGGCCCCATCTTTGCTCAGTCTATCTTTCTGTCTGTGTTTTGTTCTTTCTTCTTGCTTCACCGTCATTATATGTTGGGGGCTGCTTTTTGCTTTGGGGTCTGCTCTGGGGCAGTTTAGATTTCCCTTTCTGTCTTTAGGCTATGTAGTCCTCCGGCAGTGATCGAGGGGCCTAGGGCATCGTAGGAGCCCCCCACGGCTACTGCTAGTTGTGTTGATAGGTTCAGGGGTCTGCAATCCGATAGCTGCCAACTTCTTTGGTTATCTGGACATAGCTAGCATTTCTATTTTTGCCTCCTACGGTGACTCAATCATAACAGAATCACCCGCCATACCGCAGATCCTAGGGTACTCAATTGCAGGAAAGAATTGTATAAAAAAAAAAAAAAAAAAAAAGAAAAGTGTGTATATTTTTTCCTCTATATCTCTGAGGCCGTAGGGGGAATTTTTTTTCTCTCAATGGAGATAAAGCAATTGTCTGATCGTGTGGAGTAGCTCGCTGCGGAAGTGCGGGGAATTTCCGCCTACCTTGCTCATTCACATGCTGCTGAACCAAAGATTCCTACACCTGATGTATTTTTTGGGGATCGGTCTAAATTTTTGAATTTCAAAAATAATTGTAAATTATTTTTTGCCTTGAAGCCTAACTCGTCAGGGAGCTCCGCGCAGTAGGTTAAAATTGTCATCTCTTTGCTGCGTGGCGATCCCCAGGATTGGGCGTTTTCTTTGAAACCAGATGATCCTATTCTGACTAATGTGAATGCATTTTTTCAGGCCTTGGGGTTGTTGTATGACGAACCTAATGCCATTGATCAGGCTGAAAAGACCCTGCTGGCATTGAACCAGGGTCGTGATTCTGCAGAATTGTACTGTCAAAAATTCCAAAAGTGGGCAGTACTTACTACCTGGAATGATAATGCCTCGGCTGCTCTCTTTCGGAAGGGGTTGTCAGAAGCCGTAAAAGATACTATGGTGGGATTTCCTGTTCCCTCTGGTCTTGACGATTCTATGTCTTTAGCCATTCAGGTTGATCGGCGTTTGCGCAAACGCAGAGCTGCCCGAGAGGTGTTGCCACCTGTTGAACAGATGTCTGAACCTATGCAATGTGATAGAGTTTTTTCCAGAGAGCAGCGTCAGGAGTTCAGAAGGCGTAATAAGTTGTGTTTTTTCTGTGGAGATGCCTCGCATATTATTTCTGTCTGTCCTAAACGCGAGAAACGCCTTGCACACACGTTTTCTGTTGGTGGTGTTCAACCTAAGTTTCTTCTGGCTATTACTCTGATCTGCTCCCTGTCCACATTTTCCTCCAAGGCTTTTGTGGATTCGGGAGCAGCTCCAAACCTAATGGACTTGGATTTTGCTAAACGTTGTGGATTTCCGATGACACCTCTGCAGACACCTATCCCTTTGAGGGGGATTGATGCTACTCCTTTGGCTAAAAATAAACCTCAGTTTTGGACCCAGGTGGTAATGCGGGTCGCCCCAGACCATCAAGAAAATTGCAGGTTTTTGGTGTTACATAATCTGCATGATACTATTGTTCTGGGGTTTCCCTGGTTACAAATTCATAATCCAGTTTTGGATTGGAAATCTGTGTCTGTGGTGAGTTGGGGATGTCGGTGTGCCTTTAGTGAGGCTCCGGTGTTTTCCACCTCTCCTCAGTCGCATGATGTTCCTGATTATTTGGTGGACTTTTATGATGTATTTAGTGAGAATGAGTCTGCGTCTCTGCCTCCTCATAGGAGTTATGACTGTGCAATTGAACTGAGCCCGGGGTGTAAATTTCCCAAGGGTCGGCTCTTCAATTTATCTGTACCCGAGCACGAGGCTATGCGATCCTATATTAAGGAGGCTTTGGAGAAGGGTCATATTAGACCATCCTCGTCACCCTTAGGTGCCGGTTTTTTTTGTTGTAGCCAAAAAGGATGGATCATTAAGACCTTGTATTGATTATCGTGCTCTCAACAAAATTACTGTTAAATATCAGTATCCGTTACCCCTGATTTCTGATCTATTCTCCAAAGTTAAAGGTGCTTGCTGGTTTACCAAGCTTGACCTCAGGGGGGTGTATAATCTTATTCGCATTAAGCATGGGGATGAATGGAAGACGGCGTTTAATACTCCGGAGGGACATTTTGAGTACCTGGTGATGCCTTTTGGGCTCACTAATGCCCCTTCTGTCTTCCAGTGCTTCATGAACGATATTTTCCGAGATTTTGTCGATAAATTTTTGATTATCTATCTGGATGATATTTTGATCTTCTCCAAGGATTGGGATTCTCATGTGGAACATATTCTGACTGTGTTCCGGATCTTGAGGGAGAATTCCCTGTATGTCAAAGGATCTAAATGCCTTTTTGGAGTACAGAGGATTTCTTTTTTGGGATTTATTTTGTCCCCGTCAACTATTGAAATGGACCCGGCCAAGGTACAGGCCATTTACGATTGGGTTCAGCCCACTTCTTTGAAGGCCCTCCAGAAGTTTTTGGGTTTTGCTAATTTTTATCGGAAATTTATAGCAAAATTTTCTAGTATTGCCAAGCCATTGACTGATTTGACTAAGAAGGGTGCTGATGTGTTAAATTGGTCTCCGGAGGCTGTTTCTTCCTTTCAGGAGCTGAAGCGAAGATTCACCTCCGCCCCGGTTTTGCGGCAACCTGATGTCTCACTTCCGTTCCAGGTAGAGGTGGATGCTTCTGAGATTGGTGCAGGAGCTGTTTTGTCCCACAAGGATCCTGTAACATCTAAAATGAATCCCTGTGCTTTCTTTTCCTGAAAGTTCTCTCCATCTGAACGTAACTATGATGTGGGGAATCGGGAACTGTTAGCCATGAAATGGGCATTTGAGGAGTGGAGACATTGGTTGGAGGGAGCTAAGCATCAAGTCGTGGTCCTCACTGACCACAAGAATTTGATTTACCTAGAGTCGGCTAAGCGCTTGAACCCTAGACAGGCTAGGTGGGCCTTGTTTTTTACACGTTTTGATTTTGTGGTTTCTTTTCTTCCTGGAACTAAGAATGTCAAGGCTGACGCCCTCTCTAGGAGCTTCTTTGCTGATTCTCCTGTGGTGACCAAGCCTGCTACCATCTTAGGCGAAGGGGTAGTTCTTTCTGCCATCTCGCCCGATTTGAGATGTGCTCTGGAAGAGTTCCCGGAGGACAAACCTGAGCGTTGTCCCAGTGGAAAGTTGTATGTTCCTGACCAGTGGAAGAAGAGAGTGATGTCTGAAGTTCATTGCTCTGCTTTGGCTGGTCATCCAGGTATTTTTGGTACTAGAGATCTGGTGAGTCGGTCTTTTTGGTGGCCCTCCTTGTCTCATGATGTCAGGAATTTTGTGCAGTCCTGTGGGACGTGCTCCCGGTCTAAATCGTGTTCTCGCTCTAGTGGGTTGTTGATGCCTTTGCCTGTCCCCAAGAGGCCATGGACCCATATTTCAATGGATTTCATCTCTGATATGCCTGTCTCTCAAAGGATGACTGTTATTTGGGTGATTTGTGATAGGTTCTCTAAGATGGTTCATCTTGTACCACTCCCTAAGTTGCTGTCTTCCTCTGAATTGGTGCCCCTGTTTTTACAACAGGTGGTTCGCTTGCACGGGATTCCTGAGAACATTGTATCTGACAGAGGAGTCCAGTTTGTGTCTAGATTTTGGAGAACTTTCTGTTCCAAGCTGGGAATTCAGTTGTCCTTCTCCTCTGCTTTTCACCCTCAGACCAATGGGCAGACAGAAAGAACAAACCAGACCTTGGAGTCATATTTGAGATGTTTTATTTCTGCTGATCAGGATGATTGGGTTTCATTTTTGCCCTTGGCCGAATTTGCTTTAAATAATAGAGCTAGTTCTGCCACTTTGATGTCACTTTTTTTTGTAACTTTGGGTTTCATCCTCGATTTTCTTCAGGGCAGGTGGAGCCCTCTGCCTGCCCAGGTGTTGACACTGTGGTGGAGAGAATGCACCAGATCTGGGACCAAGTGGTGGATAAGTTATCTCTCTCCCAGGAAAAGGCCCAGCGGTTTTCCAACCGACATAGGACCATTGGTCCCCAGTTTAAGGTTGGTGATATGGTGTGGTTATCATCAAAAAATATTGCTATGAAGGTGGCTTCTCCTAAGTTTAAGCCTAGATTTATTGGACCTTACAAGATTTTGGAGATTATTAATCTGGTCTCTTTTCGTTTGGCTCTTCCTGTCACATTTAAAATCCATAATATGTTCCATAAATCCTTGTTGAAGAGGTTTGTTGAACCTGTTGTTCCGGGGGTTGCACCTCCAGACCCTGTATTGGTTGAAGGTAACATGGAATATGAGGTAGAGAAAGTACTGGATTCCCGTCTGGCTAGACGGAGACTCCAGTATTTGGTTAAGTGGAAGGGTTATGGTCAGGAGGATAATTCCTAGGTCTCTGCCTCTGATATTCATGCCAAAAGATTGGTGCGTGCCTTTCATCGGGCTCACCCTGATCGCCCTGGTGGCGTGGTTGAGGGTTCGGTGACCCCTCCTCAAGGGGGAGGTACTGTTGTGAGTTCATTTTCCCCTTCACTACTGAGGCCCGAGGAACTCCCTCTTCTGGTGAAGAAAGGTAGTGAGCCTGATTGTCAAACACCTGGGGCTGATGATGATGACTGGCTGAGTGGAGTTAATGACTGGATATAAGGATGCCGACGCCCTTCTGGCCTACGGGTGATTTCTCTGTGGACTTCTAGGAAACCAGTCTGATTCCTGCTCATCTAAAGCTAAGATTATTGCTTTGCCTTTTTGCATTAGTGTTTTGTTTTCCTTGCCTTTCTGGATTCTGCCATTCCCTGCTGGGGTGAGCTGAATCTCCTTTTGCCTGTTGCTCTGTCTTCAGAATATTCCTGAGTACTGACATAGCTTTTTTGAAGCCTAGCCTTCTTCAGGGCCTTTTTTACTGTCAGTTGTTGGCTCTTATTTTCATAGGGTTTTTCACGGATTGCAGACAGCAGCCTTCCTGTCCTTTCCTATCTAAGCTAGCGTGGGCCCCATCTTTGCTCAGTCTATCTTTCTGTCTGTGTTTTGTTCTTTCTTCTTGCTTCACCGTCATTATATGTTGGGGGCTGCCTTTTGCTTTGGGGTCTGCTCTGGGGCAGTTTAGATTTCCCTTTCTGTCTTTAGGCTATGTAGTCCTCCGGCTGTGATCGAGGGGCCTAGGGCATCGTAGGAGCCCCCCACGGCTACTGCTAATTGTGTTGATAGGTTCAGGGGTCTGCAATCCGATAGCTGCCAACTTCTCTGGTTTTCTGGACATAGCTAGCATTTCTATTTTTGCCTCCTATGGTGACTCAATCATAACAAGTTTGTAATCATAGTTGACAAGTGCTGTCTCCTGTCACTTTCAATCGATGCAGTATTACCAGTCGTGTGAGCGGGACTTGAAGAATCAGTTCACAACATGGTCATGAAACCCCTGTCTCCAGCGCCACTTCTGATGTGTGCACCACCAACACCTCTTCCAAGTTGCCCCCGGCCCCTACGGCTTGTGTGAGAACCATCACCGCTGCTGTGTGCTGGGAATGCCTCAACCAACCGGTTTACCAGAGTTGCTTGTTTGTTAGCCAATATTAGGTCAAGGTCCTCCTGTGGCATGATGTTTTGGAATTTTCCTTTAGAGCGTGGATCCAGGATGCTGGCCAACCAGTAGTCGTCATCGTTCATCATTTTGGCAATGCGGGGGTCCCTTTTTAGGATCTGCAAGGCATAATCTGACATGTGGGCCAATGTTCCCGGTGTCAATGATGCACTGCGAGTGCTGGGTGGAGGAGCACTTTCTGGCAACTCCACATCCCTCCAGTCACGCACAAAGCCTGTATCAGACCTTGCCACACCAACATTTTCTCTTGCCCCACGAGAAGCATCCTCCTCCCCTAAATAATCATCCCCATCATCATCCTCCTCTTCCTCTTGCTCTTCTTCCTCCACCTCATCCAGGAGAGGTCCCTGAGCAGACAATGGCTGACTGTCATCAAGGCTTCCCTCCTCCTCTTCCTCATCATCCTCGGCTGCAGACGCCTGCTCCTTAATGTGCGTCAAGGTTTGCATGAGCAGACGCATAAGTGGGATGCTCATGCTTATAATGGCGTCGTCTGCGCTTACCAGCCGTGTGCATTCCTCAAAACACTGAAGGACTTTACAGAGGTCTTTCAGCTTCGACCACTGCACACCTGACAACTCCATGTCTGCCCTCAAAGTGCCTGTCCGTGTATCCTCCCACAAATGCATTACAGCCTGCCTCCGTTCGCACAGCCGCTCCACCATGTGCAGGGTGGAGTTCCACCTTGTTGCAACGTCGATAATTAGGCGGTGCTTGGGAAGGTGGAGCAATCGCTGCAGCCTCTGCATACGATTGGAGTGTACGGGCGACCAGCGGATGTGCGAGCACAGTCTTCGAGCCTTATGGAGCAGGCCTGTTAACTCCAGATAATTATTGAGGAAGCACTGCACCACCAGGTTCAAGGTGTGAGCCAAGCAAGGTATGTGTCTGAGTTTGGAAAGGGCTATGGCTACCACAAAATTCCAGCCATTATTACTAACTACCTTGCCTGCCTCAAGTGTAGACTGCCCAGCCATGACTCAGTTTGTCACTGAAAGTAGTCGGCCAGTACCTCCGCGGTGTGTCTGTCACCCAAACTCATCATCTTCAACACAGCCTGCTGACGCTTTCCACTAGCTGATCGATAGGGGGACACCTCATGTGCAACACTGGCAGCTGCGGATGGAGTGCTCGTGCGGCTGTGCTCTGTGGACGAGCTTTCGCTTCTGGAGGAGGAGGAGGAGGGTGGAACGCCTACAGCCAACTGTTTCCTATACTGTGGGCTAGGCAGCACTATCCCCTGTGGACCCTGTATCCACAACATTAAACCAGTGCGCAGTGATGGACACGTAACGGCCCTGGCCAAGCCTACTGGACCATGCATCAGTTGTGAGGTGCACCTTTCCACTCACTGATTGCTTGAGTGCATGGACAATGCGGTCTTTCACATGAAGGTGGAGGGCTGGGATGGCTTTGCGAGAAAAGAAGTGGCGACTGGGTAGGTCATAGCATGGTACTGCGTAGGCCTTGAGTTCGTGGAAAGCTGTGCTTTCAACCAAGTGATAGGGCATCATCTCTAACGAGATTAGTTTGGCAATGTGGGTGTTCAAACCCAGTGTGCGCGGATGAGAGGATGAGTACTTTCTTGTCCTACTCATAGTCTTTGGTAGGGTGAGCTGGACTTGAGAGCTGCATATGGTGGAACTAGCGGTGGACATGGCAGACTGAGAGAGGGTTGATGATGGTGATGGAGTTGGTGTTCTTTCTGATGGCCTAGATTCAGTCTTTCGTTGCAATAACAGTGTGATACCCTGACTGATTTGCCCTTGCGACGACAACTCAACATTTGCTGCTTGGGGTGTGCTAACCGGTGCGCTTACAGTGGGGGAAACAATGTAGTGTTGCTGACTATCTTCTTTGGGAGCAGTTGCACATGTGGTACGTGAGTTTTGGTAGTCCGTCCACGCTTGCAAGTGCATGGTGGTTAAATGTCTTAGTATGCAACTGGTATTCAAATTTCTCTGATTTTTCCCTCGGCTAAATTTCTTTGCGCACTTCTTACAGATAACCTTTGCCTGATCATTAGGATTTTGTTCAAAAAAGTGCTACACTGCACTTTTCCTATTATGGAAGACATTTTGAGGCCTTGCACGCTGTGCTATTTTGACCGTCTGGCCAAGCTGTCCTGTAACTCTTTTGGTTTTTGTAACCTGTTTTTGGACTGCTCCGGGCCTGCCAGATAACAGCTGTTGTGATGTCGATGCCCGCTGCGGATGCTCCTCCTCTTCTGAGCTATTGGCAGCGGCACACTCTACCCCCAATGGATGCCAATCTGGGTCAACAACTGGGTCATCCATCACCTCCTCTTCAATGTCATGTGCACCTTCCTCTGTGTCACCGTGTATGGTGGTATAGTATGCGGGAAGGGGAACCTGAGATTCATCAGGGTCAGATTCTGGTTCAGTACACTGCGAAGACAATGTAGTGCTCTGAGTGAATGTACCAGCAGAATCATCTATCAGTGGCTGTGCATCAGTGCACTCCATGTCAGATTCATCTTGGCCTGGGTAATTCACGATTTGACTTGATAAACCAGGCATGGTATGTGAAAACAGCTCCATGGAGTAATCTGTAGTGTGGCCTGCCGCATCCTTCGATTTTGGTTGGAGTGAAGGACAAAAGGAAAGTTGTGGTTCATGACCATGAGCCTCCAATGACGACTCAGTGCTTTTATTTTTTTAAATTTCAGAAGAGGAGGCGATAGAGCTGGAGGCTGAGTCAGCAAAGTAAGCCAAAACTTGTTCTTGAAGCTCCGGCTTTAAAAGAGGTTTACCTACTCCCAGAAAAGAGAGCCTTCGAGGCCTTGTGGAGGCAGACGATGACGCAGGCTCAACACCTCCTGCATTAGGTGCTATTTTGCTTTTGCCACTACCAGCAGATCCACCACCAACACCAACACCATCATTACCAGCTGCCAACCCCCGCCCACTTCCACGGACTCTTCCACCACACTTCCTCATTCTTGGGGAAAATGTCCCTAAAAACCAACAACTCTATGGTCCTGTAAAACAAGGTACAAGGTGTGTATAGTAGTGGGGAGAATTGGAATCTCTGTGGACTTCAGGACACAGTTGGATACTGTCAGGCCCTGTTTATATTATACCGCAATGTGACAGTCAGATTCTGGATGGTCTTAGAAAGGTGTATAGAGGACTGTTGAGAATTGGAATCTCTCTAGACTTCAGGACACAGTTGGATACTGTCAGGCCCTGTTTATATTACACCGCAATGTGACAGTCAGATTCTGGATGGTCTTAGAAAGGTGTACAGAGGACTATTGATAATTGGAATTTCTCTAGACTTCAGGACACAGTTGGATACTGTCAGGCCCTGTTTATATTACACCGCAATGTAACAGTCAGATTCTGGATGGTCTTAGAAAGGTGTATAGAGGACAGGTGAGAATTGGAATCTCTCTAGACTTCAGGACACAGTTGGATACTGTCAGGCCCTGTTTATATTACACCGCAATGTGACAGTCAGATTCTGGATGGTCTTAGAAAGGTGTATAGAGGACAGGTGAGAATTGGAATCTCTCTAGACTTCAGGACACAGTTGGATACTGTCAGGCCCTGTTTATTTTACACCGCTATGTGACAGTCAGATTCTGGATGGTCTTAGAAAGGTGTATAGAGGACAGGTGAGAATTGGAATATCTCTAGACTTCAGGACACAGTTGGATACTGTCAGGCCCTGTTTATATTACACCGCAATGTGACAGTCAGATTCTGGATGGTCTTAGAAAGGTGTACAGAGGACTATTGATAATTGGAATTTCTCTAGACTTCAGGACACAGTTGGATACTGTCAGGCCCTGTTTATATTACACCGCAATGTGACAGTCAGATTCTGGATGGTCTTAGAAAGGTGTATAGAGGACAGGTGAGAATTGGAATCTCTCTAGACTTCAGGACACAGTTGGATACTGTCAGGCCCTGTTTATATTACACCGCAATTTGACAGTCAGATTCTGGATGGTCTTAGAAAGGTGTATAGAGGACTGTTGAGAATTGGAATCTCTCTAGACTTCAGGACACAGTTGGATACTGTCAGGCCCTGTTTATATTACACCGCAATGTGACAGGCAGATTCTGGATGGTGTAAGAAAGGTGTATAGAGGACTGGTGAGAATTGGAATCTCTCTAGACTTCAGGACACAGTTGGATTCTGTCAGGCCCTGTGTACATTACACCGCAATGAGACAGGCAGAAATTGCCTAGTGTATGACAAACTACAAGGTGTATATAGAATTGGGCAGAATTGGAATCTCCCTAGAGTGTAGGTCTGTAAGAACGGACAAACTCCTCGGCTTTTCCTTACAGAGTCACACACGTATATAGCTTCAGTTTGGCTGTGATAACAGCCATTACATGGTACTCAGAGAGGAGCGTACACGTACACCGCTGTACGGTGTATGTAAAATTGTCAAGCTCCGTGTTTTTGTATACGGACTGACGCATGCTGTCTCTCTCTAGTTTTGAATGTAATCAAACAGCAAATATACTAAACTGTTTGAAAAACGGACAAAACTATAAGGTGTAGGTCTGTAAGAATGGACAAACTCCTCGACGTTTCCTTACAGAGTCACACACGTATATAGCTTCAATTTGGCCGTGATAACAGCCATTACATGGTACTGAGAGAGGAGCGTACACGTACACCGCTGTACGGTGTATGTAAAACTGTCAAGCTCCGTGTTTTTGTATACGGACTGATGCATGCTGTCTCTCTCTAGTTTTGAATGTAATCAAACAGCAAATATACTAAACTGTTTGAAAAACGGACAAAACTATAAGGTGTAGGTCTGTAAGAACGGACAAACTCCTCGGCTTTTCCTTACAGAGTCACACACGTATCTAGCACGTATCTAGCTTCAATTTGGCCATGATAACAGCCGTTACACGGTACTGTGTGAGGAGCATACACTGCTGTACGGTGTGTGAAAAAAATGAACGCTCACTACCTCACCAGGACAAAACAATACAATTTGGATTGCTTTTAAAAAAGCAGTTTGAACACCAGTGTGCATACAGCAATGCAGCTAGCCATAAAAGGCAGGCTAATCACCACCAGCGCTGCTGCACAAAAGCAAAAATCTTTACCATTCACTGCACAGTAACTACAGTGAAAAGCACTATCAGCAGAAGCAGTTTTTTTTTCTTTTTGCCTCCCTAACTCTCTCCCTTCAGAATTATCATCATCAGCAGCTCTCCCTATTCTGAGATCAGCATGAGTAACATGGCGGTCGGCGTGCACGCCCTTTTATACCCCCTGTGACGCCCCACAAAGCAAGCCAATCACTTGCATGCCCTTCTCCAAGATGTTGGTGACCGCTGCCTATGTCATCACGTTGCCCACAGTGTCCGTTCTTTCTGATTGGCTGCAAAAGGGCGCTAAAGCATCTTTTGAAACGCGACTTTGGCGCTAAAGTCGCAGACCTCGTGGCCGACCTCACGCTAAGGTCGGGTTTCGTTTCATGAAACCCGACTTTGGCGAAAGTCGGCGACTTTTGAATTTGTTCGACCCGTTTCGCTCAACTCTACTCCCAACCTTTAAAACAATTAAATAAGTCTCCTCGCTAGGGAATCGCTGTACTAGTCTGGACTCCTCATCGTCCCCATCTTCTATCTCTCTGCACTTGGACTGTTTAGGCAGAGGGCGTACAGACGTGATGTCATTGCGCTCTCTGACCAGACTGTCACTGTCAGGAAACGCGGAAGACGTCACGGCAGTGGAGCAGGGAGAGTTAAGTATTTCAACTTTGCAAGTGCTGTGATCCTGAGCAAGCAGGGGGGCCCACTCTTTGGCGATGGCTCTGGTACAGGGCCCCTCATAGTACGGCGGTGTGTCTGACGGCGGGCCCTCCCACCAGCAGAGACACTTTTGCGTACTATGAGGGGCCATGTGCCAGTGCCGTCGCAGATGAGTATGCCTCCCCACCTGCTCAAGGAGCCTGCACTTTCATCTGCATCTTCCTCTTTGTCACCGTGTAAGATGGTATAGTATGCGGGAAGGGGAACCTGAGTGTCATCAGGGTCAGATTCTGGCTGTGTAGAGTGCGAGGGGAATGTAGTGGTCTGGGTCAATGTACCAGCAGAATCATCTAGCAGTGGCTGGGCATCAGTGCACTTGTGGCGCCCCCAGGAGTACGGTCGCCACAGTGGCATTACCTTCCTCCTAGGGAGTGTGATGGCATGCTTGGGAGCAGCGAAGGATCTCTCTAGCAGTTAAACCAACACACAACACAGTTCCCACTCCAGGCTAGCAGGAAGAGCTCTGAACCTGACTCCTGAGGAGCTGCTCTCTGTGGGAGGAGGTAAGTTAGGGCAGTCTGTGAAGGGAAGGGGAAGTGTGTGGATGTGAGAAGGGGAGCTGGAGGATGAGTAGAGTTAAGGCTCACTCCTAGCTGGAGTGCATGGTCCGGATTCTGGTCTCCGAGTTTGTAGGGACACTGACGGTCCTGCAGCAGAAACCGGAGGAAGTAGCAGCTGTAAATGCTCTGTTCCCAACTAAGGCTCGGAGGCCCCAGCAGCGACGTGTGTGAGCCAGAAGTAAAAGGCTACGGCTGCCTGCCATACGAGAAAGTTTCAAAAGAGAGTCAACAGGGGGAACTTCAATGAACTCAGTACTGCGAGTACCTCAGATAAGCGCTAGAACAGAGGCCACACTACCTATCTGCAGAGAGAGAATTCCTAATTTGCTTCCAGGTTGACCAACTCCTTCTCAATCTGTACTCTGGGTCCTGTACGGCACTTACCAAGTACAGGTAAAGGAACTGCACGACTGTGTCTGTCATCTTTCTCCTGCGCCTGGCACACGGCTCTGCTACATCCTGCACTGCACACCATCTACCAACTCTTTCATCTGCCCTGCGACTACGGCCCTACCTGTGCAGGGCTTCTACATCTTAGCTTCACCACAACATCTGTCCCAGAGAAGTGACACTGCAGCGCTGGTCAATCTGATCAGAAACCACAGGTGGTGTCACGTATCATTCTCCTATAAACGTTATTCACCCTTTTGCATGGACGCCCATGCCCACGGACCGGGTCACCACCACCGTGACACATCCCTCTGAGACACCGGCCCGGTTCCGATTAACCCCACTGCCCTGGCTGGCCACCCACACTCCATGTCAGATTCATCTTGGACTGGGGAATTCACGATTTGACTTGATAACCCAGGCATGGTATGTGGGAAAGAGCTACATGGACTAATGTGAAGTGTGGCCTGCTGCATCATTCACTTTTGGTGGGGGTGAAGGACACAAGGAAAGGGGTTCTTCCTGACCAGAAGCTAGCACTTGACAACTCAGTGCTTGCATTTTTTGAAACTTCAGAAGAGAAGGGCATGTTTGCTGGAGTCTGTTTCGGCAATGTAAGCCCAAACCAGTTCCTGATGCTCCGGCTTTAAAAGCAGTTAACCTACTCCCAGAAAAGGTAGCCTTCCAGGCGTTCCGGAGCCAGACCATGACGCAGGCTCAACACCTCCTGCCTTAGCTGCTATTGTGCTTTTGCCACTACCAGCAGATGCACCACCACCATCAGTACCAGCTGCCCCCCCCACACCCAAGTCCGCGGCCTCTTCCACCATACTTCCAAATTTTGGAGAAAATGTACCCAATATAACATCAGATATATGGTACTGTATCAGAAGCGTACAGCTCTATACAGTCAAAGAATAATTGTCAATCTCCCTATATATTTCATGAGTCACACAGAGACGCTCACAGGCTCAGTATGGATTAGACAAGAATATAAAAAGTAGAAAAAGGGTTATGTATTATCAGATACCAGGTATATATAGTATAGTTTAAACATTCTAAATCTCCGTATACATTTCAGGAGGCAGACACAGACGCTCTCAGACTCAGTATGGATTACAACACAATATAAAAAGCCGTAAAACGGTAATGGATCTGAAGAGTATAGCTGTACACAGTGTAGGGGTCATTGTCAATCTAAGTATTTATTTCCACAGTCAGAAACAGACTCTTACTTAGACCAGAATATAAAAAGCAGTAAATGGGTAATGTATCACAAGCGTAGAGCTGTATACAGTGTTGGGGTAATTTTAAAATCTACATATAAATTGCAGGAGTAACCCACAGGCTCTCACATGCTCAGGATGGATCACACCACAATATAAAAATAAGATCTGCAAGAAATAATCACACATGTGGGCCAATGTTCCAGGTGTCAATGATACACTTAGAGTGGTGGGTGGAGGAGGACTTCCTGGCAGAAAGGGTACAGTATCACCAGATACCAGGTATATATAGCATAGTTTAAACATTAAAAATGTACGTCTATATATCAGGAGTAGTGTTGAGCCACCCCGCTAGTGTTCGAACGTCCTACGAACACTGTCGAGCCCCATTGAAAACAATGGCAGGCAAACACAAACACATACAAACACATAGAAAACAATTACAAAACACCTTAAAAGGTGTCCCAAAGCAGACAAAATGCTCAGAAGACACAAATAACATATGGAAAAGGGCAACTACATATAGAAAAGAGGTGGAGAAGTAAAAGGAGGAGGAGGAGACACAGATATAGGCATGTCATGATATCATGCCCTTATAAAGTCAAGGCTGGACTAAAAATCTAAAATAAAAAAAATCTAAAATTCTAAAATCGAAGACGATCATATACCGTTGGACTTCCCACCATAAATTATGCCATCTGCCGATCGGGCGGCGTTATTCCCATGACCCTGCGAACAGCGTCCATGAAGGCAAAGTGTTTGGTTTCTGAGGGCAGTATGGTTGCAAAGCTGAACCTTAAAGGAATGTCCAGAAGGGCACCACCAGGAGTGGAGCCTGTGGCTTAATTTAACTCCACACGGACAACCTCAACCATGCCAGCCACGGAAAAGATGGACAGATTGCAAGCTTTGTCGATTCTGTGAGTGGTGGTGCATGGTCGTTTTTAGTTGTGCTAGCGATTCGTCAGCTTAATTACGATAACGAGCGAGATTCCGGAATGACCCCGCCTTCCGCGTCCAGCTTACTAGAGGGACATGCGAGGCTCTGGCACGCGAGATCGAGCAATAACAGGTCTGTCATGCCCTTACATGTCCGGGGCTGCATGCACGCTACATTGAAAGGACCAGCGTGTGTTGCTTACAGGTGCGGATAATTCGCTGATCCCCATTAGTGATGGGGATCTGGGATTCCAATTCTTCCCCGCGAACGAGGATTTCCCAGTAAGTGCAGGTCAACCGGAATTCCGGAATTCAGCCTAACCGGCAATCCAGAAAGAATGTGAAAAAATTAATTGTCCAAACCACAGGTGCTGTAGCTTGCTTAACAGCTGGGCTCCTCTGCTGAGTAGCACGCAGTTCTTACATAAACAGGCGGCATAGCTTGGTTCACGGGTGGGCAACTCTGCTGAGTAGCAGACAGTGCTTACATAAACAGGTGGCATAGCTAGGTTCAAGGGTGGGCTCCTCTGCTGAGCAGTAGACACAGGTACTAGGTCCAAAGTATTGACTGGGCTAAATGGAGTTTAAAAATGGTTCTTACATAAACAGGCGGCACAGCTTGGTTCACGGGAGGGCTCCTCTGCTGAGTAGCAGACACAGTTACTAGGCCCAAAGTATTAACTGGGCTAAATGCAGTAAAAAACTGCTTCTTTCATAAACAGGCAGCATAGCTAGGTTCACGGGTGGGCTCCTCTGCTGAGTAGCAGACAGTGCTACAAGGCCCAAAAGGATTTTCAGGACAAGATGCGGTAAAACATTCTTAGAAACACACACGGTGTAGCTCCTTGACAGGTGCACTACACCACTGGCTACCAGACACCGCTACTATGCCATGAATCTGTATATTAACATTTAAAACCATTAATAATGTGAAAATAAAGTTGCGCTTTTGATGAACGAACCGTTCTCGAATGGAACCTCGAACCGCCGAATTTTAAGCAAAGTGTTCGAGTTCGACCAATGGCTCGAACATCGCCCAAAACAGCTCGAATTTGAACTTGGCGAACAGGTCAACTCGAACACCGCTCATCTCTAATCAGGAGGCAGACTCAGACGGTCTCAGGCCCAGTATGGATTCGACAAGATTGTAGAAAGTTGAGAAAGGGTACAGTATCACCGGATAACAGGTATAAATGTAGCATAGCTTACACATTAAAAATCTATGTCTATATATCAGGAGGCAGACTCAGACGGTCTCAGGCCCAGTATGGATTTGACAAGATTGTAGAAAGTTGAGAAAGGGTACAGTATCACCGGATAACAGGTATATATGTAGCATAGTTTACACATTAAAAATTGATGTCTATATATCAGGAGGCAGACTCAGACAGTCTCAGGCCCAGTATGGATTCGACAAGATTGTAGAAAGCTGAGAAAGGGTACAGTATCACTGAATACCAGGTATATATAGCATAGTTTAAACATTAAAAATCTCCGTGTATATTTCCGTAGTCCGACAAAGACACTCACAGCCTCAGTATGGATTAGACAAGAATCTAAAAAGCAGAAAAAGGGTAATGTAATCGAAGCGTACACCAGTATACACTGTTGGGGTATTTTTCAATCTTCATATATATTTCAGTCTCAGTAAGACAGTCCAGACTCTCCACAAGAGGAAACGAGATGGATACAAGTACAGATGGAAAGTCGAGTGATTGCAGAAATTTTGGAATTACTAATCACGGGAAAAACTCCCGGGAGAATTCTCAGACCCGATGCTGACCCTCAATTACTTTGTCTGTGGAGACAGCGAAAACAGTTCTTGTGGAGAAAGGTTTGCTGTATCGCAGTACCGTGGATCCCGTCACCGTTACTCATCTCCATCAAATTGTGATCACAGGGAGAGATGTAGACATTGTCCTCACTGCCTATCATGATCTGTCAGGTAACTTTGGAGTGCAAAAGACAGAAGCCACAGGCTGTAGGCGATTCTATTGGATTTTGCATGAGAGGACACATTTAAATATGTGGGCAGGAATGTCACATGTTTGTGAGTAGGAAAACCGTGAAAGCTGATGATAAACCACCATTGCATCTCATTGTGAGTCGACGTCCATAACAAATGGAAGCCATTGATCATCTGAAGATAGAGCCCAGCAGGACAGGGCATAGCTACGTCTTAACCATCATCTATCAGTTCACCAAATTTGTTTTGGCAGTCCCAGTGAAGGATTTAACAGCCCAGACTACACAGCGGTGGAGCAGGGAGAGGTAAGTATTGCAAGTGCTGGGGCCCTGAGCAAGCAGGGGGGCCCATTCGTGGGCGGCGGTACTGGCACAGGGCCCCTCATAGTACGCTGGTGTGTCTGACAGCAGGTGTGCACCCCCACTGTCAGAGACTCTTGATTGTACTATGAGGGATCCTGTGCCAGTGCCATCACCCAAGAGTGGGCCCACCCACCTGTCCAGGGCAACGGCACTCGCACGGGTGCGCACAACAGGTGGTGACCCCAGCCCTGGGGGGAGGCAGCCCAGTTAGGGAGGTTGAAAAAATGGCATATGTTGATGTTGGACATTCAACAGCTGAAAATAGAGGAATTGGAAAAGTCAGAGGAAGAGGAGGACAAAAGCGAGCCATTTTTCTGGCAACCTACGTGTCAGCAGGGGAAGGTGGGACAAAATCCTTTGAAACCCATGCATGGTTCATTTTAATGAAGGATAGATCATCAACATTTTGGGTCGACAGACGGGTCCTTTTTTCTGTCAGGATTGATCCAGCTTCACTGAAGACTCTTTCGGATAGCACACTAGCAGCAGGGCAAGCGAGCTCCTGTAAGGCATATTGTGCCAATTCAGGCCAGGTGTCCAGTTTACAGGCCCAATAGTCAAAGGGGAATGACCTGTGAGGGAGAACATCGATATGGGAAGAGAAGTAGTTTGTAACCATAGTTGACAACTGCTGTCTCCTGTCAATTTAAATCAATGCAGTATTACCAGTCATGTGAGCGGTACTTGAAAAATCAGTCCACAACCTGGTCATGAAACCCCTGTGTCCAACGCCACTTCGGCTGTGTGCAACACGAACACCTCTTCCATGTTGCCCCCTACGGATCGTGGGAGAACCATCACCGCCGCTGTGTGCTGGGAATGCCTCAACCAAATGGTTTACCAGAGTAGCTTGTTTGTTAGCCAATATTAGCTCTAGGTTCTCCTGTGGCATGATGTTTTGGAATTTGCCTTTACAGCGTGGATCGAGGATGCTGGCCAACCAGTAGTTGTCATCGTTCATCATTTTGGCAATGCGGGGGTCCCTTTTTAGGATCTGCAAGGCATAATCATACATGTGGGCCAATGTTCCTGGTGTCAATGATGCACTGCGAGTGCTGGGTGGAGGAGAACTTTCTGCCAATCCACATCCCTCCAGTCACGCCCAACCATGTACCTGACCTCGCCACGCCAACATTTTCTCTTGCCCCCTGAGAAGCATCCTCCTCCCCTAAATAATCATCCCCATCATCATCCTCCTCTTCCTCTTCTTCCTCCACATCGTCCAGGAGAGTTCCCTGAGCAGACAATGACTGACTGTCATCAAGGCTTCCCTCCTCCTCTTCCTCCTCGGCTGCAGACGCCTGCTCCTTAATGTGCGTCAAAGTTTGCATGAGCAGACGCATAAGTGGGATGCTCATGCCTATGATGGCGTCGTCTGCGCTTACCAGTCGTGTGCATTCCTCAAAACACTGAAGGACTTTACAGAGGTCTTTCAGCTTCGACCACTGCACACCAGACAACTCCATGTCTGCCCTCAAACTGCCTGCCCATGCATCCTCCCACAAATGCATTACAGCCTGCCTCTGTTCGCACAGCCTCTGAACCATGTGCAGGGTGGAGTTCCACCTTGTTGCAACGTCAAAAATTAGGCGGTGCTTGGGAAGGAGGAGCAATCGCTGTGGCTTCTGCATATGACTGGAGTGTACGGGCGACCGACGGATGTGCGAGCACAGTCTTCGCACCTTATGGAGCAGGGCTGTTAACTCCGGATAATTATTGAGGAAGCACTGCACCACCAGGTTAAAGGTGTGAGCCAGGCAAGGTATGTGTCTGAGTTTTGAAAGGGCTATGGCTGCAACAAAATTCCGGCCGTTATCACTAACTACCTTGCCTGCCTCAAGATGTAGACTGCCCAGCCATGACTCAGTTTGTCGCTGTAAGTAGTCGGCCAGTACTTCCGCGGTGTGTCTGTTGTCGCCCAAACACATCATTTTCACCACAGCCTGCTGACGCTTACCACGAGCTGTTCGATAGTGGGACACCTCACGTGCAACACTGGCAGCTGCGGATGGAGTGCTTGTGTGACTATGCTCTGTGGACGAGTTTTCGCTTCTGGAGGAGGAGGGTCGAACACCTACAGCCAACTGTTTCCTATACCGTGGGCTAGGCAGCACTGTCCCACTGCCGCTGTCCCCTGTGGACCCTGCATCCACCACATTAACCCAGTGCGCAGTGAAGGACACGTAACGGCCCTGGCCATGCCTACTGGACCATGCATCTGTTGTGAGGTGCACCTTTCCACTCACTGATTGCTTGAGTGCATGGACAATGCGGTCTTTCACATGCAGGTGAAGGGCTGGGATGGCTTTTCGAGAAAAGAAGTGCTGACTGGGTAGGTCATAGCGTGGTACTGAGTGGGCCATGAGCTCTTGGAAAGCTTCGCTTTCAACCAAGCGATAGGGCATCATCTCTAACGAGATTAGTTTGGCAATGTGGGCGTTCAAACCCAGTGTACGCGGATGAGAGGATGAGTACTTTCTTGTCCTACTGAGAGTCTCTGGTAGGGTGAGCTGGACTTGAGAGCTGCATATGGTGGATCTAGCGGTGGACATGGCGGACTGAGAGAGGGTGGGTGATGGTGATGGTGTTGGTGGTCTTGCTGATGGCCTAGATTCAGTCTTTCGTACCAATAACATTGTGATTCCCTGACTGCTTTGGCCTTGTGACGACACCTCAACATTTGGTGCTGGTGGTGTGCTAACCAGTGGGCTTGCAGTGGAGGAAGCGAAGTAGCATTGCTGACTACCTTCATTCGGAGCAGGTGCACATGCGGTACGTGACATTTGGTAGTCCGTCCACACTTGCAAGTGCATGGTGGTTAAATGTCTAAGCATGCAACTTGTATTCAAATTTCTCAGATTTTTCCCTCGGCTAAAGGTCTTTGCGCACTTCTTACAGATAACCTTTGCCTGATCATTAGGATTTTGTTCAAAAAAGTGCCACACTGCACTCTTCCTTCTATGGAAGACATTTTGAGGCCTTGCACGCTGTGCTAATTTGACCGTCTGGCCAAGCTGTCCTGCAACTATTTGGGTTTTTGTAAACCGTTTTTGGACTGCTACGGGCCTTCCAGATAACAGCTGTTCCGATGTCGATGCCTGCTGCGGATCCTCCTCCTCTTCTGAGCTATTGGCAGCGGCACCCTCTTCCCCCAATAGATGCCAATCTGGGTCAACAACTGGGTCATCCGTCACCTCCTCTTCAATTTCATGTGCACCTTCCTCTGTGTCACTGTGTAAAGGTGGTATAGCATGCGGGAAGGGGCACTTGAGTTTCCTCAGGGTCAGATTCTGGCTCAGGACACTGCGAGGACAATGTAGTGCTCTGAGTGAATGTACCAGATGAAAAATCTAGCAGTGGCTTGGACTGGGGAATTCACGATTTGACTTGATAACCCAGGCATGGTATATGAAAAGAGCTCCATGGAGTAATCTGTAGTGTGGCCTGCCGCATCCTTCACTTTTGGTAGGGGTGAAGGACACAAGGAAAGGTGTTGTTCCTGACCAGGATCCTCCACTGACGACTCAGTGCTTTTATTTTTTGAAACTTCAGAAGAGGAGGCGATAGAGCTGGAGGCTGTGTCAGCAATGTAAGCCAAAACTTGTTCCTGAAGCTCCAGAAAAGGGAGCCTTCGAGGCCTTGTGGAGCCAGACGATGATGCAGGCTTAACACCTCCTGCCTTAGGTGCTATTGTGCTTTTGCCACTACCAGCAGATGCACCACTACCCCCACCACCATCAGTACCAGCTGGCAAACCCGCCCACTTCCACGGCCTCTTCCACCATACTTCCTCAATTTTGGAAAAATGTACCCAAAATACCACCAGCTATATGGTACTGTGAAACAAGGTACAAGGTGTATATAGTATTGTGGAGAATTTGAATCTCCCTAGAGATTTTAGGAGGCTGAACTATTATCTCAGGCCCACTATAGATTACACCTCAATTTAACAGGCTGAAATTGGCTGGTGTATGACAAAGTACAAGTTGTATATAGTATTGGGGAGAATTTGAATCTCCCTAGAGAATTTAGGAGGCTGAACTAATATCTCAGGCCCACTATAGATTATACCTCAATTTAACAGGCTGAAATTGGCTGGTGTATGACAAAGTACAAGGTGTATATGGTATTGGGGAGAATTGGAAGCTCCCTAGAGATTTTAGGAGGCTGAACTATTATCTCAGGCCCACTATAGATTACACCTCAATTTAACAGGCTGAAATTGGCTGGTGTATGACAAAGTACAAGGTGTATATAGTATTGGGGAGAATTGGAAGCTCCCTAGAGATTTTAGGAGACTGAACTATTATCTCAGGCCCACTATAGATTACACCTCAATTTAACAGGCTGAAATTGGCTCTTGTATGACAAAGTGCAAGGTGTATATAGTATTGGGGAGAACTGGAAGCTCCCTAGAGATTTTAGGAGGCTGAACTATTATCTCAGGCTCACTATAGATTACACCTCAATTTAACAGGCTGAAATTGGCTGGTGTATGACAAAGTACAAAGTGTACATAGTTGTCATGATCCAGGTTGGATCTGACAGATAAATGCACAAAGTAACCTTTTCTTTCCCTTGGCTGTGTGCCAAGGTTTGGTTTTTGCCCCCCGGTGGCCATTAGGATTATTGCACTGTGGTGTCTTTTGTTCTAAATTTGCCCCCTGGTGGTGGTGAGCGTCATTGCACTTGGTTACTTTAGTTTGTGCATGCAATTATGTAACAGGTGTGATTGCTCTTTAACAGAGTGTCCATTGTGTCAATCACGGTTGGTGAATAGTCCTCAGTTACATGCAATCCTGGGTGAAGGATGGAGCTGAAGGAGAGTCCCGGGAAGCTCAGTGAGAGTCCTGGAGTGGCAGTTATGGTGTCTGTAAGGAGGGCTGGCATGGCTTGGTGGAGTTGCAGCTATGGTGTCAGCAAGGAGTTCTTGCATGGCTTGGTGGAGTGGCAGCTATGGTGTAGAGCTGCACTCATGATGCTGGATTCGGTTGCTGAAAAGCTGGACTCAAGATGCTGGACTCTTTTGCGGAAAGCTGGACTCATATGCTGGACTTTGTTTTCTGGACAGCTGCACGCAGGTGGTGGACTCTGTTTGCTCCAAGGCTGCACTATGGTGATGGACCCGGTCGGAGGAAAAGATGCACGCAGGTGGTGGGCTCTGTTGCTGGGAGCGTAAGCAACAGAGCAAAGCTAAGTGGTGTTCCCCTGTTTTGTCTCTTTTCCCTCTGTGTGTTTTAGTGCAGTGGTGGTATTAGTTTCCGCACTGGCCATTTCACTAGAAAGGGGTAGATGGAGGGTGAGCTAGGGTTTAAAGGTATCCTGAGCGGCGCCCGGTGCGGAACCGGCCTGGGGAACGTTAGGAGTGTAGAGACACTGACTCAGGGGTGTGCAGGAGGTCTCCATTTCCCTGTTTCCCTATCGCAGGGCTACCATTGTTATTGTTACCCAGGTTTCCCCTTTATTGTTTAAATTCGCCTTACTGGAGGCAGGGTTTCCAGATTTACGTGTATTTCCGAAATTTTCCAGTTGGAGGCGGCGTATCCAGCTGCACGTTTTATTATTTAAATTCGCCCAACTGGAGGCGGTGTATCCAGGGTCACGCGTGTCATCTAAATCCGCCCTGCTGGAGGCGCTGTGTCCAGTCACGCGTGACCGTGACAATAGTATTGTGGAGAATTTGAGTCTCCCTAGAGATTTTAGGAGGCTGAACTATTATCTCAGGCCCACTATAGATTACACCTCAATTTAACAGGCTGAAATTGGCTGGTGTATGACAAAGTACAAGGTGTATATAGTATTGGGGAGAATTTGAATCTCCCTAGAGATTTTAGGAGGCTGACAATGATGCTCTCAGTCCAAGTATGGCAGCAGGCAGCCTAATAAGCCGGACTGCTTCACACAAAAGTGTGGAAAAATGAACGTCTGGTAACTGTGCGGAAAAGAGGAAAAAAAGTATTTTTGCCTTTAAAAAAGCAGTTTGCACAGTAGTGTGCAAACAGCAATGCAGCTATCAGGGAGCCTTATAAGGCTGTCTAATAACCAACAGAGCTGATGCACAAAAAATATAGCCTCCCCTGTCACTGCACACAAACTGTTGTGTTGTACATTGGAAATCGCTAACAGCAGAAGCATTTTTTTTGTTCTTCTTCCCTGCCTAACACTCTCCTTTATTCAGAATCAGCAGCCGCAACCTCTCCCTAATGCTAATATCGGCAGAAGTAAGATGGCGGTCGGCGTGCATGCCCTTTTATAGCCCCTGTGATGCCACACCAAGCAAGCCAATCACTTGCATGCCCTTCTCAAAGATGGTGGTGACCGATGCCCATGTCATCGCGTTGCCCACAGTGTGCATCCTCCATCATTGGCTGAAAAAGGGCGCTGGAAGCATCATTTGAAACGCAACTTTGGCGCTCTGGTCGCCGACCTCGTGGCCTACCTCACGCTATGGTCGGGTTTCGTTTCATGAAACCCGACTTCAGCAAAAGTCGGTGACTTATGAATTTGACCGACCCGTTTCGCTCAACTCTAGTCCTGACAGATAAGCGCATCTGGCTGTCCCCTGAAAGTGTACATTGCATAACTTTCATCAAGATGAACAAGTCATGGATCTCCAATGACTTTTCCACCCCAGTCATAGACTGGGCAGACTAGGCGATAGTGCAGATTTTAGTATGCTGCATTGATCTTGCGTTATTGCAGTCTGTGACACCTTTGTCATGGCTTCTGTGTCTGCTCCTGCTAATGCTGCTGATATTACAAACAATTTTTTGAAATGTGGAGACTCCAAGTTAGGTCTCCATCTGGTGGTTTGCCTGTAGTGTAAGGGGTATCAGAGCTCTATTATACTATTTTTACTCTGGGAAAATTAATGCCACTTTAGTGGTGTATGGCAATAATTTTTTTAAATGTTTATGTCACGCCGTCTCTGCGTACTCACCCGGCCATCGCTCCCACGCCGCAGCCCCTCGCCGCCTGACAGCCATGGCGGTCACCTCTGACAGGCACGCGGCTGACGGCGTCTTTGCATGCAATGCGCATGCGCCACAGGCCGCGGCCGTGCCTCCCTTCTGCTTCTTGTGCTCCGGCTATGCCCTGACCCGGAAGCACCCCCAGATCAATGGCAGACCAGACAGGGGCATATCAGGCCGCTTCCCCCTGAGGGAGGCGCCTGATCGTTGTGTTTCCTAGCACACTGGGCCTCGCTTCTTCGTGTGCTCTCTGCAGTCTCACAGTCCCGTTCTCGTGTGTTCCCTGCAGCAGCCTCGCAGTCCGGCTATCTGTGTCCCCTGCCCTACTCCAGTCCTGCCTCCGGTGTTCCTGTTCCATCCTGCTCCAGTCCTTCCGTCCTACTCCAGTCCTGCCTCCGGTGTTCCTGTTCCATCCTGCTCCAGTCCTGCCGTCCTACTCCAGTCCTGCCTCCGGTGTTCCTCTTCCATCCTGCTCCAGTCCTGCCGTCCTACTCAAGTCCTGCCTCCGGTGTTCCTGTTCCATCCTGCTCCAGTCCTGCCGTCCTACTCCAGTCCTGCCTCCGGTGTTCCTGTTCCATCCTGCTCCAGTCCTTCCGTCCTACTCCAGTCCTGCCTCCGGTGTTCCTGTTCCATCCTGCTCCAGTCCTTCCATCCTCCTCTAATCCTGTCTCCTGTGTTCCTACTCCAGTCCATCCTGAGCCGCCCCTCTTGGTATCGGCTACCATGGTACTCGAACCCCTGGGCCTGCTCCTAATGGTCCCTGTATAGGGGTCGGTTCCACCTGGCAGCTCGCCCGGGGCCCCTCGGTGCAACGGCCCAGATGGTCCACTCCTGGAGATTCCGGCTCCAGACCAGCCACACTAACAGTTTAGACTCCAAGTTGGGTCTCCTTCCTATGTGTTGCCTGTAGTGGTATGTCTCTCAGGCCAGCACTTACTTTTAGTCAACTACCTATGCTACTATCTTTAAATACTAGTTACGAAGCTGATATTTGTGCCACCTGAGTGTCGCTGTGCAGAAAAAGCAGTTTGAGCTGTTGGATGATCAGGGCTCCCAGCACAGCAGGCTTACACTGGTCCCTCACCCACTTTGTTAATTTAAATTTAAACTCAAAGCTAAATTCTGGCCCAGACCCTGATACCTCATGCATGACCCATGGCTGACTGCTGCTATGCCATTCTAAAATTTTTACTGTGGGTGAATTGATCAGTCAACTACCTGTGTTAGGTCGGAGACACACTAGCGATTTTAAAATAAATCTGATTTTGTTCTTGAAAAGTTGGACTAGTGTCATACAAGTGTAATGCATTTTTCATGGAAGTACAATCCATTTTTTTTATATCTAGCATCCAATTTACATCCACCTCTTAATTGGAACTTAAATTCAAAGCCTTAAATGCTGGCCCAAATCCTGGCTCATAAATGGCCCATGCCTGACTGTTGCTGTGCCATAAAATTTCTACTGTGGGTCAATTGATGCCACTTTTTCTAGTGTCTGAAATGTTTGGACTCCAAGTTACCGTATATACTCGAATATAAGCCGAGATTTTCAGCCCAAAAAATTGGGCTGAAAGTCCCCCTCTCGTCTTATATTCGAGTCATATACAAAGGGGGTCAGAGGGGGAGGGGGGCGGGGGTGTCAGGTCATACTTACCCATCCTGACGCTGTGTATTGAGCCCCCAGCTTCTCCCCGTGCTCTCTCTTCCTGCCTTCAGCAGTCACGTGGTGCCGCTCATTAAAACTCATGAATATGCGCATATTCATGAGTTTTAATGAGAGGTACCACGTGACCGCTGAAGGCAGGAAGAGAGAGCACGGAGAAGCTGGGGGCTCAAGACACAGCGTCAGGACGGGTAAGTATAGCAATACTCACCTGTCCTGCGTCCATGGCTGCTTGCTGCTGTCTGTCATCGGTCAGTGACTTCAGACAGCAGAGGGCGCAGTGACGTGGTTAGTGCGCACCGCGCCCCCTGCAGTCTGAACGTCACTGACTGATGACGTGGCAGATAGCGGTGAACAGCCATGGACGCAGGACACGTGAGTATCTCAGGTGCCAGCAGTGACACTGGCACCTGACACCCAGCGACGGAGAGGTGAGTATGTCATTTTTTTATTTTTACATGCAGCAGCAGCAGCATGGGGGCAGCATATGGGGGAACAATCTAGAGCTTCTTCTGGGGTCAGCATATGGGGGAACAATCTATGGCGCTTCTTATGGGGGCAGCATATGGGGGAATAATCTGGAGCTTCTTTTGGGGCAGCATATGGGGGAACAATCTATGGAGCTTCTTATGGGGGCAGCATATGGGGGAATAATCTATGGAGCATTTCCCACCCTAGGCTTATACTCGAGTCAATAAGTTCTCCCAGTTTTTTGTGGCAAAATTAGGGGGGTCGGCTTATACTCGGGTATGTTTATACTCGAGTATAAACGGTACGTCTTTTTCATGTGTGTTCTCTAACTTTGGCAGGGCTCTCAGAGCACCAGGCCTACACATGACATGTCACTCATCCACCTGCTACTTATCAATGTTTAAGCTAGTAATGCTGGTCCAAGACTCATCCTCGGCCCTGTCTCATGCATCCATGCTCCGCAATTATACTATTTGTACTCAGGATCAATTGAGGTGACTTTTCCTGGTGTCTTCCCTAGTTTAAGCTGTTTTGACAGCTTTTTGCCCCCCTGAAGGTGTTTCAATGGGAGGCAAAACCAAACGCATAGACATCATTGGGGTTCGGATATGTTCAACGCACTGTTCGGCAAACATAGGGATGTTCACCGAACCGACGAACCTTGAAAGGTTTGCTCATCTCTACTGATGATAGTGCATGCAGATGCCAAGAATGTGGGGGAGGTGCGACTATGCCTGTTGCTGGAGCACGAGAAACACACCCATCTACGACACCTAGGTTCCTGTTCCACTTTGTAGGGAGGCATGTTACACCACTTCTGAAGTCACAGCAGTTTAAAGAGGTGGTCGGTTGGATAGCAGATAATGCTTTCAGCAGGCTTGGCAGCACCAATGTCACGATGACCCGTCCTGTGTGACGCGACCCGCAGGCCGGTAACTAAAACAACAAGACGCGGCACGTGATACTGTCCTGTGTGACACGGCCCGCAGGCCAGTAACTAAAACAACAAGACACGAGGAAAGGGGAAACAGTTACAACGGTGGGCCCTGCTATAGGGAAAGGGGACGTGGAGACCTCCTGCACTCCCCTGAGTCAGCGTCCCTAACGCTCCTAACGCTCCCTATGCCGGTTCTGCACCGGGCGCTGATCAGGAACCTGTCGCTCTAGCACACCCTACACCTATCCCTTGCTAGGGAGCTGGGTGGCGCAGGCACTGGCCCCACCGCTGTACTTATACACACTAAGAAAAATGCACAAGCAGGGAAACACCTCTTAGCTTTACTCTGTTGCACTTGCTCCTGGCAACAGCGTCCACCACCAGAATGCAGCTCTACTCCTGAATCCCTGCCACCAAGCTCTTTCAGAGCTACAAGGAAATCCCCTATGACTCCTTCCACACCAGGGCTAAGACAGTGCTGCAAGGAACGTTCTCCAGCTCAGCTCCTTCCTCCACCAAGGATGGTTGAAATGAACACTATCACCAACACTGATTGCAACACCTGTGATTCTTTTATAGCAGAGCCAGAGCAATCACACCTGCATTATAATCATGTGCACTTAACTAAAGAAACCAGAGTGCAATGACGCACTCTGGGGCAAACTTAGGCAAACTTAGGGCAAACTTAGAACAAACAACACCACAGTGCAATAATCCTAATGGCCACCGGGAGCAAAAACCAAACTTAAGCACAGCTTAAGAAAAAAAAAGGTTACCTGTGCTTTTTATCAGTCCTGATCCAGCATGGATCATGACAACCACCCAATATTCAACATGGCCTATACTCACCAATCCAAAGTCTGGATCACTTAATTCTCACCCTGATCCTCCATCCTCCAATCATGTTGAGCCCCAGGAGACTAGTGATCCCACACTACGATACTCCAAGGAGCAATTTACAACATCATTTCTTGATTGTGGCCTTTCAACCTCCATGCTCCAAGAGGAGCAGGAGGACATGTTGTGTAGTGATGCACAAACCTTAGTGCAGCCTTTGCCATAAGAGCATAATGGTGGGGAATGGCAAATTTGGTATAAAGAGGAAGATGATGATGAGACACAGTTGCCGCTAAGTCTTGTTACTGCTAAGTCACAAAGTCAGGATGACCAGGGTCCGAGGATGAAAGATGAAGTGGTGGATGGACCAACCTCGGACCAACTAGGAAGCTGGCATGCACAGCAAGGCCAGCAGAGCTGAAGGAGAGAGATCGGAAGCGCCAAAACAGACAGAAAGAGGCAGTGGGGTGACCAGAGGGACAAAGTGGGAAACTGTACATGGCTCTGGCAGTGCTGCAGCAGCGAATGCAAGTGCCAACTCACTGACTAATGTTCAACATCACCACATGTTGGAATAAATAAAGCCTGGATTAGCCGACACTTTTCAACATCAACAGATGACAGCAGCACATAAAGTGTTTGTAATATTCAATATTTTAATGAAATTCACCAGTTGTTGCCTTTCAGGGGTCCATGGATTACCCTCCTCATAATTTCTGTCTGGCTTTGCACTTTCTGCAAAGCCTTAATGACTGTATAAGTGTTAGGCATCGGCTTTGTTTTTCTGCACAGGAGGAATCCCGAGCCTTGCCTTCGGTGGTCTCTCATTCACTCCCAGCTGCAGAGGAGGCTGCTCAGCAGAGACATCGATCCCGGTGTCTTGCTCAGTCTAGTGTTGTTGGTTTGGTTGCTGCTGCCACCCCTGGTCCAGCTATAGCAATCCACACTAGCCAGCAGCGAGTAGCTCATGGGACTAAGTCTCTCTTTCGGTCCACTGAGCATGCCCGTGGGATGACCTCTCATTGGAGGTTGGAGGTCACATGCTCAGGTCCTGTTGCTGCTCCGATTGAACCACAAGAAAGGTCCCGGAAGGCTGCAACTATAAAAGCTTTGCATGAATTTTGCACTTGTGTATGAAATGATGGATGCATGTTTCTGGTGACTGACTCCTTATGATTCCCTCCCTTTGGTTGTGCATGTTCTAGGGTTATCGGAGATAGAGTCAGCGCCTAGTAGTGGCATTGCCTATATACCACAGTGCTCCCAGTTCTCAGCACACTTGTTAGTGCCAGATTGTGCCATCCAGCACAAGGCACGACTGTACCGCATTCACAGCAGCGTCCATCTGAGCGGCGCTGTGCGCAATTAGTGCGCTTTCCAGTCCTAAGCTTAGGCTGGTTAGTATATTGCACTGTAGGAACGGAAAAAGCGCAAATAGGGTCTTATCCAATGATAAAAATAAAAGCGTATTAAGGATCTACTCACCTGCTATAGGAGAGGTATAGCGCATAGAGTTATTAATCAGCTGCTGCACGTCCAAAGGTCAGACAAGTGACCGCCAAAACATCAACTTCTATGGAGCTTTTTTTTGGACTTCGTGCACTGCTTGACACAATACACGATTACTAGTGGATTAAAAGATCGATATTTTTTTCTTTTTCCCAACGCGTTTCGAAGTATAGACTTCTTCTTCCTCAGGGGATGACATACATGAAAAAGTAGCGTTGCTTCCAAATTAAATACACTTCACACTTTGAAAATTGGCGCCAATAGTCACATGATTTTTGAAAGAAAGTCAAAGTTCACACTGTGACGTGCGAATCTATCACATGATAAAACTCGATCATTGATTTCTATATAACATAACAGTATTTCTTTATTAAATTCACAGATAAAATGTATAAGAAAAAGAAGAAACGAAAAAAAAGAAGAAACTGGAAAAAAAGAAGAAAAAATCATATCAGGAAAAATCACGAACCAGTCTGAGAAAGTTCAAAAAAGGAGGAACCAACAAGACACTCTAACCACCGGACCAGAATGTGGACAGCTAAGCAGATCTCCAAGGAAATCTCCACTGCCCCAAAAAAGCGCATTTTATATAATAAAAATGTATAAAAAATATATTTTCTTATATTTACCTTAAAATGTATAAAAAAAATTTCTTATATATATATGTATGTATCCTATTAAAAATGCATTTAATAAAATCTATATTATTCTGAAAAAATATGTGTATTATTAACCCTAATCTCACCAAATCACATGAAGATAGCTTTTAACGAAAAAACGGGCAAGATTTTAATGAATAAGCCGGACTTGATCTTGCTATAAAGAAAAAATACAGATCAATCACTTCTCACAAAAACCACTAAAATAACATCACATATGACATGCCTCCTAATATGCGTCAAAATTGAGTGTGGCATCCACCATAGGAATCAGATGTACAACCAAATGAGTGTCAAAATGAACCACAGGATCGCTCCCTGTGCATGTATAAATTCACGCTATAAGTTTTTAAAAGGGAAAAAATATATATATGTACATATAACTCATAATTAGGGGTTTATAGAATAAGAAAATATATATATAAAAGTAAAAAAAATGCATCTGACTGCACATAGTTAATTAAAGCAAAAAGTCATACCTTGGGAGTTAATAATAAATCGCACCTGATAAAACTGAATAAATATAAATTATCCATATATAAATATAAAATTATATACATACATTCAACTATATACATTAACTTTTATAAAAATACTTCTGTTATTTCGTTAAGTCCATGCGGTTTTAAAGTATTGAGCCTATATATCCAATAAATCTCTTTTCTATTTAGCTGTCTAACCCTATCACAAGTATCACTAGGTATAGATTCAATAGGGCTAATTTTTAACCCGTTAATATCTGATTTTCATTTGTTCATTTTCATATATTTTTGATTTATTATTGCTCTTGTCATTCAAGCTATTTCTGTGACCATTGTGGGTTTTTCTGTCATTAAACGAGGGGTACCAACAATTTTGACCACGTGTTTTGGTTTCATATTGCTCATCCATAGGGTATTACATCTTCTTTCGTACATTTCGTTGCTATATAGGTCTCAAAAAACTTGTTGAAAATGTTATCTAAATTATATGGCTCACCCATAGATTATTCCATGGTCTGGAGTACATTCCCTTGGTATATAACCCTCAAAAAAGGTGTTAAAAAATTTATTGTTATTATATTGCTCACCTATAAACTATTCCATAGTCTGAAGTACATTTCATTGGTATATAGCACTCAAAATACTGTTCAAAATTTATCGGTATTATATTGCTCATACATAGATGGTATTACAAATTCTTGGGTACATTTTGTTGCTATACAAGCCTCCAAAAACTTGTTCATAAATTTATTGGTATTATATTGCTCACCCATAGGGCATTACATTTTCTTGGGTATATTTTGTTGCTATATAAGCCTCAAAAATGTGTTTATAAATATATTGTTATTGCTCATCCATAGACTATTCCGTGGTCTGGAGTACATTTCGCTCGTACAGCATATAACTCTCACAAAAAGTTTTAAAAAATTTAGACTGTGTGCACACGTTACAGATTTTGTTCATTTTTGTCTCATTTTTGTGCCCGGATTTGTGACAAAACTTGAAGCAAAACCTGATGCCAATAAAATGAATGAGAAACCTGAAGTGTTAAGCACACATTGAGTATTTTTGACTTGCAGATTTGGTGCAGAAAATAATCTACAGCATGTCAATTCTCTGCGCATTTTTGCTCTGCATTTTTCACCGTTGACTTCACTCAAATCAATCACAAACACCGGCAAATATGCAGGCAAAAACACTTCAAAAACATAAATTTTTGTAACTTCATTTTTCCTGACAGATGCAGAAATAGTGCAGAAATTTTACTCAGTGTGTGCACATACCCTTATTGGTATTATATTGCTCACCCATAGACTATTTCATGGTCTGGAGTACATTTCCTTGGTATGAAATCCTCAAAACTGCATAGCCTTTGAGTCTAGGAGTACAATACTTGACAGTTTGAGCAGAATATCTATGAGGCCTTATTTTTGGAAGTTCTTGCTTCCTTCATAAATTACACTGAAATTCCTATTTTTTAACAAAAAAACATCAATTTTGATTTAATTAAATTATATATATATATATATATATATATATAAAATTCTTTTTCTACATTTTGAATTAAATACTATATATTTTAGAGAAAAAATTTTTTTTACCATTTTTTTCCCCTGTAAAATGCAATTTCTCATGGCTTTGGAATGTTTTATTGTCTGTCATTAAGGTGGAGTAAAAGTGTAACACCATTGTTCTCAGCAGCTATCTCGGAGTCAGAGATGCTTCCAGGGGTCTTAAGGGCCCTTTACACATAGCGATATCGCTAGCGCCTCACCGATTTTGTGACGCAGCAGCGATATCACTAGCGATATCGCTACAAGTGATACTCGCCTCCGACCAGCTCCCCCACTGGCTATCGCTGATGCGCGAGATCGGTCTGGTCCATTTCTCGTCGTCGGCATCCTGCTGGTGCCAATGAGCGAGCCATGGAAGCAGGCGGAAGACGGTCACCCTTGCCGCGTCTGACAGGTGAGTACGACCGCCGACCGCTGCTGCATCGCTAATGAGATCTGCCTGCTTGGCAGCTAACTAGCGACCATTTAGCGATGCACCAGCGATCCTGACCGGGTCATATCGTGGTCGGGATCGCTGGTGCATTGCTAAATGTAACGGGGCCTTTACCCATGCTGCTCTCCTTCCATTCAGCACTTTTTCCATCAATTTTAAAATTTTCACTGCCCCCCAGACCACTTTGTAGGGTCTACCAGAAAAAAGCTTGGCTTTCCATTGACTCCCAATGATACTCGTTACTCAAAACGAGCATGCGAGTATTAGGAATTGCTCAGTTTGAGCAACGAGCACCCAAGCAATTTAGTGCTCACTCATCTCTAGTTGGCTCCAAACACTTATATATCAGAAAACAACAACATAGAAGAAAGCAGCACTACAAGTAGTTTTAAACCATATGTTACGCTTGATAATGGCTTTATGGAAGTGCTAAAATATAGCTTGTTTTGTGACAAGAGGGAGAATAAACCCAACAACTTCTATTGAAAATTCCATGGAGTGCCGCTTTCTTCCACATTATTGTTATTAATTCAATTCTACACATTACTGTTTTCCTATCTCTGCATGACCTACAGTACATGGCCTTATTCTAATCTGTTTCCGTGCATGTTATTTAGCTCTTTAAATTAACACCCCAGACAGGAAAGGAGCATTGCAGAGCAATTTGCATGTTCTTTTGGATTTAACATAATGAATCTTTTCTTTATGATATTCAGTACAAGGTTTCATTGTTACATTTCCTTAAGCTCATGTTAAAAAGTGGTGAGGGAATAAGTTTAGTGTCTAAAAAAAAATCAACCTTTTTCTATATTTTAATCTTTCTAAGTCAGAATCTGAATCTTTTCACTTTGCAGTTAATTACAATAATATTATAACTCATTTGATATTCAGCTTCTTCTCCAAGAAGCGATTAGCCAGTTTTTAGCAGATCTAAAGTTACATTTTGTCTGGTACAAACGAATATCAGAGATAATTGCAGATTTCAGTTTGTCATCCTTCCAAACCTTGCAAACATATTTCCTTTTTATCTTTAATTTATCCCTCTCTATTATTTACAAACGAACACTAACTATATATCTGCTAAAAATCCAATTAATTTCATTTAGTATAATGAAATCACACATATTTGCACCATCTAAAGTCAAAATTAGAAGCTGATATAATTGTATTCTCTCTTCTAGATTATTATTTTGCTTACTATCACTTTTTGAAATATGAAAAATACAATATTAATCATTTCAATTATGACAAACATTATTACCTTGTAAGGGCATATTCTCCCTGAGTTTTTTTTCTCACACAGTGCCAAAACGCATGTGAACACCGTCCACAAACCGTCTCCCATTAGTTCTAATGGGATATCTACATTACCCTTTAGTGACTTAAAAAGGTTGTCCGACCCGGAAAACCAATTTTTAAGCTAAACTTTGCCGTATTGTATATCACAACACCCCTATACATTTACTTTTTGTTTCTGCCTCTCATTCCTCCTGAATTTCACTTCATTCCCTGCACCCACTTTGTTTATCTGTGGCTCTACCAAACTTAACATTTCCCTGTGCTTTATTATCTAACTTCACTGCCAGAGCAGGCACCGGCCGGCCTCAGTGTCCAGACCCGCCCTCTGCATACTCATTGGCTGTCAGTAATCTGCCCCTGTGCTTACCTCTGTCATCACTCCAGTATTGGAAATAACAGAGCAGTGTCCTGTGTCTGTGGAAAACAGCAGAATCACCACACTCCACATCGGTGATGGAGCATCACATGTCTCCACATTACATCCACAGTGGTGATGGAGCATCACATGTCACCACATAACATTGACGATAGAGCGTCACATGTCTCCACATCTAATCAACAGTGGTGACAGACCATCATATGTGTTAGGTATCGGGTTCCTGCCTCTGCACAGCAGGAATCCCAGGCCTTGCCTTCTGCGGTCTCCTATTCCTCTCCAGCCTCAGAGGAGCCTGCTCAGCAAAGACATCGTTCCCAGCGTCTTGCTCAGTCTACTTCTGTTGGCTTGGTTACTGCTGCCAAACAGGGTTCAGCTATGGTAACCTGCAATAGTCAGCAGCGAGCAGCTCTTGGGACTAAGTCCTTCTTTCGGCCCACTGAGCATGCCCGTGGGAAGTCCTCTCATTGGAGGTCTTAGGTCACATGCTCAGGTCCTATTGCTGCTCCCATTAGACCACTAGGAAGGTCCCAGAAGGACGTTGCTATAAAAGGACGCTAGTATAGACTCTAATACTCAAGGTGTGTATGATGATGGATGCATGTATCTGGTGACTGACTCACTGGAAACCCCTACCCTTGGTTGTGTCTGCTGGTATAGGGATTCAGAGTTAGAGTCAGCGCCAAAGGGTGGCTGTGCTCATGCCACTGTGCTCCTGGTACTCTGCACACACTAGCATCCGATAGTGTCGCCCATTGCAGGGCACTATCATACCATGGCAAGTTACAGTCACTGCCTGTGCAGCGCCGTGCGCAAGTTTAGTGCTTTCCTCCCTAGTCTGGTTGGTTAGTGGCGTTCACCAGAGCAGTGCTGTGCGCACGTAGTGCGTTTTATCTATTTAGTTGTTTAATCCTGGCACTGCTGTTCCGGTGCCGTGCACTAGTGTGTCTAGAGGGACTCTGACCCAGTGTCTCAGGGGTAGAGTCCTGTGACTATACACTAGTGTTCACACTGCCGTGCTCTGTGAGATTAAACAGGCCACGGCATTTATGTTTTGCGTCTGTGCGGCTCTGTGAGGTAACAGAGTCCGCCTTGGTACACACAGGGTGAAGTTAACCCCATGTGTTCCTTTATTATACCGCCGTATCACATCCTCCATTACTAAGCAGCAGTTTTCCATCTCTGCACGGTAGACCCCGGGTTGCGATCGCACTTCCTTTTATTTTATATTTAGTGTGATCCACAACTCTAACAATATGTCTCCACATCTCATCCACAGTGGTGATAGAGTGTCACCTGTCTCCAGATCACATTCACAGTAGTGACAGAGCATAATATGTCTCCAGAACATATCCACGATGGTGACAGAGTATCACATGTCCCCACAACACATCCACAGTGGTGATAGAGCATCACGTTTCCACAGTGGTGATAGAGCATCACATCTCCACAGTGCATCCACAGTGGTGACAGAGCTTCACATGTCTCCACATCACATGCTAAGTGGTAATAGTGGTATCACATGTCTTCACATCACATAAATAGTGGTGATAGAGAATTACATGTTCCCACATTACATCCACAGTGGTGATAGAACGTCACATGTCTCCACAACACATTCACACTGGTGAGAGTGTCACATGTCTTCACATCACATCCACAGTGGTGATAAAGCATCACATGTCTTCACATCACATCTACAGTGGTGATAGAGCATCACATGTCCCCACATCACATCCACATTGGTGATAGCGCATCACGTCTCGACATCACATCCACAGTGGTGATAGAGCGTCACATGTCCCCACATCACATCCACAGTGGTGATAGAGCATCATATGTCCACATTACATTAACAGTGGTGATAGAGCATTACATGTCTCCACATCACATTCACAGTGATGACAGAGCATCATATGTCTCCAGAACACATCCACATCACATCACATCAAAAAAGTTCATTCTTTTTTCATTAATGTACACTTGCACCCCATCTTGACAAAAAAAACAGAAATGTAGAAATGTTTGCAAATTTATTAAAAAGGAAAAGCTGAAAATATCACATGGTCATAAGTATTCAGACCTTTTGCCCAGTATTGAGTAGAAGCACCCTTTTGAGCTAGTACAGCCATGAGTCTTCTTGGGAACGTTGCAACAAGTTTTTCACACCTGGATTTGGGCTCCTTTGCCATTCTTCCTTGCAGATCCTCTCCAGTTCCATCAGGTTGGATGGTGAACGTTGGTGGACGGCCATTTTCAGGTCTCTCTAGAGATGCTCAATTGGGTTGAGGTCAGGACTCTGGCTGGGCCAGTCAAAAATGGTCAGAGTTGTTCTGAAGCTACTCCTTTGTTATTTTAGCTGTGTGCTTAGGGTTAGTGTCTTGTTGGAAGGTGAACCTTCGGCCAAGTCTGAGGCTCAGAGTATTCTGGAAGAGGTATTCATCCAGGATATCTTTGTACTTGGCCACATTCATGTTTCCTTCTATCGTCCTGTCCCTGCAGCTGAAAAACACCCCCATAGCTTCATGCTGCCACCACCACGCTTCCCTGTTGGGATTGTATTGGGTAGGTGAGCAGTGCCTGATTTTCTCCACACATACCACTTAGACTTATCAGCAAAATGTTCTATCTTTGTCTCATCAGACAAGATGAGTGTTTTTTCTCAAATTCTTTGTGGGTTTTCATATGTCTGGCACTGAGGAGAGGCTTACGTTGGGCCACTGTGTCATAAAGGCCTGACTGGTGGAGGGCTGCAGTGAAAGTTGAATAGTTGACTTTGTGGAACTTTCTCCCATCTCCCTACTACATCTGTGGAGCTCAGCCACAGTGATCTTGGGGTTCTTCTTTACCTCTCTTAACAAGGCTTTTCTCCTCGATTGCTCAGTTTGGCTGGACGGCCAGGTCTATGAAGACATTTGGTTGTCCCAAACTTCTTTCATTTAAAGATTATGGAGGCCACTGTGCTCTTAGGATCCTTGAGTACTGCAAAAATTATTTTGCAACCTTGGACAGATCTGTGTCTTGCCACAATTCTGTTTCTGAGCTCCTTGGCCAGTTTCTTTTGACTTCATGATTCTCATTTGGTCTGACATGCATTGTGAGACGTGAGGTCTTATATAGACAGGTGTGTGCCTTTACAAATCAAGTCCTATCAGTTTAATTTAGCATGTGACGTAAATATGAGTGTCTGAGCAAAAGGTCTGAATACTTATGACCATGTGATATTTCAGTTTTTCTTTTTTAATAAATTTGCAAAAATGCCTACATTTTTGTTTTATTTCAGTCAAGATGGGGCGCAGATTGTACATTAATTTACAAAATGGCTGCAATGAAGCAAAGAGTGAAAAATTTAAAGGGGTCTGAATACTTTCCGTACCCACTGTATATATGTGAAACTGCGACTGCGGTATGTACGTTATATAGGTTATACTGCTGTGTGTGTATATATATATATATATATATATACAGTACAGACCAAAAGTTTGGACACACCTTCTCATTCAAAGAGTATTCTTTATTTTCATGACTATGAAAATTGTAGATTCACTCTGAAGGCATCAAAACTATGAATTAACAAGTGTGGAATTATATAATTAACAAAAAAGTGTGAAACAACTGAAAATATGTCTTATATTCTAGGTTCTTCAAAGTAGCCACCTTTTGTTTTGATTATTGCTTTGCACACTCTTTGCATTCTCTGATGAGCTTCAACAGGTAGTCACCGGAAATGGTTTTCACTACACAGGTGTGCCCTGTCAGGTTTAATAAGTGGGATTTCTTGCTTTCTAAATGGGGTTGTGACCATCAGTTGTGTTGTGCAGAAGTCTGGTGGATACACAGCTGATAGTCCTACTGAATAGACTGTTAGAATTTGTATTATGGCAAGAAAAAAAGCAGCTAAGTAAAGAAAAACGAGTGGCCATCATTACTTTAAGAAATGAAGGTCAGTCAGTCCGAAAAATTGGGAAAACTTTGAAAGTGTCCCCAAGTGCAGTGGTAAAAACCATCAAGCTATACAAAGAAACTGGCTCACATGAGGACCGCCCCAGGAAAGGAAGACCAAGAGTCACCTCTGCTGCGGAGGATAAGTTCATCCGAGTTTCCAGCCTCAGAAATCGCAGGTTAACAGCAGCTCAGATTAGAGACCAGGTCAATGCCACACAGAGTTCTAGCAGCAGATACATCTCTACAACAACTGCTAAGAGGAGACTTTGTGCAGCAGGTCTTCATGGTAAAATAGCTGCTAGTAAACCACTGCTAAGGACAGGCAACAAGCAGAAGAGACTTGTTTGGGCTAAAGAACACAAGGAATGGACATTAGACTAGTGGAAATCTGTGCTTTGGTCTGATGAGTCCAAATTTGAGATCTTTGGTTCCAACCACCATGTCTTTGTGCGACGCAGAAAAGGTGAACGGATGGACTCTACATGCCTGGTTCCCACCATGAAGCATGGAGGAGGAGGTGTGATGGTGTGGCGGTGCTTTGCTGGTGACACTGTTGGGGATTTATTCAAAATTGAAGGCATACTGAACCAGCATGGCCACCACAGCATCTTGCGGCGGCATGCTATTCCATCCGGTTTGCGTTTAGTTGGACCATCATTTATTTTTCAACAGGACAATGACCCCAAACACACCTCCAGGCTGTGAAAGGGCTATTTCACCAAGAAGGAGAGTGATGGGGTGCTACGCCAGATGACCTGGCCTCCACAGTCACCAGACCTGAACCCAAATCGAGATGTTTTGGGTTGAGCTGGACCGCAGAGTGAAGGCAAAAGGGCCAACAAGTGCTAAGCATCTCTGGGAACTCCTTCAAGCCTGTTGGAAGACCATTTCCGGTGACTACTTCTTGAAGCTCATCAAGAGAATGCCAAGAGTGTGCACAGCAGTAATCAAAGCAAAAGGTAGCTACTTTGAAGAACCTAGAATATAAGATGTATTTTCAGCTGTTTCACACTTTTTTTGTTAATTATATAACTCCACATGTGTCAATTCATAGTTTTGATGCCTTCAGAGTGAATCTACAATTTTCATAGTCATGAACATAAAGAAAACTCTTTGAATGAGATGGTGTGTCCAAACTTTTGGTCTGTAATGTATATATACACTGCTCAAAAAAATAAAGGGAACACTAGGCACTCTTAGGGTATGTGCACACTCTGCGGATTCTGCTGTGGATCCCCAGCGGTTTTGGCTCTGCGGGTCCGCAGAAAATTTTGCTGCATTGTACAGTACCTTTATTTCCTATGGGAAAAAAAAAACGCAGTGCACATGCTGCGGATTTTTTCACGCGGTTTTGCTGCGGGTTACAGTCCACAGCATGTCAATTCTTTGTGCAGTTTCCGCTGCGGTTTCACACCTTATCATTATGAGGTGTGAAACCGCAGGGCAAAACCGCCGGCTAATCCGCGGATTTTCCAACAAAATCCGCACAACCTAAAAACTACGTGTGGAATTACCCTTACTGAGCAGACACATAGATGTTAGTGACTTTCCTATCATTTCTACCTGTCGTTTATTCCATTGGCACAACAGCAGGAGAAATTGAATCACAATCAGTGTTGATTTCACAGAAGTGTGACTGGCTTGCAGTTACATTTTGTTGTTTAAGTATTCCCTTTATTTTTTTTAGCAATATCTATATATATATAATTGCCTTAAATTGTCCATCATCCACTTTCGTCTGGATGTCCCCGAATCCCACAATCCACCGCACCGACCGGAAGTACGCCGACCGCCATATTGAAATACCCAAGTGATGGGTATTCAAATATGGCACCCACTGGTGGTACCACGCCCTTCCACAGTACCACCAGCGGGACCGCCCCGCCGCCACCAGACCACCCCTGCCACTGATGCTGGACCAGCCGCCACTGCCGCTGCTGGACCCGCCGCCGACAGACTCCCCTCGCGGGACCTGCTGCTGCTGCCCACCCACCTCCATCTCAGCCAGCAGGAAAGACTCTCTTGTGGCACCACACCCCATCTCCAGCACAGGCCGCAAGCCGCGGTCTTTCATGCCGGCTGGCCGCCGCCAGGACCCCCCCGCCGCTGGACCTGCTGCCGCTGAACCCCCCCACCGCTGCCGCTGGACCCGCCACTGCTGGCCAAGCTGCCAGACCCCCCCGCCGCACACACACACACGTACGTAGACACACACACACACACACACACGTACATACACACACACACATACACACATGGGCGTACACATACACACATGGACGTACACACACGTACTCACACACACGTGTACTCACATACACACACGTACGTACACACACATACACACACTCACATATACACACATACTCCATAGACACACACACGTACTCACATATACACATACGTATACTCACATACACACACATACTCACATACACACACGTAGTCTCATACACACACGAAATCACATACACACACATGTACGTACACACACATGTACATACACACGTACTCACATACACACACGAACTCACATATACACACACAGACGTACTCACATATATACACACACACACACACAAGTACTCATATACACACACATACTCACATATATATACACACACACACACATACTCACATATACACACATACACATACACACACACACACACACACATGTACCCACATCTCCAGCACAGGCCGCAAACCACCCTCTTTCCTGCCGGCTGTGACTGCACGGAGGTGGGAGGGCAGGCAGCTGCGGGACACACACACGTACACACACACATGTACGTACAGACACACACACATGTACACACATATGTACTCACACACACACACACACACGTACACCTCCACACACACTTAGACTGCTGTTTATGCAATATATACGGTAAGTTATACTGCTACTGCTGTATATTATTGCAGTATCACCTATATAATGTTTGCACAGCAGTCTACATACATTAGGCTGGTTTCACATTTGCGTTTTTTAGCGCTGGAAAAAAACGCATACATGCGCATGAATTTTTTCCCCTATATTTAACATGGGTGCGCATACCTGCGCGCTTGTAAGCGCATGTATGCGATTTTCATGCGCTGCGTTTTTTTGGGGTGTGCGTTGGTATTTTCCAGACGCAGCATGTTGCATTTTTTGGCCCTGCAAAAAAGCGCATGCGCACATATGCGCACGTTTTGCGCTAAAAATGGCCATTATAGCCTATGGATGCGCATATGTGCGCACTGGCATGCTCATGTATGCGTTTTTTTGCATATGCGTTTTTTTTTTTAACCATGGAATTTAGGGGTTTGGGTTAGAGTTAGGGTTAGTTAAGGGGGTTTAGGGTTAGGGTTAGGGTCAGGGTCAGGGTTAGGGTTGGGGTTTGGGTCAGGGTTAGGGTTAAGTATGGTTTGGTTAAGGGTTAGGGTCAGGGTTAGGGTCAGGATTAGGGTTAAGTATGGTTTTGTTAAGGGTTAGGGTCAGGGTTAGGGTTAGGGTTAGGGTTAGGGTCAGGGTTAGGGTTAGGGTTGGGGTCAGGGTTAGGGTTAGGGTCAGGGTTAGGGTTAAGTATGGTTTTGTTAAGGGTTAGGGTCAGGGTTAGGGTCAGGATTAGGGTTAAGTATGGTTTTGTTAAGGGTTAGGGTCAGGGTTAGGGTTAGGGTTAGGGTTAGGGTCAGGGTTAGGGTTAGGGTCAGGGTCAGGGTTAGGGTTAAGTATGGTTTTGTTAAGGATTAGGGTCAGGGTTAGGGTCAGGATTAGGGTTAAGTATGGTTTTGTTAAGGGTTAGGGTCAGGGTTAGGGTTAGGGTTAGGGTCAGGGTTAGGGTTAGGGTTAGGGTTAGGGTCAGGGTTAAGTATGGTTTTGTTAAGGGTTAGGGTCAGGGTTAGGGTTAGGGTTAGGGTCAGGGTTAGGGTTAGGGTTAGGGTCAGGGTTAGGGTTAGGGTTAGGGTCAGGGTTAGGGTTAGGGTCAGGGTTAAGTATGGTTTTGTTAAGGGTTAGGGTCAGGGTTAGGGTTAGGGTTAGGGTCAGGGTTAGGGTTAGGGTTAGGGTCAGGGTTAGGGTTAGGGTTAGGGTCAGGGTTAGGGTTAGGGTTAGGGTCAGGGTTAGGGTTAGTTAGGGTTTAGGGTTTGGGTTAGGGTTAAGTATGATTTGGTTAAGGGTTAGGGTCAGGGTTAGGGTTAGGGTTAGGGTCAGGGTTAGGGTTAGGGTTAGGGTTAGGGTCAGGGTTAGGGTTAGTAAAGTCATGGTTTGGGTAGTGTGAGGGGCCACCTAAAAATGTTGGAAAAAAACGCAAACGCGGTAAAAACGCACTAAAAACGCATACAAATGCATAAAAACGCTGCGTTTTTTTCATGCATGCTCATAAAAATGCTTGAAAAAAACGCAGCAGTTGTATGCTTATGTATGCGTTTTTTCAATGCGTTTTTTTGCGGGAAAAACGCGCTGCAAAAAAAAGCAAGTGTGAAACTAGCCTTATATAGGTGATGCTGCTTGATCCCTGACTTCATCTTCATGTTTAGCTTGTTCGAAGATGGAAACCGTGATACCAGCAGAGATTGGCGCCGGGCATCACAAGTCACAACACCACATCACAGCCACGGGGAGTTATTACAGCCACTGTGGGAACGGCACTGGCATGGGAGGTGAGTATAGGCTTTATTATTTTATCAAGGCCAAACATTTAAGGGTTTATCCTAGTAGTGGACAATCCCTTAAAGATTTGGTGTTGCTCAGTCATGATGTATATATTGCCTGTGTGGTGTAAATCTAAATATCTGTATATATACACTGCACAGTACCACTTTTCCTGTCCTACAGTATATATACTGTACAGTACTGCTCCTCTTGTTCTGCATATATAGACTGCACAGTACCACTTGTCCTGTATATATACCATACACTGCACAGTACCACTTCTCCTGTCTTGTATATATACATTGTACAGTACTACTCCTCCTGTCCTGTATATACTGTATATACTGCACAGTACCACTCGTCCTGTATATATACACACTGCACAGTACCACTTCTCCTGTCCTGTATATACTCGCCCTGCATACAGTGTTGGCCATAAGTATTGACACCCCTGCAATTCTGTCAGATAATACTCAGTTTCTTCCTGAAAATGATTGCAAACACAAATTCTTTGGTTTTATTATCTTCATTTAATTTGTCTTAAATGAAAAAACACAAAAAGAATTGTGCTAAAGCCAAATTGGATATAATTCCACACCAAACATAAAAAAGAGGGTGGACAAAAGTATTAGCACTGTTCGAAAAATCATGTGATGCTTCTCTAATTTGTGTAATTAACAGCACCTGTAACTTACCTGTGGCACCTAACAGGTGTTGGCAATAACTAAATCACACTTGCAGCCAGTTGACATGGATTAAAGTTGACTCAACCTCTGTCCTGTGTCCTTGTGTGTACCACATTGAGCATGGAGAAAAGAAAGAAGACCAAAGAACTGTCTGAGGACTTGAGAAACCAAATTGTGAGGAAGCATGAGCAATATCAAGGCTACAAGTTCATCTCCAAAGACCAGAATGTTCCTGTGTCTACCGTGCGCAGTGTCATCAAGAAGTTTAAAGCCCATGGCACTGTGGCTAACCTCCCTAGATGTGGACAGAAAAGAAAAATTGACAAGAGATTTCAACCCAAGATTGTGCGGATGTTGGATAAAGAACCTCGACTAACATCCAAACAAGTTCAAGCTGCCCTGAAGTCCGAGGGTACAACATTGTCAACCCGTACTATCCGTCGGCGTCTGAATGAAAAGGGACTGTATGTAGGAGACCCAGGAAGACCCCACTTCTTACCCCGAGACATAAAAAAGCCAGGCTGGAGTTTGCCAAAACTTACCTGAAAAAGCCTAAAACATTTTGGAAGAATGCTCTCTGGTCAGATGAGACAAAAGTAGAGCTTTTTGGGCAAAGGCATCAACATAGAGTTTACAGGAGAAAAAAAGAGGCATTCAAAGAAAAGAACACGGTCCCTACAGTCAAACATGGCGGAGGTTCCCTGATGTTTTGGGGTTGCTTTGCTGCCTCTGCCACTGGACTGCTTGACCGTGTGCATGGCATTATGAAGTGAGAACACTACCAACAAATTTTGCAGCATAATGTAGGGCCCAGTGTGAGAAAGCTGGGTCTCCCTCAGAGGTCATGGGTCTTTCAGCAGGTCAATGACCCAAAACACACTTCAAAAAGCACTAGAAAATGGTTTGAGAGAAAGCACTGGAGACTTCTAAGGTGGCCAGCAATGAGTCCAGACCTGAATCCCATAGAACACCTGTGGAGAGATCTAAAAATGGCAGTTTGGAGAAGGCACCCTTCAAATATCAGGGACCTGGAGCAGTTTGCCAAAGAAGAATGGTCTAAAATTCCAGCAGAGCATTGTAAGAAACTCATTGATGGTTACCGGAAGCGGTTGGTCGCAGTTATTTTGGCTAAAGGTTGTGCAACTAAGTATTAGGCTGAGGGTGCCAATACTTTTGTCTGGCCCATTTTTGGAGTTTTGTGTGAAATGATCAATGTTTTGCTTTTTGCTTCATTCTCTTTTGTGTTTTTTCATTTAAAACAAATTAAATGAAGATAATACCAAAGAATTTGTGTTTGCAATCATTTTCAGGAAGAAACTGAGTATTATCTGACAGAATTGCATTGGTGTCAATAATTTTGGCCAACACTGTATATAGACTGCACAGTACCACTTCCCCTGTCTTGTGTATATATACACTGCAGAGTACCACTCATACTGTATATATACAATGCACAGTATCACACCTTCTGTCCTATATACTGTATATACATTGCACAGTCCCACTCCTCCTATCCTGTATATATACAATGCACAGTACAACTTCTCCTGTATATATACAATGCACAGTACCACCAGTCCAGGGCTGTATATATACACTGTACAGTACCACTCCTGTCCTGTTGTCGGAGAGGCGACATTGGTCTTTGAGAGGGTTAATATTGGTTTATTATTTTTAGTATTCCTATGGGAAAATAAAAAAATATTGATAAACCAATTTAAATGGGTCATAACAAACAATCCTCTTTCCTGAGAACTTTGCAGTTGGTGCGGCCTGACCGCTGGGACCCCCATGATCCTGAGAACCTGCACTCTAAAAAGCACCATGTAAATGGACATGTGGTCGATCATGCGCACTGAGGCACCATTCACACATAGCTCTTCAAATAATCCCTTTAACCCCTTAATGTCTATGGACGTGCACAGTCCGTCATGGCAGGAGGTAACTTCCCGCACCAGGAAAAACTGTGCACGTCCTGCCTTTGAATTGTCACTGCGTGTAAACACGCAATGACAGTTCAGTGCCGACAGCTGTCAGGCACGGCAAGGGGTGCAGGGATCCTTGCAGTCGGTCCCTGCACCCCAAGCACTGTGATTGGTCAGTCAATCTGATTGACCAAACACAGCAGCGATCGAGCAGGAGAGGCTGAAATTTCAGCCTCTCCTGCTCGATCAGTGCAGGAGTTCAGCGCTGCAGTGGATGAGCGTCTTGCACTGACAGCTAGGAGCGGCGTCCCCTGCCGCCCCTGGCTGTTAATCCCCTGAGTGCTGCGATCGAGCGCGATCACAGCGTTCAGAGGGGGGAGGCAGAGGATAGGGGGCTCCCTTTGCCTCAGGTCGGCGTCCCTGCGATGTAATCGCAGGGCCCGACCTATGCCATGATAACCCAGAGGTGTCATGACAACCTCCAGGTCATCCAGCTACAGAAAGCTGCCGAGACCATGCTCACAGCATGGTGTCAGCAGCTTTCAGCAAAGGTATAATACATTACAGTGTTGGAGCATTGTAATGTATTATACCTAAAGTGAAAGTCCCATAAAGGGACAAGGTAAAAGAAAAAACATTTAAAAAAAATATGTAAAAAAAAAAAAAATAATAATTTTAAAGATCTCCTAAAAATTCCACTAAAAATACACATTTTATGTAAAAAAAATAAATAAAATAAACACAAAAATACACATGTTTGATATTGCCGCATTGTAAAAATCCCATCTATAAAAGCATCACCCTAGTTAACACCATCAGTGAACGCCATAAAAAAAACACAAAAAAGTAGCACATTATATTTTTTCCAAGTGGTATCATCATACCGCTTTGAAAAAGTGCAATACCACGCGATCAAAAAAACGGATATAAATAAACATGGTACCGCTGAAAACATCATCTTGTCTTGCAAAAAACGAGCCCCATACAGCTCCATCAGGGGAAAAATAAAAATGTTATAGCTTGCAGAATAAAGTGATGCAAAAACAATTATTTTTTCTATAAAAGTTTTTATTGTGTAAAAAACACCAAAACATAAAAAAACTATATCAGTGAAGTATCACTGTTTTCGCAGTGATCCGAAGAATAAAGCTGCCACACTAATTTTACCACACGTGGAACGGAGGGGAAAAAAAAAACAACTCCTGAGTTTTTTAGTTTTTGTTCATTCTGCCTCCACAAAAATCGGAATAGAAAGCGATCACAAATCGTTATGTGCCCGAAAATGGTACCAATAAAAACGTCAGCTCATCCCGCAAAAAACAAGTCTGCACAAGACTCTGTCGGCCGGAATACGGAAAAATTCTAGCTCTCAAAATATGAGTGCAAAAATTTCTTATAAAAAATTCTTTAAAAAAAGCATCTTTTAGTTTGTGACAGAAGTTAAACACGAAAAAAGAATATAAAATCGGGTATTGCTGCAATCGTACCGACCCGAGGAATAAAGTAGCCATATCACTAATACCACACGAGGAACGACATAAGAAAAACCAATAAATAAAACCAATTCTTCACATTTGGGGATTTGTGCATTCTGCCTCCCAAGGATCGCAGTAAGGCGATCACAGTGGTTTACCCCCCACATATGAGGTATCAGCGTACTCAGGACAAATTGCACAACAACTTTTGGGGTCTAATTTCTCCTGTTACCCTTGGGAAAATAAAAATTTGGGGGCAAGAATATCATTTTTGTGGAAAAAAAATATTTTATAAACTTCTGTGAAGCACTTGGGGGTTCAAAATGCTCACCACACTTCTAGATAAGCTGCATGGGGGTTTAGTTTCCAAAATGGGGTCACTTGTGGGGGGATTTCCACTGTTTAGGCACATCAGGGGCTCTGCAAACGCAACATGATGCCCACAGACCATTCCATCAAAGTCTGCATTCCAAAATTGCGCTCCTTACCTTCTGAGCTCTGCCATGCACCCAAACAGTGGTTCCACCCCACATATGGGGTATCAGCGTACTCAGGACAAATCGCACAGCAACTTTTGGGATCCTATTTTTCCTGTTACCCATGTAAAGATAAAAATTTGTGGGCAAAATGATCATTTTTGTGGAAAAAAATATGATTTTTTTAATTTTACGGCTTAAAGTTATAAACTTCTGTGAAGCCCTTGAGGGTTCAGAGCTCTCACCACACATGGAGATAAGTTCCTTGGGGGGTCTAGTTTCCAAAATGGTGTCATTTGTGGGGGGTTTCCACTGTTTTGGCACATCAGGGGCTCTCCAAACGCAACATGGTGTCCGATCTCAATTCCAGCCAAAAAAGTCAAATGGCGCTGCCTCCCTTCCGAGCTCTGCCATGCATCCAAATAGTGGTTTACCTCCACATATGGGTTATCAGCATTCTCAGGACAAATTGCACAATAACTTTTGGGGTCCTGTTACCTTTGATAGGGAGAGGATTAAATTAACCCTTCATGGTTGATCCAGTGATTTCCAAATTATTCCACACAGTGTTGCTAGCAATTCAAATGACCAAACGGAGACGTCTCTCTATATGGGACGATCCCGTTTATTTTAGTCACTTCTTTTATAATATTTTGCTTAATTATGCAAAGTTCTCAACTACTAATAGCATCATTTCACTTTATAAGCCAATAATATTGCAAGAAAACTGGAAACTGCACATATGTCCATATTTACATAGCATAGAAAGTAGTATAATGGCATATTCTTCAGAGTAATACACCCCCGGGTCCCTTATCTTGCACCTGATGAGGAACAGTCTGGTTTCATGACAGCCTGAACTTTTATCCAAATTACAAAAATTTATCTTAAAGCATCAAAAATGGAGAAACAAAACCTTCAGAGAATGGAGAAATGAAACCTTCAGCTTTGATTTTAGTTTTAACCCTTCACAATCCCCCCTAGATAAATTTTTTTAACACATATCTAGCATCAGAGGTGCTATCCCAGGCTAGCAGCTTGAGGGGTACTGGTCTTCACATGACTGATGCTGTGTTACCAGTCATGGCTGTCACGGTGGACCCGTCCCCTTGTATACTGCAATTCACGAATAACAAAAATTTTGATGACGGTGGTGGAGATCTTTTGTAGGTAGCCATGTGCTTGGCTTCAACATCTTCATCAAGTAGCCTTTTGAGATCGGTGCAGAGAAGAGCAGGGGCAATGACGCCTTTGGTATCATCATTAGCTGTTTTAGTGCAGAATTTCCTAATACATACAGTAATACACCAAAAAACAAGTTTTAGTATCACATATACAACAAGAATACAGGCAGCAATATGTAACAAGCTTTGTAAGATCCCAGCTATCCAGCCCCCAATTCCCTTACACTAATTGGCTGGATTGAGAAAGGAGAAAGTGTGACCACCAACTGTCCTTATTACGATCATTGTCTTTATCGTATTGATCTCTGAGTCTTTGAATATCTTCTAACTTTAACTTTAAATTCATAGTACTGTTAGGATCTATATAATGACAGCAAGCGGGTCCAATAACCTGACACATACCACCTTGTGCTGCTGTTAAGTAGTCCAGCACTATAGTATGTTGATTAGTGACTATAATAAGTTGATTTTGGACAGCAACACTAGTATTAAGTATGTCCAATATATCCCAAATTTGATCATCTAGATAGTCTGTGGCTCTAACCAATTTATCCCACATTTGTGTAATCATAGGGTAAATGAAAATAGAACTGACAATTTTATTGGCCACACTCATCTGTACTATATGTGGTCTCCCTGAAGGGCGGGGTGAATTGTCCGCAGCTCTTTTGTATAATGTATGTTTGGGTATAGCCTGTGTATCCAACTGTTTGTTTGGAATAACAAAGGTAGCTGGGGTCAAGCGGCCCAGAGTACAAGTACCTCTTACCACTACTTGCAACCATATATAAGCATTGTCTCCACATACCCAGAACATATCATCAGGTAAATCCCATAGGGCTGAATGTTGCAGTAGCAATTTATGAATTAAGTCTATGAATGCAGATGCATTCTGAAGCATACATCAAGCTGGAGATTGTCCTAAAGGACTACAATAACCTACATCAGGATTTCACCAAGTGGGGGTTCCTGGTACAAATTCAGAGGACTCATTACAAGATATATTGCCAGGAATACTGGCACAGGTTTCGTTAGAACCCTATGGAAACAAATTAGAAAATTCCCTTGACGTATTATGTAACCTTCTTTCTAACAACATTGGTTTGAAGGCATCAGTAGAGTGTGAAGTTACATTGAAACTGACTTGTAAACCATACGTTGGAATTTGCCCTAGATTGGTTAGACTAGTCTTATTCTTAGGGACCCAAGCCCCTCCTTTGTAGGCCAAATATTGAAGTTGTGTATTGCTTCCTGAAAGGTTACCTTGCCACCAGGGTTATCCCACCCATCCCAAAATAGGTATACCAATAGTTAAATTCCATAACTTAGCATTATCTGTGGCATTGTCAGCGAGTGTGTCAGAACAGTTATTCCAAGCAAATAACTCCTCAGGTGGAACAGGGATAGCCAAAAAGGGGATGCTTGTGGCTGACACTGGTGAATACGTGCAGATCCAACAGTCTGCCAGAGACTGGGAATTGTCCAACAAATCTCTCAGTAGTTTTTCATGATGTTGTATAAACTTATTATTCAAGGACGTTGGGGAATTTAGGCTGTCCCATACGGTTACCAGTAATAATATGGAAAATGCGAAAGACCAAAACATTATGCCCTCCTATTTGCTATTGGCTTGTTTAACCAGCTTGCAGTGCGATGCGTGAATCCAAGCCGGTCTTCCTTCTAGTTTCACTGATGTAGGGGTGATGAGGAGGACTTGATAGGGACCGTGATACAAGGGTTCTAGTCCGTGCTTTCTGACATGCCTTTTCACGACTACCAAATCACTAGGCTTCAGGTTATGACAGGTGTCGGTTTCTGTTGAATCTGGAAGAGAACAAGAAACTAGAGCATGGGTGTTAGCAAGATTTTTACTAAGCTGAATAACATTGTCATGATCCAGGGTGGATCTGACAGTTTAAATGCACAAAGTAACCTTTTTTTTTCCTTTGGCTGTGTGCCAAAGGTGGTTTTTCCCCCGGTGGCCATTAGGGTCATTGCACTGTGGTGATTTCAGTTGTAGTTTTCCCCCCCGGTGGCCATTAGGGTCATTGCACTCTGGTTACCTTAGTTTGTGCACGTGATTATGTAACAGGTGTGATTTCTCTATAAAAGAGTACCAGGTGTGCTAATCACTGTTGGTGATAGTTCCTCATTTGCAAGCAAGCCTGGGTAAAGAATGGAGCTGAAGGAGAGTCACGGGCAGCCCAGTCAGAGTGCTGGAGTAGCAGCTATGGTGTCTGCAAGGAGGGCTGGCATGGATTGGTGGAGTGTCAGCTATGGTGTCTGCAAGGAGGGCTGGCATGGATTGGTGGAGTGTCAGCAATGGTGTCTGCAAGGAGGGCTGGCATTGCTTGGTGGAGTGGCAGCTAGAGCTGCACTCAGGATGCTAGACTCGGTTGCTGAAAGCTGGAATCTTTGGCAGAAGAGCTGGACTCATTTGCTGGACTCTGTTTCGGGACAGCTGCATGCGGGTGTGGACTCTGTTTGCTCCAAGGCTGCACCATGGTGCTGAGAAGATCCATTTCTGGACAGTGCACCCAGATGTTGGACACGGTGGAGGAAAAGATGCACGCAGGTGGTGGGCTTTGTTGCTGGGAGCGTAAGCAACAGAGCAAAGCTAAGTGGTGTTCCCCTGTTTAGTCACTTTTCCTTATGTGTGTTTAGTGCAGTGGTGGGATTAGTTTCCGCACCAACCAATTCCCTAGTGAGGGTTTAGGTGCAGGGCGAGTCAGGGTTTTTAGGTTCCTGATCGGCGCCCGGTACGGAACCAGCCTAGGGAACGTTAGGAGTGTAGAGACACTGACTCAGGGAAGTGCAGGAGGTCTCCACTTCCCCGTTCCCTATCGCAGGGCCACCATTGTTACTGTTACCCAGGTTTTCCCTATTCCCTTGTCTTATTGTATTAGTTACCGGCCTGCGGGCCGTGTCACATAGGACATTTACACGTGCCGCGTCCTGGTGTATCAGTTACCGGCCTGCTGTCACTGACGGGGCACGTGACAAACATATTGAACAGCACGGTCGGGCCTAGTACCAAACAATATCTCATATGGTGACAGGCCATGTTTTGCAATAGGGGTAGTACGGATGTGGTACAATGGGTAGGAGCTCTGGCCATGGAGCCATAGTCTCCTGCATCATTTTGGTCAATTATCAGGATTTTGGGTCTGTCTGTAACCGGGGTATCCTCTAGGGTTCCCAGTATTTAGATTACAATTAGAAGAGGGAACTTGAGGGTAGCATCTATCAGCGGGAGTGTGACAGTCTCTCTGAATGTGACCGAGTCGGCCACAGCGCCAGCATTGCAGAAGAGAATTGGCACGGCGGATCTGGGGAGTAAGGTTCCTAGTCATAGGATTAGGAGAGATATTGGAGTAGGGATCTGAAGTCTGAGGGGGGCTGGGGTTTGCTTTGTGCTCCACTAATAAGGCACAAGCTGATTACTCGCAGCCGCGCTGGGCACGATGGTGGGGGTTAGAGCAAGAGCTGTCACAGCTGCCGCTGTTGGTTTATTTTTCTGTTTCCCTGCTTCTGCAGAGCGGGATAAATTCTACTGAAAACTTTTTATTACTTTCAAAGCATCATCCGAAGTGGAATTCTCGACGTCAGGTCTAACTGACAATATTGCCTCTTGCAATTCAGGTTTAAGGCCGGACATCAAAGCTGCCACAAAAAGATGTGTAAGGGCTTTATTATACAGTGAGAAACCCAGATCTCTAAATACTACCATAAGACGCACATAGAACTTCTTGGCAGTCTTCCCCTTGTCCTGTGTGACATCTGTGAGAGAGGTAGCTTGGTCCGCTAGTCTATCTTGTGCCCAAACCTTAAAAGCATTGCAGAAATCAACACCACTCTCATAGGTTCCCACATCCAAGTTCACATTATACATTATGCCACCCCCAATAATTGGAAAATACCCCTCCCCAGCTTTTACTCGAAGTATGTGTAATAGATCTCTTCAGGGAGTGGAATAAATCTCTCGATTTGCTGCCATTTGCCTGTAGAAAGCCATGGGGGAAGCCTCTGGATCAGGTAATTGATTGCAAAGAGTGCCTATTTGGGATGGGGTGAAGGGAGTATACTTTGACCTGTCAGGAGTGGTTTCCACATTATCCTCTTCAAATTTGGATATTACTGACTCGGGAGGGAGGAGGTAGCGGTAGTATGGGCACAAGAGGCATCTGCTGTGGGAGCGGGGCAGGAGGCTCTGTTATTGTTAGAGATTGTATTGCCTGATGGGCCGTTAGGTGGCTGTCGAGGACAAATTGGACCTCTTCCAATTTTTGGGGGTTTTCCTGTATACATCACTCTATTGCTGATACTATGACCATGGCAGCATCCTTCCTGGGATATTGCAAAATACCGGCAGAGATTAATGGTATAGCCACTGTACGTTGAGGCATCGTACCGGGGGGACAGAGGAGGCATACAGGATTGTGTTCTGGACAGCCTCAGTAAGCAATTGTTGGGACCTAGGAATATTGATAGGATCATATCGTGGTCCCACTGCATTTATTACATATGGACACGGCAGCTGTCCTGCTCTGGTTGCTGCGACCTGTCTTGTTTCTACCTGGCCATTCGTTTGTATATATGAATCAGATTCTCCCTGTATCATGGGTCCGCCTTTCTGTGAATTTTTTGCGGCCAGTCCTCCAGCATGGCGAAGTTGATTATTCGCGGCATTTACTATGGCCCCAACATGCTGCTTCGTGAGATCCCCTGTCCCTATCCTAAAGAGCACATCATAACAGTGGGGTCCAGGAATAATAATGGAATACATTTCCTGGAAATCTTCTATCTCCTCTGAGTATCCTGTCTCTGACCGAGTGACTAAAGTAGGAGGGGCTGGATATGCATAACCACTAGCAATATTAGGCATAACGTGGACTGAGGCTGGCGGCGGATGATAATAGGTACCGTCAGCGTTTAACAAAGGAAAAGTGGGGGCTGCTACTCCTGGTCTCCTCATACCACAATTGTAACAGACCTCTCTCCACTAGTAACTCCGCATACAGCACAAATCCACCCGGCAGGATCATAGGGTGGCGCTTCTTTGGTAGTCCATGATATATTGGTGCCTTAGGGTTAAGGGGCACAGAGCTTACAGTCGGGAGGAGAGGCTTGATTTCCTGGGGAGGGACCTTATCATCTAGCAGGGAAACTTCTTGTTTCAAATCATTCTTAACTATTTGTCTGCCTGATACATTAGTCTTGATCTCAGTTTCTTCTTTAAACACTTCCTCAATTCTTTCCTGTACCACAAAACTTCCAGTCTTTCTCACAGTGGTAGATAAATTTCCTTTTTCCACATAGCAATAAAAACAATCAGAATTCACTTGCTCTTCAATTTCCACATAACCTTCATTATACAATTCATGTGCCAAGCCACGGAATTCCTCAGCGCCTTTAAGTAATCCATCATCAGTCAACCTCCCTTTGTTCTTCCTAATACCTTTGTCCCATAGCATAGGCTGTAGCCTCTCACCCTTAGGAAATCCCAGAATCGAAAATATTTTTTCTGCATTCCTAACAGATTTCTTTCCTTGTCTTTAAATCATAAGACTAACAGTATCCGATCCTTCACACAAGTCCAAACTCTCCTTTTTCTTCCACAGAAACATAATTCTCTCCTTTAGAGCTAAATATCCTTAATTCAGTTGTGCACAGATCTGGAGCGGCCGTTTCGCCTGTTCCACAGGGTGAATCGCCCTCTGGGAAGCCCAAAATTCATTGTGGTGCTCAGTGAAAGGAGGAGGGCGTCTCAGACTATCCCTCCGGTCACCTCTGGTTATTTATATATAAATAATATATTCTTCAGTTACGTATCCTACCCAATCTTCGATCACCTCACTACGCCCGATACTAACAGTGATCAGGATTTCAGGATATTTTGACTATAGAGAGAGTCGCAATCACTGGTCAATCCGGGGTGTCCGTCCCTTATGAGGTACAGTTCGAGCACTGGGCCCCCAATGGGACTGCACCTCTATATATTTCCAAAGAAGAATCAAACCCACCATCGTGGACAAACCTCAGATCCTCTTTGCAGAAACAAGCACAGGAAAACCACACCAAAACGGCCAGTCTGAACAGTATAACTGCCAACTTACCGTGGTTGTCGTGGGGGATGATCAGTCCCAATTTTCCAGCACCTGTGTCCGGTCCGAGGGTCCTTTGTCTTGTTGTCCTCTGGGGCAGAGGCGTCCCTATTCGGGGGCTCCACATTGGGCAGCAGCTGATAGGGAGAGGATTAAATTAACCCTTCACGGTTGATCCAGTGATTTCCAAACTATTCCACAGAGTGTTGCTAGCAACTCAAATGACCAAACGGAGACGTGTCTCTGTATAGGACGATCCAAGAAGATCGCTAAACCCATTTATTTTAGTCACTTATTTTATAATATTTTGCTTAATTATGCAAAGTTCTCAGCTACCAATAGCATCATTTCACTTTATAAGGCAGGTTTCACATTTGCTCTTTATGGCGCTGCGACGGCCTGCGCACGGCCGCCGCTAAGCCCCGCCCCCTGCTGCCTCCCTTCCCACCCCATCCGGTCATCGCCGCCTACTAGCGCACATGGACACTTGCAATCTGCGCATCCTATCTTTAGCATAGGGTGCGCAGATCGTGCGCTGGCCGTGCACTAGCAGGATTTTGCCGTGCGCTGTGCAACTTTGAAGGTGCCCCCGTGTGCGCCGAATGCAGCATGTTGTGGGGGAAGTGTTATAGTATATGGGCTTGTGGGGTTTATGCAGGCTGCTTTTTGTCCCAGTCGGGCTCTCACTGGTAGGCAGGGTCATTGGACAATCGATGTTTGCTGATATGTTGATTACCCATTGTATAAGCCCATGCAGCTTGTTGACCTGAAAAACAGTGGAGGAAAAACTATGCAGATTGATTAAATACTCAAACCATGAGAGTTAATCTAATCCAAACTTCCCCCTCACCTGTGGATGATGAACTAAATCACAGATTTGGGTATAAAAAGGGACCTTTATCCTTCTGTGGAGGAGACTCTACATGACAGTAGCCATGACATCATGGCTCCTACTGAAAGAGCTGCTACAGAGCTGCTACATTGACCACCTGTGAATCCTAATAGACGTTTAAACAATCCAGTTTGGGATAATTAGGTCGCCTGGCCACGTACCTCATTGAACTTTCAGCTTCCTAAGCTTGTCATTACCTCTTGTCTGTGGGTGCCCACCAAAAGTGGGGTGCCACAAGTGGGGGTAGTCAGCCCTGGAAGTCCCAAAGTCGCATCTGCTTTAATCCCGGCGAGTCAGCGGAAGGATGGGACTCTGTAATTTGCAGTGCACCATCTTGGGTATTTGCTGGGACTGTACTATATATTATTGTCTGTTGGAGGTTCAATAAACTATTGCCATGCTATTTTACCCTCACCCTGTGTTGTCTGAGTGGTATTCTGCCCATGGGAAAGGAATGCCGGCACTCAGTGGGATATGTCCCTGGTCCATACAGTCTCGGGCCAGCGGAAAAGGGCACCCGCTGACCACATTGTCTCCATAGTTGTGTATGGTAGTCATTGTGCAAGGACGGGAAGAGTTGACAGCACTGCTGGATGAGATCTGGAAGGCTTTGTAATGATACATAACTAAATTCTGCAAAATACCCTTTCTGAAGGTACACTGGATGCTGAACGTGACAATACGCCCACAGGAAACTGGGTAACCTCTTGCCTTTAGTTAAATTTGCTGATTACGAAGTCCATGGGATCGGGGTTCAAGGTATCTACCTGAGAAAGGGCACAGTCTAGATACAGCTGAACCCAACTATTCAACTGGTACAACATAGAATCATAGAATTTTAGAGGTGGAAGGGGCCTCCAGAATCATCATGTCCAACCCCATGCTCAATGCAAGTTTCTCTAAATCATCTCACACAGACAGACATTAAAGGAGAATTAACCACCTTTCATGGCAGTTTGTTCCACTCATTCATCACCCTCACTGTCAAAATTGTTTTCTAATATCCAATTCGTATCTTCTCCCTTTCAGTTTCATTCCATTGTTTCTTGTGTTTCCATGTGCAAATGAGAATAAGGATGATTCCTCTATATGGTGACATCCCTTCTCATATTTGTAGACAGCTATTACGTCTCCTCTTACCCTTCTTTTTTGCAAGCCAAACAATCCTAGATCCTATAGCCATTCCTCATAGGACATACTTTGCAGTCCGCTCACCATCCTGTTAGCTCTCCTCTGAACTTGCTCCAGTTTCTCAATGTTATGTTCCCCTTGTTAGCACTCACTGTACTGTATGATACAGTTGATCTGTTGTTCTTATTGAATAGTCTATTTTTCCATTATAGCCATTTCCACTTTTATGATTTTATTTGGAGCACTGTTGTAAGTAGAGATGAGCGAATATTTCAATATTCGGTTCAGATTATGATCGCTGAATTTGAAATATTCACCGATTTATTCGCAAATATTCACCGAACACAGCCAAACGCCATTCAAGTCAATGGGAGGCAAAAACAAACTCATAAACAGCACCTTCAAATGGGCCCAAAAGCTGCCAAAACACATCAAGTTAGGGGCAGACACCAGGAAAGTGGCCTCAGTTCACCCACAGTACAAATTTTAGTAATCAGCCATGCAGTACAGTAGCAATCAGCCATGCATGAGGTATCAGGGTCTGAGCCAGCATTTACATCTTTGAATTGAACGTCAAATTAAAATCAGGTGGGTGAGGGATGGGTGTAGGCCTGCTGTTCTGCAACCCCTGGTACCACATGCAACAGCTCAACCTGCTCGATGGGAGACAAGTCTGTAGATGCTGCAGGCCATGGTAGCACATTTATAGACCACTCAAGTTTCTTACAGTAGATACCTATGCCCAGCACACATAGCACTGATTGCTTCCAACAGAGACACTGTGTATCAAGCAGCTTTTGTAGATATATGTTGTTGTCAGTATGATGATGTGACTGCTGTAATGAAAAATTGTCCAGACACTGTCCCCCACCCACCATTCTAATTGCACTTGGGGGACATTCCCCATCTACTCTCCCTAGCTATGCCCCTGGAATAGCTGCCTGCTCAATGGATATTTGCAAAGGTGCTATTAAAGATTTATGGCACCTTTAGAAATAACTCTTAAAAATGTAGTTTCCTCTTCAATACATTGTACAGGTATTATTAACATACTGGGTCAATAAATATAGTTGGAATTATTCTGCTCATAACCTGATTACATTATTAGTATATATTGCTTTGCTCCTCATTCTAGACCAAAGTACACAACATTTTTCATTTCTAATTTTTGACATCACCTTTTATATCTAAAGCACTAAAGATTTTGCTCTCCCATTGTTGTCATTCAGTGATTTATGCAACAAAAATATTCTTAAGCAATCTTTAGCATTTTACAAAAATCAGGTCTTAGTGAAAATGAGCTTTTACACAATAGAAATAATACGGGACTTTGATTAAAAAGATGGAACAAAAATCATAGTAAATAGAGGCGAGAGGAATATATTTTGAGGGTCTAGGTCAAAGTACTAGATTGCCTGAAAGTATTATATGAAGTAGGGTATCAAAATTCAATCCAGTAATATCAGACTCAATTCCCTTTTAAAGACATAGTGGAATCTTACATTCTTATCATTTTATTGAACGTATCATGCTCAAACAAAATGCTTTCCATTTGGCTGGTATGCTAGTTAATGGATGTATTACATCACACAGTGAAGATTTGGTCATGAATTCACAAGAAGTTAATTGAATAGGATTGGTAACTCTAGGAATTACTAATGACCTTCTTAGATATGCAGAAACAGTTTACCTAAAGGACATTTGCATTATGCTGATAAAAATGATAAACTTTCAGATGCTTTCACTAAACCTATCTGAATTATAGACAGGGTAAATTTATCACCATGGCTGATGCTGGATGACAAAGTTTGGTGAATCCTTAGACAATTTTGTCTAACTATTATGCTATTGTAGCTACTCACTCGGGAAGTTAGTTAACAAACTAAAAACTGCAACTAACCCTGCCGATTCATGTACAGATAAGAGATCCTGACCCCACTGTCCCTAATACAGCAATACCTTCTAATGCAGGAACTAACTACAGACTAGGAGACAGCAACTTGGACCAATGATGTCTTAAAGGTCATTGAATGCTTCACGTTCCTCTCAAAGAACCCGAGGGCAGAGCAGAGTGTGAATTACCTACAAAAGGGAAAGTGTTCTGAAAAAGGAAAGATCCCAGAGTGAGTATAATAAGCAACAAAATACTAAATAAAATATAAAGTACATACTGTTAGAAAATATGCTGCCTACTTCTGAAAAAAGAAACAGAAGCTAGGTGCAGAGCAATGAACAGAAACAGCAAAGAGATAAACTGTTATGAATGGGTCACCGAGGAGGTAAACATGACCAAGCTAAGTCACAGAAAACCAGAGAGGTTGGTAACTACACGGATTGCAGACCCCTGATCCTAGCCACACAACTAACAGCAGCCATGGAGCGTACCTACGATGATTCTAGACGCCTCGTCACAGCCGGAGGACTAAATAAGCCTAAAGCAAGAAAAGAGGAAATCTAAAACTGCCCCAAAGCAGACCCCAAAGGAATAGACAGCCCCCACACATGTATTGACGGTGAGATAAGATGAAAACACGAACACAGGTAGGAAAATAGGCTGAGCAAACGATGGGGCCCACACTAACTAGAAAGGACAGGAAAGGAAAGATACTGTCTGCAATCACGCCAAAAAACCCTGCAAAAATGTCCAACACTTCTGATAGCAAAAAAAAACCCTGAAGTCACTAGACTTCTCCCACTATATCAGCACTCTGGCATATTCTGAGAACAGAGCAAAAAGAGGCTAATCTAATAAGGGACAAAAAGAAAACTGGCAAATACAGTGACATAAGAGTGGAAATTCAGCAGAGCCCCAGCCGGGGCTGGCTGACCACACAAAAAACTGAATAGACCAAACCAAATCAAATGTGAACATTAGCAAAGACAACTTAGGTTCCAGCTCAGTTCCTGCCTTCTCAAGCTAAGACCTCATGAGGCATTAAAAACTCACCAGCATGGGAATAGGGAGTTGGCTGTCTTAAATCCAGTCTGAGACTCCAGATGTCCACTCCTCTTCCTCATTATCAGGTGGCAGGTCTCTGTTAATTAGATCAGCTTCATTACCTCCTGCCACTACCAGAGGGAGCCCGTAAAGAGAACTCACAACTCCTCTGTCAGCACAACCAGCTCCCTCACCAGAAGCCAGAGGCAGACCAGAAAATGAGTTCACAGCAATAAACCCCAGGTGGAAATACACTGGTTGGTTTTAAACTACAGCAGAATGGTTGAACATCCAAATAAGAATATCACCAGCAGGAAATGCCAGGGTAGACAGAATATAAAGCAACACGCTAAAGGTGATAGGGCAGGCAAATGAAAACATCTGTTATGTTAAGCACACGATAGCAAGAATAGCAGAGCATAGACGCTTAGAAAAATATGTGTCTGCTGTGGTTCAGTGGACAGGGAAGCCGACCAGAAAACACAGGCTCAAGGGTTCAAACCCAGGAGCGTGACACTAACTTTATGACACCTCTTGATTGGCTTACTTTCAGAACTGTTTGCAGGATGGTTTTAAAAAGGTTGTCCACAACTGGACATTCCCTGCTAAACAACTTTCGGGCTTCAAAGAAGATAAAAACAGTCTATACTTATCTCCCACAGTTCCAGCCATATTGACCCTTCTTCTCCTGGTGGGTCATGTGACATTGTTGTGTCATATAGTCACTGCAGCTCATCAACAATATATCAAAGCAGATGTAGGCTCTGGAATCAGACTCCTGTGGAAGTTGGCTATAGATTGATCTTATTCTCTAAAGTGTACCGAAGTGATTAAGCAGTCTAGTAGTGTACAACCCCTTTAAACACATAATAAATCAATTTAAAATTAGATGTGGCAATATGTGAAAAAATTGGCACATTTTCCATCAGAGCTGATCCTCATTCACAGTAGTAAACTTGCCATTGTTATTTGGTCACATCACCATAATGAGTAGGGTCATTGTAAGGGCTCATACCCATTTGCGAGAAAAAACGGGTGAAAACTATGTGAGTGTAATGCAATTTCCATGTGACTTTCCACGGAACATCTATATGACATGCGAATGCAATGAGATTTTAACATGAGGTTTTACATACAGCAGTTCTCTATATGTAAAAGCTCATGTTAAAATCACATTGTAAAATACAACTGCACACAGTTTTAAAAACAAATATTCTGCAAAACATTATATATATATATATATATATATATATATATATATATACACACACACACACACTCTACTAACACTATTAGTCATTGACATATATAAATCTAACTGTTCTGCCATGGTTTCCTGTATGTAAACCATGTCTCCTATCCTTTCGGGTTCTGCAATGACTTTTAGGAAGCTGACAAATAGTAACATAGTTATTAGTCATTAAGGTTGAAGGAACACTTTAAGTCCATCTAGTTCAACCCATATCCTATCCTTGCTTGCCCTAACATGTTGATCCAGAGGAAGGCAAAAAAAAACCCATGTGGCAAACAGTAGGCTTCATATTGGGGAAAAAAATTCCTTCCCGACTCCACATACGGCAATCAGACTAGCTCCCTGGATCAACGCAATATTAAGGAAACTAGTGTATATACCCTGTAATATTATACTTTCCAAGAAAGGCATCCAGTCTCTTCTTAACTTTTAGTAGGGAATCACTCATTACAACATCATATGGCAGAGAGTTCCAAAGTCTCACTGCTCTTACAGTAAAGAATCCGCGTCTGTGATTATGCTTAAACTTTCTTTCCTCCAGATGTAGAAGATGGAATAAGATAGAAGATAGAAGATGTAATAAGATCACCCCGAAGCCTTCGATTTTCCATACTAAATAACAAGTGTAATAACCTGTCTTGGTATTGCAGACCCCCCAGTTCTCTAATAACCTTGGTCGCTCTTCTCTGCACCCGCTCCAGTTCAGCTATGTCTTTCTTATACACCGGAGACCTGAACTGTACACAGTATTCTAAATGTGGTCGCACTACTGACTTATAGAGAGGTAAAATTATGTTCTCCTCATGAGCATCTATGCCTCTTTTAATGCATCCCATTATTTTATTTGCCTTTGCCGCAGCTGCCTGACACTGGCCACTAAATGTGAGTTTGTCGTCCAACCATACACCCAGGTCTTTTTCAGTGACAGTTTTGCCCAGTGTTTTACAATTAAGCACATAATTATACATCTTGTTCGTTCTACCAAAGTGCATGACCTTACATTTATCCCCATTAAAGCTCATTTGCCATTTATCAGCCCAAGCTTCTAGTTTACATAAATCCTCCTGTAATATAAAATTGTCCTCCTCTGTATTGATTACCCTGCAGAGTTTAGTGTCATCTGGAAATATTGAAATTCTACTCTCTATGCCCCCTACAAGGTCATTAATAAATATATTAAAAAGAAGCGGGCCCAATACCTACCTTGACCCAGTCTGAGTGTGCTCCATTAATAACCACCCTTTGTTTCCTATCCCTGAGCCAGCTCTTAATCCACTTACACATATTTTCCCCTATCCCATTGTTCTCAGTTTATGTATCAACCTTTTGTGTGGCACCGTATCAAAAGCTTTTGAAAAGTCCATGTACACCACGTCCACTGCATTCCCTTGGTCCAGTCCGGAACTTACCTCTTCATAGCTATCTCCAGATTTCTGGCGAATTCTGTCCGAGGTGGACCGACTTTGTAACGTTTTTTTCTGCGTCAAAATGGCGGATCACGGCGGATCCGCCGTCGTACGCCATTTGATAGAATTGGCGCGTATGGGCTGCTGATCCGCCGGGATCCGCCATTTAGCGGAATCCGCTTTTTCGCACTGAGCATGCTCAGAAAAAAAGATACTTTTCCAGACATTCCAAAAACTATATACAGGTGGGCTAATGACTCATTGGGCCCAGACATCCGGCACCAGCAAGACAGAGAAGAAGAGAAGAGAGAGAGAGCCTGCCATCAACTGCCCAGCAGCAAGACCCCTGCAACCAGAATCCAGGAGCAAGAGGAGCACCTGTCCAGCACCAAGCCACGACCGAGAGACCTGCCAGTGCCAGCCAGCACCAACAACCTGCCAGCAAAGCCTGCAATTGTGAGTATAAAACCTATTTGTGTGGGGCATGCCTGTGTGTGGCCTGTCTGGGTGTAGCATAGTAGCTCCTACTTGTCAAAAAAAGAAAATGAAGAAAAAAAAAATTATGCTAAATAAAAACTGTCTCCAAAAAGTTTCCATAGTATCATTGTAAAACCAGGTAACGTTAAGTGTGGGTATACGTGTAACAAGGTCACATTAAGTGTTGGTATACGTGCAATACCTAAACAAGGTCACGTTAAGTTTGGGTATACATGCAATACCAAAACAAGGTCACTTTAAAGTGTGAGTATACTCTCACTGATAGAGTCTCAGTTAACTCTGCATCAGGGAATTACACACATGCAATACCAAAATTTTGAAGGGTAACACGAGGTTTACGGTTGGGAAGGTGGCGCATTTCACATATCAACATTCAATTTTTTGGGGTGGTTTTTCAATCAAAATATATCTGAACCTTTTTTTCATCTTATTACAAATGTGTTTATACTTGCAGATCCATTCACAAAGAACACGCAAACCATCTTGCAGCAGACCCGCCAGACCGCAGCAGACCCAGATAAAAGAGTGAAATTTTCTCAGTAAGTATAAAGTCCTGAAAGCTTTTGTTATCCTTTGCATAGTAGCTTAACAAGTGTCTTTATACTTGCAGATCAGTTCAGGAAGGACCGCAGACCTGCCAGGCCGCAGCAGACCCACCAGGCCGCAGCAGACCCGCCAGGCCTCAGCAGACCCGCCAGCCAGATTGCAGCAAACCCGCAAGCTAGGCCAGAGCAATAATATCTTCTTCTGAGAGCTCCCCCTCCCATCATCAGTGAACTGAGGTTATATAAATAGTGTTCTTTTTTACACTATTTTTTTTTAACAATATATGCATGTATTATGTTTTCACAGGAAGCTGAATCTGAGGAGCTTCCAGGAGGAGACATGCAGGGTGGAGAAATGCAAGGAGGGGGCGCGCAGAGTGTAAGTTTAGCAGATACAAAAACTCACATACATACATACATACATACACACATACATACATACATAATGCTGCACCCAACACAAACATACATCACAGCACACACAATAACTGCGCATCCATCCAAGCACATAACTTTTTTTTTGTTTTTACTACAGTCTTTGCAATCCGGTGCCTGCACTAGAGCGATTCCCAGGACATCCCAGCGTCGTCAAGGTGATGCTTCCAGTGGTTGGCGAACAGTAAGTAACCCTTTATTTGGGTGATTGATTAATGAATCTCATGTTTCTGAATTTAATATTCCTTTTTTTTTCACAGGTTTCATAGCGTGCTCCCCACAGAGCAGAAGAGGGAATCATCATCGATGTGGACACCCTCATCGAGGCTGTGCAACTGTGGGAGCCACTGTGGGACATGGCATATCGCTACCATGCCGACCAACCAACCACCTGACGGCTATGGGATGAAGTGTGTTCGGAGGTTATAGAGAACTGGGAGGAGCTCGATGCGAGGGCCAGGGATTTTGTGCGTAAGTATTCCAATTTCAGTAACTGATATTACAGCATGTGAAGTGTTGAATACTAAACACTTTGTTTTTTTTTTTTCCTTCACAGGTGACTGGGTTATCATACGGTGGCGGTCACTCAGGGATCACTTCAAGAGGGACTTCAACAAGGAGATGCAGGCCCCGAGTGGATCGCGAGAACGCAGGAGCACCCAGTATAAACACTACAGAGCCCTGTCGTTCCTCCGGTCGACGATGGTGAGCAGAAAGAAGGTAAATATTCCGCACACCATTTCTGTAGTACAAATGTTTCCATGTTTAACCTATTTTTTTTTTCAGCAAGGCTAAATGAAATATCAATATGTTAATATTTTTTTTTCTTTTTCTAGCACCATCTGCAGCACTCGGAAGCCTACTTCTGAGCTGCGTCCCTCTGGAGGGATCCCTTCGGAGACCACCGAGGACCACATCGAGGTATCCGACCCCTCTGTACCTTCCCTCTTGGGTCATCCCTCTGTCCCATCCACCAAAACTGGAGCAGCAGGGCAGTCTTCATCACATGAAGCTGCAGGTGACAATTTACAGTACCCTTTACCCCACCCCTCTGACACTGCCGCAACATCTCGACCAACTTTTGGTTCTGGACGGCAGCGTCAGAGATGTCAGGAAAGGATGACTTTGTCTGACTGTTTGAATCTGAATTCAACCGTCCAGAATGCATTCCGAATTTTGGGGCAACAGTTAACTTCTGGGTTGAACATGATAAATCAAAGTAACATGGAACTCAGAAGTTTCATGGAACGGATGAATTCAGAGTCAAACCAGGCGCCAAGACACATTTTTTTTCAGTCAGTTGTCTGGCAAATGGAAGATTTATATCCTCACCTACAGATGAATGTGATGCAAGCATGTCACAATGCTCTAGTGACTGCAGTATCCCAGGCCTCCCAATCTACCCATGCACCTATTCCATCACTTTTCTCATTCCACCGTCCATCCTCCCTCCGTCCATCATTCCACCATCCATCCTCCCTCCGTCTATCATTCCTCCGTCCATCCTACCTCCGTCCATACTCCCACCACTCCTTCTTCTTTCTCTCCACTGTGTGCAGAATTATTAGGCAAATGAGTATTTTGATCACATCATCCTTTTTATACATGTTGTCCTACTGCAAGCTGTATAGGCTTGAAAGCCAACTGCTAATTATGTAAATCAGGTGATTTGCATCTCTGTAATGAGGAGGGGTGTGGTCTAATGACATCAACACCCTATATAAGGTGTGCTTAATTATTAGGCGACTTCCTTTCCTTTGGCAAAATGAGTCTGAAGAAAGATTTGACAGACTCTGAAAAGTCAAAAATTGTGAGATGTCTTGCAGAGGGATGCAGCAATCTTGAAATTGCCAAACTTTTGAAGTTTGATCACCGAACAATCAAGCGTTTCATGGCAAATAGCCAAAAGGGTCACAAGAAGCGTGTTGATAAAAAAAGGCACAAGATAACTGCCCATGAGTTGAGGAAAATCAAGCATCAAGCTGCCAAGATGCCATTTGCCACCAGTTTTGCCATATTTCAGAGCTGCAACTGGAGTATCAAAAAGCACAAGGTGTGCCATACTCAGGGACATGTGTTATGAGTTCATTTTCTCCTTCACCTCTGATGTCTGATGAACTCCCTCTGCTGGTGAAAGGAGGTAGTGAAATTGATCTGGATGGGAAGAACCTGTCATCTGAACAGGTGGAGTGTGATTGGACATCCAGAATTTCTGAGTGGATATAAGGCAGCCGACGCCCTGCTGGGTTGCTGGTGATCCTTTCTGCTCTGCGCTCTGGCATCCAGTTTAGTTCCTGTCTACTAAAAGCTAAGTTTTTGCTCTGCTATTTTTCCATGAGATTTTGTCTGTTTACTTAGTGCTTGTGTTCAGCCTGCCCTGGTTGGGACGGGCTGAACTCCATTTTTGTCTCTGATCAGTTGATCTCTTTGCTCTGTCTTCAGAATATACCTGAGTGCTGATATAGTGATTTTGAAGTCTAGTGACTTCAGGGCCTTTTCTATCAGACGTGTTGGACATTATTTTTGGCAGGGTTTTTTGCGTGATTGCAGCCAGCATCTTTTCTGTCCTTTCCTATCTAGTTAGTTGGGCCCCATCATTTGCTCAGCCTGTCTTTCTGTCTGTGTTTGTGTTTTCATCTGTTTTTCACAGACAATACTTGTTGGGGGCTGTCTATTGCTTTGGGGTCTGCTCTGGGGCAGTTTAGATTTCCCCTTTCTTTCTTTAGGCTTATTTAGCTCTCCGGCTGTGACGAGGGGTCTAGGGCACCGTAGGAACCCCCCATGGCTACTGTCAGTTGTGGGGAATAGGATCAGGGGTCTGCAATCCGCTAGCTACCAACCTCTCCGGTTTTCTGGACTTAGCTTGTGCTTTTGTTTTTTCCTCCTCCGGTGACTCATTCATAACAGAATCACCAGCCATACTGCAGATTCAAGGTACTCAATAGCAGGAAAGAATTGTAAAAAAAAAAAAAAAAAAAAGTGTCAGAATTCTTTTTTTGTGTATATTTTTTCCTCTATTTCTCTGAGGCCGTAGGGGGAATTTTTTCTGAATGGAGATTAAGCAATTGTCTGATCGTGTGGAGCAGCTCACTGCTGAAGTGGGGGGAATTTCCACCTATCTTGCTCATTCACATGCTGCTGAACCAAAGATCCCTACTCCTGATGTGTTTTTTGGGGATCGGTCTAAATTTTTGAATTTTAAGAATAATTGTAAATTATTTTTTGCCTTGAAGCCTAACTCATCGGGGAGCTCCGCACAGTAGGTTAAAATTGTCATCTCTTTGCTGAGCGCGATCCCCAGGATTGGGCGTTTTCTTTAAAACCTGATGATCCTATTCTAACTAATGTGAATGCCTTCTTTCAAGCCTTGGGGTTGTTGTATGATGAAGCTAATGCTATTGATCAGGCTGAAAAGGCCCTGTTGGCATTGAGCCAGGGTCAGGATTCTGCAGAGCTGTACTGTCAAAAATTCCGAAAGTGGGTGGTCCTTACTACCTGGAATGATGGTGCCTTGGCAGCTCTCTTTCGGAAGGGTTTGTCAGAAACCGTAAAAGATACTATGGTGGGATTTTCTGTTCCCTCTGGTCTTGACGATTCTATGTCATTAGCCATTCAGGTTGATCGGCGTTTGCGTGAATGCAAAACTGCACGAGTGGTGTTGCCACCTGTTGAACAAATGTCTGAACCTATGCAATGTGATAGAGTTTTGTCTAGGGTGCAACGTCAGGAGTTCAGAAGGCGTAATAAGCTGTGTTTTTTTGTGGAGATGACTCTCATATTATTTCTGTCTGCCCTAAACGAGAGAAACGTTTTGCACACACATTTGCTGTGGGTGGTGTTCAACCTAAGTTTCATCTGGCAATTACTCTGATCTGCTCCCTGTCCACATTTTCCGCTAAGGCTTTTGTGGATTCGGGAGCAGCTCTGAACCTGATGGACTTGGATTTTGCTAAACGTTGTGGGTTTCCTATGACACCTCTGCGGACGCCTATCCCTTTGAGGGGTATTGATGCTACTCCTTTGGCGAAGAATAAACCTCAGCTTTGGACCCAGGTGGTAATGCGGGTCGCCCCAGACCATCAAGAAAATTGCAGATTTTTGGTGTTGCATAATTTGCATGATACCATTGTTCTGGGGTTTCCTTGGTTGCAAATCCATAATCCAGTTTTGGATTGGAAATCTTTGTCTGTGGTGAGTTGGGGCTGTCGATGTGCCCTTAGTGACGCTCCTGTTTTCTCCATCTCTCCCCAGTTGCATGATGTTCCTGACTATTTGGCTGATTTTTATGATGTATTTAGTGAGAATGAGTCTGTGTCTTTGCCTCCTCATAGGAGTTATGACTAGTGTTGAGCATTCCGATACCGCAAGTATCGGCCGATATTCGCTGTATCGGAATTCCGATACTTAGTTCCGATACTTTTTTCATATCGAATACCGGAATCGGAAGTTCCCATAATGCTAGGAGCCCGCTCGATTTGATTCAGCCAATGGGGATCCTCAGAAGTGTGGGCACATCCTGTTAGGCATGTAGGCATGTTAACTACTGGCATGGCTGTGATTGGCTGCTGAAATGATGTCATGATGCACTATAAAAACCGCTGCAGCCGCCATTTCTGGTCACTCTGCTGTGAATTCAGTTAGGGACAGGCTGCTGTTGAAGACTGTGAGGGACAGTTAGAAATAGCGATCAAAAATATCTATTGCTCTACCCAGGCTACATAATCCACCACTGTAGCATTTTTGTAGCCCAACAGCGCTGTTTTAATAGCTGTCTGCAAGGGCTGTGTGAGTGCAGACCCACGCTGTGTAGTGTGTCCTGCAGGCACGTCTGCTTGTAGGCCGCCCAGCGTGTGTCTCTGCCTCATACACATTTTTCTTTTATTGCTGCTTTTTTTTTCTCCTCTATAGTGTGCTTCCATACGTATCCATATACGTTGGTTGCAAACACTAAAGGAGTGGACAGCGGAGCCATTCAGCAGCCTTTCAGTGCTATAGCCCATTTCTCTGCACTGTTTTTGGCTGTCTGATAGGTCTCTCTGTGTGTGAGTGCAGCTCACGTTGCAGTGTGTTCTACAGCCACCGCTAGCTGTAGTCCGCTCAGCGTGCGTCACTGCCTCATACATAGTCCTTTTTTGCAGCTAATTTAGCCAGATTTTTGCTCCTATATTAGTGTGCTTCCAACCGCATCCATTGTCATTGGTTGGTTACAAACACTATATAGGATTAGATAGAGGAGCCTTTTTTGCTGGCTTGTGCCCTTCAGGGCCAGCCAGACTAGTATCAACCTATTTTTTGGAGCCTCATCAATTGCATTGTAGGTTAGCTTCCTGCATTGTAATCGCTCCAAAAAGTTTGTGATACTATAGCTTTCAAACTTTGGTCACATCCTTTTCTTTCCCCCCCAAAAAAAAGGGAAATAAAGTTCACCAAACACTCCACTTTACAGTTGTGTAGGCCACATTAGATCACATTAAAGTGTAGTACACACACTCTTAGCCAAATTAGTGTTTCTTATACTGGTTAGCAGGTGTTCAGGAATAAGAACACTAAGCCACCCCTTTTTTACTTTTCTGCCTATCTTTATCAGTCTACCAAGATGAAGAAGGCAGGGAGTAAGGCACGTGGTCGTGGCCGTGGAGTTTCAGCAGGGAGAGGACGGGGGGATTCAGCAGGGAGAGGACGTGGGGATTCGGTGTCTGCTGCGGCAACCAGTGACCCGGCATCCCCCACTTTTACCAGGCAACAGTTCTTCATGCGCAGCTTTGTAGGACCTCGCCGTACCCCACTGCTGCGTGACGAACAAATTGAAGCCGTTGTCGGATGGATGGCAGCTAACGCATCCACTTCAATGACTTCCGCATCCTCCCAAGGCCAGAGCACTGAAGAGCAACCATCTGTCTCTTCACCACCTGCCAAATTGCCCAGGCAGTCTGAGAGCCCTGGACAGGAGCCATCTCAATCTTTACTTCTGTTCTCAGAATCTGTTGGCTTGGAAAGAGGTGGCCAGCCAAGCAGCATTCTAGAGCGTGAAGAAGAGGGAGTATGCAGTGATGCGCAACTGCTTTGTCCCTCTGAATCTGAAGAGGCGGGTGGGCCAGTGCCTATTGTCAGCATACCTCAGTGCTCATCTGATGATGATGAGACTCAGTTGCCAATTTTTGGTGCATACGGTGCTGGCGAGACAACCCAGGACCAGCCGGTGCTTGAAGAGGGGAGTGGAGATGATGAGGTCCTTGACCCATCATGGCGTCAGCCACAGGAAGGTGGTGGGAGCAGCTCTGAGGAAGAGATTCCCCGAACGGCCAAAAGAGGAGGGAGAGGGCGGGGGCAGACTTGGTTGCCTGTAGCCTCCACTTTGGTACCCGTGAGGAGCAATCCTCTTCCAAAACACAAAACGGGGGCTCCCAGGACTTGCAGTGCATGGTCTTTTTTTGACACAGTTGCAGATGACATTTGCTTTGTCAAATGCAACCTGTGTCATGAGAAAGTGAAACGAGGGAAAAATGTGAGCAACCTCAATACCACAAATATGTGGAAACATGTGCGTACCAAGCACGAGGTGGAGTTAAACAGACACACTGAAGATGTAGGCCAACCTTCAGCAGCACCTACCACCTCTTCAGCTAGTGTTGGGGCCTTTTCCTCCAGCTCACACACAGCTGGTTCGGCTTCCTCACTGGAACGCCATGGAAGAACCACTGCCACTGTTGTCCAGAGACCCAGTGAAATTCCACCCACTGAACCACGTTCGCAGTCATCAGCACACTCCCAGGCCACTCACCAGCAATCGGTAGCACAGGCATGGGAGAAAAAGCGGCCATACTCGGCAAACCATCCCCGAGCACTGGCTCTGAATGCCGGCATTGCCAAACTACTGGCCCTTGAGATGCTGTCATTCAGGCTGGTGGAGACTGACACCTTCCGGAACTTTATGTCATTGGCAGTTCCACAATACAATGTGTCCAGCCGCTTTTATTTCAGCAGGCAAGCCGTCCCTGCCCTGCAAAAGCATGTGGAGGGAAAAATTAAAAATGCGCTACTAAACGCCGTCAGTAGCAAGGTCCACCTGACCACCGATACGTGGACCAGTAGCCATGGACAGGGACGATACCTTTCCCTCACTGCCCATTGGGTCAATGTTGTGGAGCCGGGTACAGATCTGGAGAGTGGCTCTGTACATATTCTGCCAACTCCAAGTATTGCAGGAATGCAGTCTGTACATATTGAGTCCTCCTCCTACTCTAGTTCCTCGGAATCAGCACTGCATGAGCCTGTTAGGCCAGATATGAGCACAGGTGTGGCCAAACGTCAACAGGCCGTCCTTAAATTAATTTCTTTGGGGAATCGGAGCCACACAGCACAGGAGCTCTGGAATGCCATCAAGCAGGAGAGCGATGTGTGGTTTGTGCCAGCGAATCTCCAGCCAGGTTTGGTAGTGAGTGACAATGGCCGAAACCTAGTGGCAGCTCTGGGCCTAGGCAACCTCACTCACATACCATGTCTGGCACACATGCTCAATTTGGTTGTGCAGAGCTTTCTGAGGGACTATCCGGATCTTGATGCACTGCTGCACAAGGTTCGCCTAGAGTGTGCTCACTTGCGGCGTTCCAGCATGGCAAGATCGCGCATTGCATCTCTGCAACGCCGATTCCGCCTGCCAGAACATCGCATCATATGTGACCTCCCCACCAGGTGGAATTCAACGTTACATATGTTGGAGCGGTTGTGTGAGCAGCAGGCAGCAGTAATGGAGTACCAGCTGCATCAGGCGCAAACAAGTCGCACTGTGCGCCGGACACACTTCACCACCACTGAGTGGGCCACTATGAGGGACATCTGCCAAGTTTTGCGTGCCTTCGATGACTCCACGCGGATGGCCAGTGCAGATGATGCACTAATCAGCATGACTGTCCCCCTCATCTGTCTGCTTCAAAAAACCTTACAAGCACTAAGTGAGGAGGTTTTTGAAGAGGTCGAGGATGAGCAGTCAGAAATGCCATCTGCTTCTGGCAAGTCTGCGCAACGTGCTTCCACACAAAGGCCCAGGCAGGGGACACTTAGTGTGGATGATGACGAGGAGTCAATGGAGGAGGAGGAACACATCTCTCCAGAGGAGGGAGGTACACAAGGCTCTAGTAGTCAGTGTGTATAGCGAGGGTGGGGTGATGCTGAGCAGGCAGAGATGCTGCCTCAAGCTGGGGACAGCATTTCAGGTCCAGTTGGCAGTCTGCAGCACATGGTTGATTTCATGCTGCAGTGCTTGTTAAATGACCGCCGCATCACCAACATTCTCCACATGGCTGATTATTGGGTGTACACCCTCCTAGATCCTTGCTACCGGGACAACTTACAAAGCCTCATACCACAGTTGAACCGGGAGCGAAAAATGCGGGAGTACCAAGAAACACTTGTGCAGGCCATCATGTTCTCCATTCCCCCCGCAAGTGTTGCTGGTAGTGCTTTTCAAAGCAGCCATGTGGGTAGAGGCAGTGGAGGAAGCTCTGCACAAAGAGGTAGCAGAGGCAGTGCCGCAGGACAAGGCAAGGCCAGTATGGCCCAAATGTGGGAAAGTTTTGTGGGACCGCCACAAATGGCTACACCATCACAGACGGCTCCAGTCAGCAGGAGGCAACGTTTCCGTCAGATGGTGACAGACTACTTGTCTTGCCCTGTTAGTGTACTCCCAGACGGCTCTTCCCCATTCAAGTATTGGGTCTCTAAGCTGGATACATGGCCAGAGCTTAGCCAGTATGCATTGGAGGTGCTGGCTTGCCCTGCTGCCAGTGTATTATCGGAACGTGTCTTTAGTGCTGCAGGTGGTGTGGTAACAGACCGTCGCACGCGACTATCGGCCGATAATGTTGACCGGCTTACTTTTCTGAAAATGAACAAGGCCTGGATCTCACCTGAATTTGCCAGTCCTCTTCCAGAATAAATAATTGGCTGGCAACAGGATCCAGGTCTCCTGTTGTGTTCATGTTTCTATGACCTGAACTTTATTTCCTGGGCTACAGCAACGCCCGTTGTTGCTCAGAAGTGCTGTCCACACAGACAAAACACTCGCTCATGTGTAAGTGGGGTTCGGTAACGTCAACTGATCCCCTGCTGTGTGTATGGCAAAGTGTCCTGCTCCCTCCACAGTCAAACAACCTCAGATTTACACCTGGCTCCAAGTAGGCCTCGGCCTACTACCAGATTTTCCCTGGGCTCCGACACCACCAGTTGGTGCTCAGAAGTGCTGTCCGCACAGACAAAACACTCGCTCATGTGTAAGTGGGGTTCGGTAACGTCAGCTGATCCCCTGCTGTGTGTACGGCAAACTCTTCTGCTGCCTACAACTTCTGACTACCTCTGATTTAATATGTTCTCTGATTTGCCCTCTGTCTCCACTCTGTTTTGAGTATTTCCTCCGGCCTACAACACCGCCTGTTTCTGCTCTCAAGTGCCGTCTGCACAATCCACACTTGTTCCTGTGTTACCTGGGTCCTGTAACATCTGCTCATCTCCAGAGGTGAGCACGGCAATGTCTCCTGCTTTGTCTACATTCCCACTACTTGTAGTGGAAATGTGGACAGAGCAGGAGACATTGCCTGACTCACCTCTAGGGAGAAGCTGCTGTTACAGAACCCCAGTAATACAGGAACAAGTGTGGGTTGTGCAGACGGCATTTCAGAGCAGCAATTGGCGTGGTTGGAAGCCAGAGGAAATACTCGAAACAGAGTGAAGACAGAGGCCTAATTGGAGTACGTTGACAGTTAGTAGTAGTCTAGAAACAATCGCAAACTGCCATCAAGTAGGCCTCGGCCTACTACCTGATTTTCCCTGGGCTCTGACACCGCCAGTTGGTGCTCAGAAGTGCTGTCCGCACAGACAAAACACTCGCTCATGTGTAAGTGGGGTTCGGTAACGTCAGCTGATCCCCTGCTGTGTGTATGGCAAAGTGTCCTGCTCCCTCCACAGTCAAACAACCTCAGATTTACACCTGGCTCCAAGTAGGCCTCGGCCTACTACCAGATTTTCCCTGGGCTCCGACACCGACAGTTGGTGCTCAGAAGTGCTGTCCGCACAGACAAAACACTCGCTCATGTGTAAGTGGGGTTCGGTAACGTCAGCTGATCCCCTGCTGTGTGTACGGCAAACTCTCCTGCTGCCTCCAAATTCAAACAACGTCTTATCTTAAACTGCCTCCAAGTAGGCCTCAGCCCACAAAATGACTATCCCTGGGCTCCAACATCGTCAGTTGTTGTTCGGAAGTGCTGTCCACACAGAAAAACACACTCCTTCATGTGAAAGTGGGGTTCGGTAACGTCAGCTGATCCCCTGCTGTGTGGAGGGCAAAGTGCTGCTGCCTCCAAATTGTAACTACTTCAGATTTAAACATTCTCTGATTTGGCCTCTGTCTCCACTCTGTCTCTAGTATTTCCCCTGACCTCCAACACCGCCAGTTCCTGCTCACAGTTGCCGTCCACGCATTCCACACGTGTTCCTGTGTTACTGGGGTTCTGTAACGTCAGCAGATCCCCCAATGTGTGTCCACCACTGTCTCCTGCGCTGTCCACCTTCCCACTGCAAGCGGTGGGAATGTGGACAGAGCAGGAGACAGTGGCAGACACACATCAGGGGATCTGCTGACATTACAGAACCCCAGTAACACAGGAACACGTGTGGATTGGGCAGACGGCTGCTGTATGCATAAACTGGCGGTGTTGGTGGTCACGTGAAATCCTGGAAACAGAGTGGAGACAGATGCCTAATTGGAGCACGTTGACAGTCTGTTGTAGCCTACAAACAATCTAAAACTGCCACCAAGTAGGCCTCGGCCTGCACCCTGATTGTCCCTGGGCTCCAACAACGCTAGTTGGTGCTCGGAAGTGCTGTCCACACAGAAAAACACACTTGTTCATGTGAAAGTGGGGGTCAGTAACATCAGCTGATCCCCTGCTGTGTGGAGGGCAAAGTGTCCTGCTCCCTCCAAAGTCAAAATACCTCAGCTTTACACCTGGCTCCTAGTAGGCCTCGGCCTGCACCCTGATTGTCCCTGGGCTCCAACAACGCTAGTTGGTGCTCGGAAGTGCTGTCCACACAGAAAAAAATACTCGTTCATGTGAAAGTGGGGTTCGGTAACGTCAGCTGATCCCCTGCTGTGTGGAGGGCAAACTGCTGCTGCCTCCAAATTCAAGCAACGTCTTATCTTAAACTGCCTCCAAGTAGGCCTCAGCCTACAAAATGACTATCCCTGGGCTCCAACATCGTCAGTTGCTGCTCGGAAGTGCTGTCCACACAGAAAAAAACACTTGTTCATGTGAAAGTGGGGGTCGGTAACGTCGGCTGATCCCCTGCTGTGTGTACGGCAAACTCTCCTGCTGCCTCCAAAGTCAAAATAACTCCGATTTACACCTGGCTCCTAGTAGGCCTCGGCCTGCACTATGATTGTCCCTGGGCTCCAGCAACGCCAGTTGGTGCTCGGAAGTGCTGTCCACACAGAAAAACACACTCGTTCATGTGTAAGTGGGGTTCGGTAACGTCAGCTGATCCCCTGCTGTGTGGAGGGCAAAGTGCTGCTGCCTCCAAATTGTAACTACTTCAGATTTAAACATTCTCTGATTTGGCCTCTGTCTCCACTCTGTCTCTAGTATTTCCCCTGATCTCCAACACCGCTAGTTCCTGCTCACAGTTGCTATCCACGCATTCCACACGTGTTCCTGTGTTACTGGGGTTCTGTAACGTCAGCAGATCCCCCAATGTGTGTCCGCCACTGTCTCCTGCGCTGTCCACCTTCCCACTGCAAGCGGTGGGAATGTGGACAGAGCAGGAGACAGTGGCAGACACACATCAGGGGATCTGCTGTCATTACAGAACCCCAGTAACACAGGAACACGTGTGGATTGGGCAGCCGGCTGCTGTACGCATAAACTGGTGGTGTTGGTGGTCACGTGAAATCCTGGAAACAGAGTGGAGACAGATGCCTAATTGGAGCACGTTGACAGTCTGTTGTAGCCTACAAACAATCTAAAACTGCCACCAAGTAGGCCTCGGCCTGCACCATGATTGTCCCTGGGCTCCAACAACGCCAGTTGGTGCTCGGCAGTGTCTTTGGCACGGGTACTCCCTGTTGCCCAGCCTGGTTCCAGCACGCCAGCTGTTTCCGGGTAGTGTCAAGGTCACTATGCCACCAATCCGTTGTCCTGTCGTCTTGCGACCGGGTTAGCCGACTCTACGGTGCCTGCAGTTTAGGTGACTCCTATGTGGACTGCGGGAACTGGCACTGAAGGCTGGATCCGTAGTGCCAATGGGACATGGACCCCCTGTAGGACTGTGGGTTTCGGTAACTGCGGCCGGGTTGCGGCCTGGCTACTTTGCTTTGAATGGGTACCTTCTGCTACCCACCCGGGTTCCGGCATTGTCAGCTGGTTCTCGCCAGAGCCTTTGGCCTAGGTACCTCCATCTAGGTATCCGAAGTCCAGCACCGTCAGCTGGTCCTTGGTAGTGCTTTCTAGCACAGGTACCTCCTGCCTAGTAACCGTGGTCCAGCACCGTCAGCTGTTCCTCGGTAGTGCCATTGGCTCTTGTAGCTTTTGCTACCCATCTGGGTTCCAGCACCGTCAGCTGGTTCTCGGCAGTGTCTTTGGCACGGGTACTCGCTGCTGCCCAGCCTGTTTTCAGCACGCCTGCTGTTTCCGGGTAGTGTCAAGGTCACTATGCCACCAATCCGTTGTCCTGTCGTCTTGCGGCCGGGTTAGCCGACTCTACGGTGCCTGCAGTTTAGGTGACTCCTATGTGGGCTGCAGGAACTGGCACTGAAGGCTGGATCCGTAGTGCCAATGGGACATGGACCCCCTGTAGGACTGTGGGTTTCGGTAACTGTGGCCGGCTTGCGGCCTGGCTACTTTGCTTTGAATGGGTACCTTCTGCTACCCACCCGGGTTCCGGCATTGTCAGCTGGTTCTCGCCAGAGCCTTTGGCCTAAGTACCTCCATCTAGGTATCCGAAGTCCAGCACCGTCAGCTGGTCCTTGGTAGTGCTTTCTAGCACAGGTACCTCCTGCCTAGTAACCGTGGTCCAGCACCGTCAGCTGTTCCTCGGTAGTGCCATTGGCTCTTGTAGCTTTTGCTACCCATCTGGGTTCCAGCACCGTCAGCTGGTTCTCGGCAGTGTCTTTGGCACGGGTACTCGCTGCTGCCCAGCCTGTTTTCAGCACGCCTGCTGTTTCCGGGTAGTGTCAAGGTCACTATGCCACCAATCCGTTGTCCTGTCGTCTTGCGGCCGGGTAAGCCGACTCTACGGTGCCTGCAGTTTAGGTGACTCCTATGTGTGCTGCGGGAACTGCCACTGAAGGCTGGATCCGTAGTGCCAATGGGACATGGACCCCCTGTAGGACTCTGGGTTTCGGTAACTGCGGCCGGCTTGCGGCCTGGTTACTTTGCTTTGAATGGGTACCTTCTGCTACCCACCCGGGTTCCGGCATTGTCAGCTGGTTCTCGCCAGAGCCTTTGGCCTAGGTGCCTCCATCTCGGTATCCGAGGTCCAGCACCGTCAGCTGGTCCTTGGTAGTGCTTTTTAGCACAGGTACCTTCTGCTTAGTAACCGTGGTCCAGCACCGTCAGTTGGTCCTCGGTAGTGCCATTGGCTCTTGTTCCTTCTGCCACCCATCCGGGTGCCAGCAATGTCTGCTGGTTCTCGCCAGAGCCTTTGGCCTAGGTGCCTCCATCTCGGTATCCGAGGTCCAGCACCGTCAGCTGGTCCTTGGTAGTGCTTTTTAGCACATGTACCTTCTGCTTAGTAACTGTGGTCCAGCACCGTCAGTTGGTCCTCGGTAGTGCCATTGGCTCTTGTTCCTTCTGCTACCCATCCGGGTGCCAGCACTGTCTGCTGGTTCTCGCCAGTTTCTCAGCCTTCTTGTACCTTCTGCAACATTTCCAAGATCAAGCTTTTTAAAATTGTCTTTGGTAATCCTTATTGATCTCCATGACGACGACCCTGATGACGACGACCCTGAAGACCACACCAAAGAAGACCAGAAATATGACCCTAAATAATAAGACCAAGAGGGCAAAGAACATGAAGACAATCACCAAGATACAGAACAAAAGACAGAAGAACAAGAAGCAGAAGAAGCAAAAGCAGAAGAGCAGAAAGCAGAAGAACATTAAGCATAAGACTAAAAATCAGCATAGAATAAATCAAAATTATAAGCAGAAGAAGACTAAGCAGTAAATGGGGGTGAGTCCGTTCCTCCTCATGGTGCCCCTGGAAAATGCCTGCTGCTGCAGGCCAAACTGAAAGTGGACAAATCCTGTTGTAAATCTTTAGTGACAGGCAGAGCGTAAGGTGTAATCTTATAACTTTTATAGATAAGTACTACAGGAATGCCTGTCACCATAAGAAAATGAAGACAAAGAAGAATAGGAAGAAGATGAAGAAATAGCATATTAAAATTAATAATAGCTGAATAAGAAGAATATGAAGAATGAAAAAAAAAAATTAATGGGAAGAAGATGAAGAAGAAGAAGATGAATAAGGTGAAGAAAAAGTTGATGAAAAAAATGCTACTGCTGCTGATCATGAAGGAGAAAGTGTGGGAGAAGTACAAAAGAAGGTGAAGAGCATGGAAGTTGTGAAACATACATATCTGACAAAATATAAAAAAGGATAACATAGTCAATATCTTTTTAACTCTGAACGTCTTGAAAAAAAAATTGGAATTAATGCTATGCCATGTGATTTGAATAAACCACTATGCCTTTAATGTCTCCTCCACCTCCCACAATACATTCTACATGATTCTTATTTGTTTTCAATTATGTAGAATTAGCCAACAAGGAAATAAAGGGCTTTTTTAAATTCCGATACCGGAAGTCCCATTGACTTGAATGGGACTTCCGGTATCGGAATCGGCGATACCCGATATTTTTTTCGTATCTGGCGATACCATCCGATACGATATTTTTGGGTATCGAACAGTATCGCTCAACACTAGTTATGACTGTGCAATTGAGCTGAGCCCTGGGTGTAAAATTCCCAAGGGTCGACTTTTCAATTTATCTGTACCCGAGCACGAGGCTATGCGATCCTATATTAAGGAGTCGTTCTAGAAGGGTCATATTAGACCATCCTCTTCACCCTTAGGTGCTGGGGTTTTTTTCGTGGCCAAGAAAGATGGTTCATTAAGGCCTTGTATTGACTATCGTTCCCTCAACAAAATTACTGTTAAATATCAGTATCCGTTACCCCTGATTTCTGATCTATTCTCCAGAGTTAAAGGTGCTTGCTGGTTTACCAAGCTTGACCTCAGGGGGGCATATAATCTTATTCGCATTAAGCATGGGGATGAATGGAAGACGGCGTTTAATACTCCGGAGGGACATTTTGAGTACCTGGTGATGCCTTTTGGGCTCACTAATGCCTCTTCTGTCTTCCAGTGCTTCATGAATGATATTTTCCAAGACTTTGTGGATAAATTTTTGATCATCTATCTGGATGATATTTTGATCTTTTCCAGGGACTCTCATGTGGAACATGTTCGGACTGTGTTCCGGATTTTGAGGGAGAATTCCCTGTATGTCAAGCGATCGAAATGCCTTTTTGGGGTACAGAGGATTTCATTTTTGGGATTTATTTTGTCTCCGTCAACTATTGATATGGAGCCGGCCAAGGTACAGGCCATTTATGATTGGGTTCAGCCCACTTCTTTGAAGGCCCTCCAGAAGTTTTTGGGTTTTGCTCATTTTTATCGTAAATTTATAGCTAATTTTTCTGGTATTGCCAAACCATTGACTGATTTGACTAAGAAGGGTGCTGATGTGCTGAATTGGTCTCCGGAGGCTGTTTCTTCCTTTCAGGAACTGAAGCGAAGGTTCACTTCTGCTCCGGTCTTGCGGCAACCTGATGTCTCACTCCCGTTTCAGGTAGAGGTGGATGCTTCTGAGATTGGTGCAGGAGCTGTTTTGTCCCAAAATGATCCTGTAACATCTAAAATGAAGCCCTGTGCTTTCTTTTCCAGAAAGTTCTCCCCATCCGAACGTAACTATGATGTGGGGAATCGGGAACTGTTAGCCATGAAATGGGCATTTGAGGAGTGGAGACATTGGTTGGAGGGAGCTAAACATCAAGTCGTGGTCCTTACTGACCACAAGAATTTGATTTACCTGCAGTCGGCCAAACGCTTGAATCCTAGACAGGCTAGGTGGGCCTTGTTTTTCACACGTTTTGATTTTGTGGTCTCTTTTCTTCCGGGCACTAAGAATGTCAAGGCAGACGCCCTCTCTAGGAGTTTCTTTGCTGATTCTCCTATTGTGACCAAGCCTGCTACCATCTTAGGTGAGGGGGTAGTTCTTTCTGCCATCTCGCCCGATTTGAGACATGCTCTGGAAGAGTTTCAGGAGGACAAACCTGAGCGTTGTCCCATTGGAAAATTGTATGTTACTGACCAGTGGAGGAAGAGAGTAATGTCTGAAGTTCATTGCTCCACATTGGCTGGTCATCCAGGTATTTTTGGTACTAGAGATTTGGTGAGTCGGTCTTTTTGGTGGCCCGCCTTGTCTCATGATGTCAGGAATTTTGTGCAGTCCTGTGGGACTAGCTCCCGGTCAAAACCTTGTTCTCGCTCTAGTGGGTTGTTGATGCCTTTGCCGGTGCCCAGGAGGCCATGGACCCATATTTCAATGGATTTTATCTCTGATATGCCTGTCTCTCAGAGAATGACTGTTATTTGGGCGATTTGTGATAGATTCTCTCAGATGGTCCATCTTGTACCACTCCCTAAGTTGCCATCTTCCTCAGAGTTGGTGCCCTTGTTTTTGCAACAGGTGGTTCGCTTGCACGGGATTCCTGAGAACATTGTATCTGACAGAGGAGTTCAGTTTGTTTCTAGATTTTGGAAGACTTTCTGTTCCAAGCTGGGAATTCAGTTGTCCGTCTCCTCTGCGTTTCACCCTCAGACCAATGGGCAGACGGAGAGAACAAACCAGACTTTGGAGTCGTATTTGAGATGTTTTTTTCTGCTGATCAGGATGATTGGGTTTCATTTTTGCCCTTGGCCGAATTTGCTTTAAATAATAGAGCTAGTTCTGCCACTTTGATGTCACCTTTTTTTTGTAACTTTGGGTTTCATCCTCGATTCTCTTCAGGGCAGGTGGAGTCTTCTGCCTGCCCAGGTGTTGACACTGTGGTGGAGAGAATGCACCAGATCTGGGACCAAGTGGTGGATAAGTTGTCTCTCTCCCAGGAAAAGGCCCAGCGGTTTTCCAACCGGCATAGGACCATTGGTCCCCGATTTAAGGTGGGTGATATGGTTTGGTTGTCATCAAAGAATATCTCTATGAAGGTGGCTTCTCCAAAGTTTAAACCTAGATTTATTGGACCTTACAAGATTTTGGAGATTCTTAATCCAGTCTCGTTTTGATTGGCTCTTCCTGTTACATTCAAGATCCATAACGTGTTTCATAAGTCTCTGTTAAAGAGGTTTGTTGAGCCAGTAGTTCCTGTGGTGGCACCTCCTGACCCTGTATTGGTTGAAGGTAATGTGGAATATGAGGTTGAGAAGATACTGGACTCTCGTCTGGCTAGACGGAGATTCCAGTATTTGGATAAATGGAATGGTTATGGCCAGGAGGATAATTCTTGGGTCTCTGCATCCGATATTCATGCCGAAAGATTGGTTTGTGCTTTTCACCGGGCCCTTCCTGATTGCCCTGGTGGCGTGGATGAGGGTTCGGTGAACCCTCCTCAAGGGGGAGGTACTGTTATGAGTTCATTTTCTCCTTCACCTCTGATGAACTCCCTCTGTTGGTGAAAGGAGGTAGTGAAATTGATCTGGATGGGAAGAACCTGTCATCTGAACAGGTGGAGTGTGATTGGACATCCGGAATTTCTGAGTAGATATAAGGCAGCCGACGCCCTGCTGGGTTGCTGGTGATCCTTTCTGCTCTGAGCTCTGGCATCCAGTTTAGTTCCTGTCTACTAAAAGCTAAGTTTTTGCTCTGCTATTTTTCCATGAGATTTTGTCTGTTTACTTAGTGTTTGTGTTCAGCCTGCCCTGGTTGGGACGGGCTGAACTCCATTTTTGTCTCTGATCAGTTGATCTCTTTGCTCTGTCTTCAGAATATACCTGAGTGCTGATATAGTGATTTTGAAGTCTAGTAACTTCAGGGCCTTTTCTATCAGACGTGTTGGACATTATTTTTGGCAGGGTTTTTTGCATAATTGCAGCCAGCATCTTTTCTGTCCTTTCCTATCTAGTTAGTTGGGCCCCATCATTTGCTCAGCCTGTCTTTATGTCTGTGTTTGTGTTTTCATCTGTTTTTCACCGACAATACTTGTTGGGGGCTGTCTATTGCTTTGGGGTCTGCTCTGGGGCAGTTTAGATTTCCCCTTTCTTTCTTTAGGCTTATTTAGCTCTCCGGCTGTGACGAGGGGTCTGGGGCACCATAGGAAACCCCCACGGCTACTGTTAGTTGTGGTGAATAGGATCAGGGGTCTGCAATCCGCTAGCTACCAACCTCTCCGGTTTTCTGGACTTAGCTTGTGTTTTTGTTTTTTCCTCCTCCAGTGACTCATTCATAACAGACATGACCAAGGTAAGGAAGGCTGAAAAATGACCACCTTTGAACAAGAAACATAAGATAAAACGTCAAGACTGGGTCAAGAAATATCTTAAGACTGATTTTTCTAAGGTTTTATGGACTGATGAAATGAGAGTGACTCTTGATGGGCCAGATGGATGGGCCCGAGGCTGGATCAGTAAAGGGCAGAGAGCTCCACTCCAACTCAGACGCCAGCAAGGTGGAGGTGGGGTACTGGTATGGGCTGGTATCATCAAAGATGAACTTGTGGGACCTTTTCGGGTTGAGGATGGAATGACGCTCAACTCCCAGACCTACTGCCAGTTTTTGGAACACACCTTCATCAAGCAGTGGTACAGGAAGAAGTCGGTATCGCTCAAGAAAAACAAGATTTTCATGCAGAACAATGCTCCATCACATGCATCCAAATACTCCACAGCGTGGCTGCCCAGTAAAGGTCTAAAAGAAGAAAAAATAATGACATGGCCCCCTTGTTCACCTGATCTGAACCCCATAGAAAACCAATGATCCCTCATAATATGTGAGATCTACAAGGAGTGAAAACATTACGCCTCTTCGAACAGTGTCTGGGAGGCTGTGGTGGCTGCTGCACGCAATGTTGATCGTAAACAGATCAAGCAACTGACAGAATCTATGGATGGAAGGCTTTTGAAAAAAAACATACTGATAGGGAATTTAGATTGTGAGCCCCATTGGGGACAGTGATGAAAATGTGTGCAAACTGTGAAGCGCTGCGGAATATGTTAGCGCTATATAAAAATAAAAGATTATTATAAAAATAAAAGATTTTGAGTGTCATCGTAAAGAAAGGTGGCTATATTGGTCACTGATTTATTTTTTTGTTTTTGAATGTCAGAAATGTTTATTACTAAATTTTGTGTTGTTATATTGGTTTACCTGGTGAAAATAAACAAGTGAGATGGGTGTATATATTTGTTTTTTATTAAGTTGCCTAATAATTCTGCACAGTAACAGTTACCTGAAAAAACAGATATCCTCATAAGATAGCCAAATCTAAAAAAAAAAAAAAAAACATTCAAACTTCCAAAAATATTAAGCTTTGATATTTGAGTCTTTTGGGTTGATTGAGATCATAGTTGTTGTTCAATAATAAAAAGAATCCTCTCAAATGCAACTTGCCTAATAATTCTGCACGCAGTGTATTTCCCCATTCCATTCTTCCCAATACCTTCCTTCCCCACTGCATTATACCCCAATGACCTCACCGTACCCACCCCCACCCACACCTTCAATGTTCCCACAAACCTCCTCTGTCCATCAACTCCCATCCCAACCTCATGTTTTAAACCCCCCTTCTACTTCTGATCCTCACCAACCTTGTTCCCAGCCCCCCCCTCGATGTGGTCAACCCTGATAACCCCTCCGATGATATCTCCACCCAACAATTCTCGCATCTGTAAATAAATAATGTGTTTTAAAAAATTGTCAAAATAAATTATTTTTTGTTTCAAAACAATTTTATTGTGTGGTTTAGTTTTTTTCTTTAGTGCTAAGTAAAAAAAAACAAAACACACCAGTTGTGTTGAGGTTAAATACCCAACACTTGGGTAAAGTTAATACACAACACTTTGGTAAATGTAAAAAAAGTTTCAATGTACACCGGTGGTGTACAGGTATATACACAACACTTGGGTAAAGCTATACTCAACACTTTGGTAAACGTAAAAAAAGGTTCAATGTACACCGGTGGTGTACAGGTATATACACAACACTTGGGTAAATGTACCATAACTCTGAAACAAAAAAGGAAAAATTACAAAAGTTTTTCTTATACAAAAAAGGAACCTTGGTATAACCAAAAAAAAAAAACCCTTCGCGCTCTTGTCAATCGATAGTTAAAGATTTTTTTGTGTGTGTCAATCCATGACTTCCATATGGCTTGAGAAGATGTTTAGAGAGTTGAAATGCAGCGTCTCCAACACATACAAATGGCATTGGTGGGCCTGATGTTCCAGGGAGTGGTCTTGGAGGTGGGAATTCAAAATTGTCTCCATACAAACGATGGCCCATTGCGGACATCTTGAATACCTGCGAATCATTGGATCGACCATACGCACCAATGTTGACCGCAATACATTTGCATTTTGAGTCTGCAATGGCTGTCAGTCCAATTGAGAAGAATTTCTTGTAGTTGAAAAACTCAGATCCAGATCCAATGGGTTTCACAATCCTTATATGCTTCCCATCCACTGCACCAACACAATTCGGAAACTGGCAGATTTCTTGAAAGTTGTCAGCAATCTCCAGCCACCTTTCCTGTGTTGGCTGTGAGATGTACTCCTCGTGTAGACAATCCCACAATGCCCGGCAGGTCTGTTGGAGTATTCCAGAGATTGTCGATGTCCCAAGCCGAAACTGGTAATGGAGGGAGGTGAAGGATTCTCCAGTTGCCAGGAATCTATTAAAAAAGGGTAAAAAGTAAAATTAATACAAACTACAAGCAATAACATGACAATAGTCTGCAGAATCTGAAAACTTTTTAAAAAAAAGATAACTTACTGAAGGGTCACTATCAAACACTCCGCCGGTGATATAGAAAAGTGCATGTTGGTGTCCCTTCTTTGGATTTGCGCTCTGACACGCTCCACCAAAATTTCAAACAAGTCCTGTCTCATCCGCACATAATTAAAGAACTTGTCCGGGTTATCCCTCAATTCCAGATAAAGTGTTGAAAAAATGCCAAGGGTAAACCCCTGTGCATTTATAGGATGAATCCACTGCTGTCTCTTCCTTCTCCGACGCAGGATTCGCAGTCTTATCTTCTCCCTCTGCAGAGCAATAATTGCCAAACGATTGCATTGAAAATCAAAATCCACACAGATGCTGTTAATATTCGCTATAACTCCTTCCATCTCTGCCACTAGCTCTACAACCTTTCAAAGATATTGTGTTAAAACACCCTAGATATAGTTTTCCCCTAGTTTCCAGGATCCAATCACATTTGGGAGTATTTTCCAAGGGACAATCATATTTGGGAGCATCCCATTTTGAAGGTGTGGAAAAACAGATCCGTCAGAAAACGGACCCAACGGATGTCAAAAACGGATGGCAATGGATGGTACGGATTCGTTTTTTGATGGATCCGTATAAAAATCCGTATAGCGGATCCATCATAAAATGGATCCGTACCATCCGCTTGCATCCGTTTTGCCACATTTTTAGCGGATCCGCCATTTTCAAATTTTGGCGGATTCTGACTGATGTGGAAAAACGAAAGTGTGAAACAGGCCTTATCAGATTAGTCTGACAGGAACGGTCCCTTGTAAACCCATGTTGATATTGGGTCATGAGGTTATTCTTCTACAGATACTCCAGTATAGCATCTCTTAGAAAACCCTCCAGGATTTTACCCACAGTTGAGGTTAAACTTAATGGCCTATAATTTCCAAGTTCAGTTTTTGTCCCCTTTTTGAATATTGGCACCACATTTGCTATACGCCAGTCCTGTGGTACAGACCCTGTTATTATGGAATCTTTAAAGATTAAAAATAATGGTCTATCTATGACTGTACTTAATTCCTGCAGTACTCGGGGGTGTATCCCATCCAGGCCTGGGGATTTGTCAATTTTAGATGCGGCCATACTTCCTGCTGGGTTAAGCAGGTAACATTTAATGGAGAATTTTTATCACTGATCATGTTAACCGTCATGGGATTTTCTTGTGTAAATACTGTTGAAAAAAAATCATTTAGCATATTGGCTTTTTCCTTATCCTCATCCACCATTTCACCCAAACTATTTTTAAGGGGGCCAACACTATCATTCTTTAGTTTCTTACTATTTATGTAGTTAAAGAATATTTTGGGATTATTTTTACTTTCTCTGACAATGAGTCTCTCTGTCTCAAATTTTTGCTGCCTTGATTTGCTTCTAACAGAATTTATTTAAGCTTCTGTATTTATTTAATGCTTCATCACTACCTACTTGCTTTAATTCTCTAAATGCTTTCTTTTTGTCACTTATTGCGCCCCTTACAACTCTGTTTAACCATAGTGGTTTCTTCCTATTTCTAGTATGTTTATTCCCAAATAGTATATATTGTGCACAGGTCCTATTCAGGATGCTAATAAACGTCTCCCATTTTCATTGTGTATTTTTATGTCTCAGGATATCATCCCAGTTAATTGCACCAAGATCATCTCTCATCCGTTGGAAATTTGCTTTCCTGAAGTTTAGCGTCCTTGTAACCCCTCTACTACACATCTTATTAAAGGATACATGAAAACTTATTATTTTTGTGATCACTATTGCCCAAGTGACCCTCAACCCTTATATTTGATATGCGGTCTGGCCTGTTGGTTAATATTAGGTTTAGCAGTGCCCCCCCTCTTGTTGGGTCCTCATCCAGTTGTGAAAGGTAATTGTCTCTCATAGTTGTCAAAAACCCATTACCTTTGCTGGAACTGCAGGTTTCGGTTCTCCAATGTATTTCAGGGTAGTTGAAGTCCCCCATAATAATGACTTCTCCTTGAGTCGCAGCTTCATCTATTTGCTTTATGAGGATATTCTCTGCTGCATCCATTATTTTTGGAGACTTATAACAAACCCCTATCAGTAATTTATTATTTTTCCCCCTCCCCTAATCTCCACCCACAGAGATTCTACATTTTCATTAGATTCACATATATTATCACGCAGGATGGGTTTTAAGGATGATTTTACATATAAACACACACCTCCCTCTCGCATTTCTGTACGGACTATAGCCCTGTAAATTAACCGCCCAGTCATGGCTCTCGTCCAGCCATGTCTCAGATATCCCCACCATGTCATAACTATGTTCCAACAAAATTAGGCTTCTGGCATTAGTATACATGCACTTTATGTATCTCTCTGTACTTCTATTCTTTCTTAAATTAACTGTTCTAACCCCACCCCAATTTCATTATTTGTGCCCAGGTATCTATCTGCAGTCTTCCCCTCCTATAAAAGGAATACCCTCCCCCCAGTCCCTAGTTTAAACACTCCTCCAACCTTCTAGCCATTTTCTCCCCCAGAACAGCTGCACCCTCCCCATTGAGGTGCAGCCTGTCCCTAGCGTAGAACCTGTAGCCAACTGAGAAGTCGGCCCAGTTCTTCAGGAACCCAGCCCCTCCTTCCTACACCAATTCCTGAGCCACTTATTAACCTCCCTAATCTCCCGTTGCCTCTCTGGTGCGGCACATGGTACAGGAAGTATTTCTGAAAATACCACCTTCGAGGTCCTTGCTTTAAGCTTGCAGCCTAATTCCCTGAAATCATCTTTAAGGACCTTCCACCTACCTCTAACTTTGTCATTTGTGCCAATGTGCACCATGACTGCTGGATCCTCACCAGCCCCTCCCAGTAATCTGTCAACCCGATCAGCGATGTGTCGGACTCGAGCGCCAGGTAGGCAGCACACCGTTCGACGATCACTGTCTTTGTGACAGATTGCCCTATCTGTTCCCCTAATAATTGGGGAATTAATAGTTATTCTACTATGTATATCTCTATGAAATATAAAGATATATATATACACCTATTCTATGTGTATACATGTATTCTATCTTTTCTATTATAACATGTCAGTGTGATTTTACTGTATAGCCGCATATGAATTGCCGGCTTTTCAAAGGACACCGGTGCGTAAAAATCGGACAGCACTCGCATGGTACAAGTGCCGTCCAATTTTTTTCCTCGCATCCATTGACTTGCATTGGTGAGTCTCGTCCAAGATATGCAGCATGCTGCGATTTTTTTTCTCAGTCTGATTTTAGCTGAGAAGAAAATCGCAGTTGAGATGTCACCTATTGAATAGCATTGGTCCGAGTGCAATACGTTTTTTTAATGGATTGCACTCGTCTGTATTTCTCGCAAGTGAGTATGAACCCTAATTGAAATACGCAGTAATCATCTGGTCCATCCATAAAACTGTCCTTGTGATCTATCAGTATGGTGAACTTCACATCCTAATTTTGCCTAATGTTCTGATGGTAACATAGCTATTTTACCTCATAAAAGGTAGACTACCTCAGTTATTGAATAAATACAACATAACAAATTTTTGATGCCTTCTTCCAAGTAACATTCAGCAAAATAAGATACACTTGCAACCAATTTGAGAATCTGTGAAGAATGAATAAAAAATGCTTTTCTCTACATATCTTTTTCACTCTTATCTGATTCAGCTTTTGCTTTTATTTTCTTGTTTCAGGGGCACAACACACTCCAGCCAGAATTTTTATTGATTGCTTGTCGATGGTCGCCACTGCTTGGTTTACAGTTTGGACTAGTGGCAGTATGCTGTCCTCATGCACATTAGCACGGTGTGTATAATCTGACATGTAGCTAAACCCCCTGTCTTCTTAAGAAAAAGGCTGTGACGTTGTAAGTAACCTTCTCTTTATTGATAGTACTGTATATTGTGACAGGAAAGGTGAAACTATAAGATGCAATAACAGCAGCATTTCAGAACATACAGTATAACTGTACAATGCATAAGATGGTATACTGTGCATTGCAGACTATGAGATAATAATGCAAACTAACAATTAAATAAACTTATATTGCATTATAACCAGTGCTTTTTTTGCGCCGGTACGCGAACCGGAAATCTGAAGGTGCTTCAGCGGGGGAGGGGGGAGCGTCGGCAGGAGCCGGTGGCTGGGAAGTCATACTCACCCCTCCCGTATCTCCCTGAACGTCCCCTGCATCCTCCTTGTCCCAGCGCTGACAGCTTCTTCCTGCCTTCAGCGGTCACATGGTACCGCTCATTAAGCTCATGAATATGGATGCCCATGGGCGTGGACGCATATTCATGAGCTTAATGAGTGGTACCATGTGACTGCTGAAGGCAGGAAGAAGCTGTCAGCGCTGGACAATGGAGGATTCAGGGATGTTCAGCAACGGCACAGCAGGGTGAGTATGAAGTCGGAGGACGGGGCTGCACAGAGGAGGTCGGGGACTGCACAGAGGAGGTCGGGGGACTGCACAGAGGAGGTCGGCGGCAATTATTGCTTACCGGCAAATATTTTTTTACAAAAAAAGCCCTAATTTTAACACAAAGATAGTGCTCTTACTCAGCACTAATGCTTGGAGCATGCTTTTATATAGAGCACTAGGTACAAACAAGTGATACAGTGGGTATGGAAAGTTTTCTGATCCCTTTAAATTTTTTTACTCTTTGTTTCACTGCAGCTATTTCTTAAATTCAAAAAAGTTCATTTTTTTCTCATTAATGTACAATCTGCACTCCATCTTGAGTGAAAAAAAAAACCCAGAAATGTAGATATTTTTGCAAATTTATTAAAAAAGAAAGACTGAAATATCACATGATCATAAGTATTCAGACCCTTTGCTCAGACACTCATATTTAAGTCACATGCTGTCTCCTTCTTAGTGATCCATCTTGAGATGGTTCTACTCCTTAATTGGAGTCCAGGTGTGTTTAATTACACTGATAGGACTTGATTGGGAAAGGCACACACCTGTCTATATAAGGCCTCAGAGCTTACAGTGCATGTCACACCAAATGAGAATCATGGAGGTCAAAAGGAACTGGCCAAGGAGTTCAGAAACAGAATTGTGGCAAGACACAGATCTGGCCAAGGTTACAAAAGAATTTCTGCAGTACTCGAGGATCTTAAGAGCACAGTGGCCTCCATAATCCTTAAATGGAAGAAGTTTGCTAAAAAACACATGAAGGACTCCCTGACTATGAGAAATAAGATTCTCTGGTCTGATGAGACAAAGAGAGAACTTTTTGTTGATAATTCTAAGCAGTATGTGTGGAGAAAGCCAGGCACTGCTCATCACCTGCCCAATACTATCCCAACAGTGAAACGTGGTGGCAGCATCTTGCTATGGGGGTGTTTTTCAGCTGCAGGGACAGGAGAACTGGTTGCAATTGAAGTAAACATAATTGCGGCCAAGTACAGAGATATCCTGGATGAAAACCTCTTCCAGAGTGCTCTGGACCTCAGACTTGGACGAAGGTTCACCTTCCAACAAGACACTCACAGTAAGCACACAGCTAAAATAACAAAGGAGTGGCTTCAGAACAACTCTGTGACCATTCTTGTCTGGTCCAGCCAGAGCCCTGACCTAAACCCAATTGAGCATCTCTGGAGAGACCTGAAAATGGCTGTCCACCAAGGTTCACCATCTAACCTAATGAAACTTGAGAGTATCTGCAAGGAAGAATGGCAGAGGAGTCCAAATCCAGGTGTGAAAATCTTGTTGCACTGTTCCCAAGACGACTCATGGCTGTACTAGCTCAAAAGGGTGCTACTCACTACTGAGCAAAGGGTCTGCATACTTATGACCATGTGATATTTTCTGTTTTTCTTTTTAAGGCTGGTTTCACATTAGCGCTTTTTAAGCGCACGCACGGCCGGGGGTAGCTCCGCCCCCGAGCCGGCTCTCTGCCCGGCGTGCCCGCCCCTTGCTTGTAGCGCCGCCTCCTAGCGCACAGCGGCGCCTGCGATCGGCGCACCCTATCTTTAGCATAGGGTGCACAGATCGTGCGCAGGCCGTGCGCTAGTTGCGCTTTGACCTGCGCTGCGCACTTTTGACGGTGCGCCGTGCGCGCCAAAATCAAACTTTTCGGATTTTGGCGCGCACGGCGCACCGTCAAAAGTGCGCAGCGCAGGTCAAAGCGCAACAAGCGCACGGCCTGCGCACGATCTGCGCACCCTATGCTAAAGATAGGGTGCGCCGATCGCAGGCGCCGCTGTGCGCTAGGAGTCGGCGCTACAAGCAAGGGGCGGGCACGCCGGGCAGAGAGCCGGCTCGGGGGCGGAGCTACCCCCGGCCGTGCGTGCGCTTAAAAAGCGCTAATGTGAAACCAGCCTAATAAATTTTCAAAAATTTCTACATTTATGTTTTTTTTGGTCAAGATGGGGTGCAGAGTGTACATTAATGAGAAAAAAGAATCAACTTTTTTAAATTTACCAAATGGCTGCTATGAAACAAAAAGTGAAAAATTTAAAGGGGTCTGAATATTTTCTGTACCCACTGTAAGATAACTTCTCCATCAGAAGTGAAGAGGAGAAACATGGCCACTGCCTCTTCTGTAGCAAGAACAGGACCACTGTTAATGTTCATCTACTGTTACTACTGCTAGTACTACTACTATTACTGCTACTACTACTACTACAGTAAACTGTAGCTTATTTCACTAGGCAATGAGCTGTAAAAAAATAAAGTAGAAATGCTTAATAATTACACTGGTCAACAGCATTTTTGGTGCCAAAGATATTTCATCGAATTTAGGGTATTTTTGGGGTGCTGATTCTGAATATGTCATCAGTTTTGCCAGATTGGCTCAAGTTTTTGAGATTTTTGGTATCTTATTTATAGCACTTGTTGGTAAATGCGACGCATCATCTCATTAATTTCTTTGGATTAGTACTTGAACTGAGCAGTTCTCAATATAGTTTTGTGTTAATTAGTGTTCTAAAAGTTTGTTCATAGCTTGATTTTTGCACTAACTTTATGTTGTTGTCTGTTTTCCAGTGAAAAGCATGAACTCATCATGAAGAAGTTGTCTTAACGATCCAGACTCATTCTGTTACATTTGTGGTGAATATACACTGCCAAAACATAGAAGAAACATAACAGACTTCGTAAAAAAAGTGTATTTTGCCTATTTTGGGGTTATGCTTGGGGACCAAGACAAGTTTTGGGCACCACACATAGTGTGCAAAGCATGTATCGAATTATTACGAAAATGGAGCAAAGGACAAAGAAAAAGCTTCAAATTTGGTGTTCCAATGGTGTGGAGAGAGCCAAAAAATCATCATGATGACTGTTATTTATGGTAAACACAGGTACAGGCACATCTTCACAATGAGGGACAGGCCTTCTTGCAGATTCCATGTTACTCCCATTTTCGTTTCTTATGCTTATTGAATCCTTGCACTTGCACTGCACAGAAATAACAGTCATCATGATGATTTTTTGGCTCTCTCCACACCATTGGAACACCAAATTTGAAGCTTTTTCTTTGTCCTTTGCTCCATTTTCGTAATAATTCGATACATGCTTTGCACACTATGTGTGGTGCCCAAAACTTGTCTTGGTCCCCAAGCATAACCCCAAAATAGGCAAAATACACTTTTTTTACGAAGTGTGTTATGTTTCTTCTATGTTTTGGCAGTGTATATTCACCACAAATGTAACAGAATGAGTCTGGATCGTTAAGACAACTTCTTCATGATGAGTTCATGCTTTTCACTGGAAAACAGACAACAACATAAAGTTAGTGCAAAAATCAAGCTATGAACAAACTTTTAGAACACTAATTAACACAAAACTATATTGAGAACTGCTCAGTTCAAGTACTAATCCAAAGAAATTAATGAGATGATGCGTCGCATTTACCAACAAGTGCTATAAATAAGATACCAAAAATCTCAAAAACTTGAGCCAATCTGGCAAAACTGATGACATATTCAGAATCAGCACCCCAAAAATACCCCAAATTCATTAAAATATTTTGGACACCAGAAAAAAAAATTTTTTTCGTTGACCTGTGTTATCAAACCAATAGATTGCTTGTTTTTACCAGCACTTTCAGTTGCTGCTAATGTACTGCAGCATTGACACTTACATTGGACAAAAGCTTGATGGCAGGTGAGATGTGAGCTCTGCTACCCATTAGTGGCCACTGACTGTAGTGATCAATTGGCATAATCATGTCACGTGGACACTGGGTAATTCAGCGCCGATATTGCTGGAATGGCACTGGAGGATTCTGAATTTTTTTCTTTAGCTTTTTATGGGGGATTACCAGTGCTGGGATAAGGGGAAGACAGGGTAGGCACCTGGGGAGAATGCACTTTGAAAAAAAAAATGCTGAATGTCTGCGGTTGCCTTTGTGTGGCCACAGACATTCAGCACAGTGATGGCTAGGGAGCAGGTACAGAAGTGAGCGATATCAGTCACTGACACCGCTCACCTCTATCTCTGTCCTACACTGTGCCCTGTCTCGCTTTCCCTGCTCTTTATTGCATTTGTGTCTATCAGACATAAATGCAATTGCTGTGAGTGGTACAAGACAAGAGCAGAGTAGCTGTTCTCTCCCCTGCTTCGCCGGGATCTCCAGCAAGATGCATGCCACTTCCAGCCTGTACCTTGTTGAAGTTGCATGCAGTGGACGTTGGATGGCGCAGTACTGTGCTGTCATCACGTCATCCAGCGTCCACTGCTGCACTTCACAGTAGAGGAGACAGTGGATGGGAGACGGGATTATGTAAGTGTGAGCTTCTTTTTTTAATTCTTATATTGCTGTGCTGGGGGGCATAAAATGAAAGGGTGTGCAGATTGATGGGATAATATAAGGGGAGAGGTTGTGCTGTTACGGTTGAATAAAATAAATGGAGAGGCTGTGATGACGGGGAATAAAATGAGGTCAGTGGCTGTGCTGATAGGAGGAATAAAATTAGGTGGGGTGCTGATGGGGGAATAAACTGAGGGGCTGTGCTGATGGGGGATAAACTGAGGGGCTATGCTGAAGGAAGGGAATAATATGAAGGGGCTTTGCTGATTGAGGAATAATCAGATGGGCTATGCAGATGAGAGAATAAACTGAGGGACTGTGCAGATGAGGGAATAAAATGAGGGACTGTGCAGATGAGGGAATAAAATGAGGGACTGTGCAGACGGTGGGAATAAGCTGAGGGGCTGGACAGAAGGGGGATAAAATGAGGGGTTGTGCAGATGGGTTAAATAAACAGAGGGGCTGTTATAGCTGATAATGGTAGACAGTGTGAGGTCCATATGCCATAGGAGGTTTATTTAGGGTCATAATATGGACAGATCTTTTTATGCAGAAGGCACTTTAATAACACTCTTATTTTTAAGGACACTTTGTTGGGATGTGCTGCTAAAGACTGGATAAGAGGGAGGTCTGCAGAGAACAGCTGTGGATGTGAAAAGTCAACATGGCATCTAGACAAGATGGAGATGAAAAAAAGAGACGACTCCAGAGAAGATGTAATCTGTATGGTACTTAGATGTAAATTTGTATTTGTGATACTGATTAATTCTCATCTATACTGTGTTTTCCTTATGACCCACAGTCTGAGGATGGCTGTTAATAGCAACTCCCAGTATCTCCTTACCATTATTGATGACGTACTGGGAGTTGTAAGGTTGTAGGCTCATGCAATGCAATTGTTTATGGGGCTGACTTGATATTAAAATTGATTGTACTACTAAACGTGGTTGTTGTATTCAAGTACATTTGGTTCTGGTCATATATTCATGTACGTATGGCCTTCCTGATACTGATAAAGGTTTTGTGAAGTATTGCATGTTTGGTGCCTGTTAGGCTGGGGTCACACTGCGTTATGGCACTCCGTTTAACAGACTGTGTTACACCATGCCATTCACCCCCATTATGTGGCGCATTGCGACGCATGCCGTAAAGCGGCACTCGTTCGCGATGTGCCGTCATTCACTGACGGAGCCTCGGACATGGGCTGCAGCGTCTGAGGCTCCGTCACCGCTAGCGCTGATGAATCATCAGCGCCAGCGGTATATAGCATAACGTGATATGCGTTATGCTAGCGTTAACACAGCCCATCAACACTATGCCTTGAATGGGCTGTGTTAACGCTATGTGAACCTGGCCTTACACAGCCAATAACATACGGGGATTGTCTGCGCATCACTGTAGTGCCATAACATATTGGTAGTGGCATTACTATGATTGGCTGGCCGTGTGACATCATCAGGAGCTATAAAAAGACAGGCACCACCAAGCTCAGCACACTGACACCATTTGCATAGTTCTGTGACAGTTGCATGTAAGGGCTAATTTTAGGCTTTGCTATTTGTATCAGGTACAATCTGCATTTAGCCTAGGGAGGGAGAGAAAGTTGCAAGAGCAGGGAGAGTGGCAGAATACAGACTATAGGCAGGGATTAGACCCACTGATTCCAATAGGCCTATTGGAATCGGCAGGTCACGTATGACATCAGTGACCCAATATACATCCAGTGGATGTACGGAAATGATTTTTTAACAATTACTTTTAGTGAATGGAATAAAGGCTAAATTTTAGTTACAATATAGAGAAAGAGAAGCTAATATGTATTCCAAGGGTTTCCACTGTTTTGGCACATCTTAAAGTGACATGTCATGAGACCTGCCGTGCGCCCAAAGTGGTTTCACCCCATATATGGGATATCAGCATGCTCAGCAGAAATTGTACAACAATTTGTATGGTGCAAAGTCACCTGTTACTCTTGTGAAAGTAAAAGAAATTGGGTCTAAAGAAAATTTTCATTTTTTCCTGTTTTTCTGTTTTTTTTGGGGAATGTAAGAAACTGTAGTAAAGTAAAACATTGAATTATGAACATCTCTTTTAACCAAGGATACCTTGCGGAAGTTCAGGATTACTTTTTTTTTACACTGCGCAGCATTGTAACTTTGTGTTTTAGGAACAGCTGCACCAGTTAGTGCGATGTAAAAAGTTGTCACACATCTCATTTTGTCCTCCTAATCCATACATCAAATCTGAAATGACTTACATACCCTGGTTCCCTGATTATTTTCCGTTATTTTTTCCAGTTTTTTTCCTGTATATACCTGAGAGTTTAGAGCATATGAACTGCTGCTGTCACAGTGGACATATATTGGTGCCGTACTTTGCTAGCTTACACGGTATATATGGTATTGTTTGAAAGGGCACCTACCTCAGAATGACACAAGTTGTTCATCCACAGTGACATTTTCACCAGTATTGTATACTTTTGGAAGAATCTCTATCCATTTATTTCAAACTTCTCTAATAGCAGCTAGTTAGAGAATTATCTGATGTTAGCAGAGAACAATTTTACTGCCTGGGCAGAAGGCTGCAAGTTGCAGATTACATTTTTGTTTTTAGATTGAATTGTTTACACTAGACTAGTTTTCTGGGTATCATGCCTCATCAGATTCAACTTCAGAATGAAAATTCTCATAATCACTTTCCCTTCTTCAGAATATGAGGTGCTTGGCAAGCTTTTCCAGTTCAGCTTCACTCAATGGACATCTTCTCCATATTTTTATCCAGCTTTTGAAATAATGTACATTCACACCTTTCACAGGGTAAAAATCAACATTTTGGAATAAAATGGCAATATATAAATAATCACTACAGTTGATGCCTTCAAAGGTGTATGGATGACACTGCTTGTAATTTATGGCAGGATTTGCACTTAGTGCATAGCCTTTATGAGTCTAGGAGTACCTCTACATTACAATCTGAACAGAACGTGTATGACGCCCTCCTTTATGTCTAATAAAGGGTGTATCTGAGTTCCTCTGAGTCCTTAATTTTTGACAGTTCTTGATTCCTTCATAAATTACACTGAAATATCATTTTTTTTAAATTAAAAAAATCAATTTTTGTTTACTTAAATTATAATTTTTTTTTAAATCCTTTTTAAATTTTGCCTTATAAACAAGCCATTATACAGGAAATTTTTTTAACAATTTTTATCCTGTAAAATGCAATAACCCATTGGTTTAGAATATTTTGTCACTCCTTAAAGTGGAGTGGAGTGAAAGTATGACACCATTGTTCTCAGCAGCGATCTGGGAGTCAGACATGCTTTCAGGGGTATTCCCCATGCTGTCCTCCTTCCATGCAGCACTTTATTGATCCATTTCAACATTTTTACTCATTGTAGGGTCTGCCGGAAAAAAGTTTGGATTTCCAATTGACTTCCATTATGCTAAAATGAGCATCCGAGTATTAGGAATTGCTTGGTTCGAGTAACGAGCTTCTTAGCATTTTAGTGCTCGCTCAACAGTGTGATGCAGCAGCAAAAAAGGCAAATGCAATTCTAGGATGTATAAACAGAAGCTTACAGTCTAGATCACGTGAAGTCATTATTGCCCTCTACTCCTCTTTGGTCAGACCTCATCTGGAATATTGTGTCCAGTTTTGGGTGCCACATTTTAAAAAAGCCATCAACAAACTGGAGCAAGTTCAGAAAAGAGCGACGACCAGAATGGTGACCAGTCTGCAAACCCTGTCTTATGAGGAAAGGTTGCAGGATTTGGGAATGTTTAGCTTGCAGAAGAGAAGACTGAAAGGAGACTTAATAGTTGTCTACAAATATCTCAAGGGCTGTCACATTGTAGAAGGATCATCTTTATTCTCATTTGCACAAGGAAAGACTAGAAGCAATGGGATGAAACTGAATGGGAGGAGACAGATTGGATATTAGAAAAAAACTTTTTGACATTTAGAGTGATCAATGAGTGGAACAGGCTGCCACGAGAGGTGGTGAGTTCTCCTTCAATAGAAGTCTTCAAACAGAGGCTGGGCAGACATCTGTCTGGGATGATTTAGCGAATCCTGCTTTGAGCAGGGGGTTGGACAAGATGACCCAGGAAGTCCCTTCCAACTCTACGGTTCTATGATTCCACTTTCTGAGCCATTCCTTTGCTGTGGGGTGGAAAGGGGGAGCACTACTGACTTCATCTGCCTAGGGCATCAAAATACTTTGTTGTGGCCCTGGTGACTACAGCATATAAAAAAAGGGATGTCCAAGTCTTGGACAACTCCTATAGTTTGGTCTAAAAAAAATGAAGGTAAGGGTAACATTGTTAAATCATTAGTCATGCTAAATTGTTAAACACAGGAGAGAATGGTTTGAAAAAACAGAAAAACAAAATGAACCATCTGAAATTAGATGGGGTCAATTTCAGAAACAATGTCAGAAGACAGAGGAACCTATTTTTGGCCAAGATAATACTGACCCTTCCACAAGTTAAAGTAAGCCTACAAGAAAAGGAAGAGGATGCCATTTCAAATTGAACAAATCTTTATTAACATCCACTTCAAATGTATGTTAAGAACCTATAACGCTGCTCTTCACCTCGCCAAACAGACCTACTTCACCACCCTGATCTCCTCATTAGCCAACAACCCCAAGAAACTTTTTGACACTTTTCACTCCCTCCTCAGGCCAAAAGCACAAGCCCCTATCACAGATATTTGTGCTGATGACCTGGCCTCTCACTGTACAGAAAAAATAGATAATATCCGTCAGGAAATCTGCTCCCAACCACCAAGTGCTGTGACTCCCATCCCTTCCTGCATCTCCCCTGGCTCACTTTCCACATTTGATCCCATCACAGAAGAAGAAGTCACCAGACTCCTCTCTTCTTCTCGTCTGACTACATGCACTACCGACCCCATTCCCTCACATCTCTTCCAGTCTCTCTCTCCAGTCGTCACAACCCACCTAACTACAATCTTTAATCTCTCACTCTCCTCAGGCATTTTCCCATCCTCCTTCAAACACGCCATCATTACTCCATTACTAAAGAAACCCGCTCTCGACCCATCCTGCACAAACAACTACAGACCAGTCTCCAATCTCCCCTTCATCTCTAAACTTTTGGAGTGCCTAGTTTACTCCCACCTTACCCGTTACCTCTCCACTCATTCCCTTCTAGACCCTTCACAGTCCGGCTTCTGCCCCCTACATTCGACTGAAACTGCACTCAGCAAAGTGACCAATAACCTTCTGACAGCAAAACGTAATGGTGACCACTCTCTGCTCATTCTTCTTGAACTATCTGCAGCTTTTGATACTGTTGACCACCATCTCCTACTCTCTAGGCTCCAGTCACTAGGCATTAAGGACACTGCACTCTCCTGGTTCTCTTCCTATCTCTCCGGCCGCTCCTTCAGTGTTTTGTTCTCTGGCTCTACTTCATCTTCTCTTCCTATGGCTGTCGGGGTACCTCAGGGCTCAGTCCTTGGCCCCCTTCTCCTCTCTCTACACAGCCCCAATTGGACAGACCATCAGCAGATTTGGCTTTCATTACCATCTTTATGCTGATGGCACAACTATACACGTCATTCCTCGACATTACCCTCTCTGTACTACAGAACGCCAGTGACTGTCTGTCCGCAGTCTCCAATATCATGTCCACTCTCTATCTGAAACTCAACCTCTCCAAAACTGAACTTCTTCTGCTCCCGCCATCTACTAACCTCCCTAAATCGGACATTTCCCTCTCCGTGGGTGGTACCACAATAACACCCAGGCAGCAGGCGCGCTGTCTAGGCGTTATGTTTGACACCAATCTCTCCTTCACATCCCATATACAATCTCTTGCCCACTCTTGCCGCTTACACCTAAAGAACATCTCAAGAATCCGCCCTTTTCTCACCATGGAAACAACAAAAACCCTCACTGTAGCATTGATCCACTCCCACTTGGATTACTGCAACACTCTATTAATTGGCCTCCCCGTCACTCGACTATCCCATCTCCAGTCCATACTTAATGCAGCAGCCAGGGTTGTCCATCTGGCTAATCGGTTCTCGGACGTGTCCTCTCTTCGTCAGTCATTACAATGGCTGCCCATTCATTATAGGATCCAATTAAAAGTACTTGTTCTCACCCACAAAGCTCTCCACGGTGCGGCACCCCCCTACATCTCCTCCCTCATTTCTGTCTATCGGCCTAGCCGATCGCTGCGCTCTGCAAATGACTTTCGACTAACCTCTGCACTAATCCGTACCTCCCACTCCCGACTCCAAGACTTCTCTCGTGCTGCTATCCTCTGGAATGCTCTACCCCAAGAAATTAGGACTAACCACAATTTGCATAGTTTTAGGCGCTCCCTCAAAACACATTTGTTCAGAGTGGCTTATCACGTTCACTAATCAAAGTCATTCTATGTGTAAGTGTGCGTGTGTAGCCCATTCACTATATCCATCCATCCTTCACTCCCTCAAGATGGCTGGACCTTCATTGTAAATATACAATTGTAAATACACACCTGTACTTTGTATCTCCCTCACCTCATTGTAGATTGTAAGCTCTCACGAGCAGGGTCATCTTATTTCGTCTTATTTTGCTTTAATTATTGTATTGTTAACGTTGTTACTTATGGCTTGTGCTTTGAAACTGTTATACTGTAAAGCTCTGCGGAATATGTTGGCGCTATATAAAGATTATTATTATTAACAACATATATATGAACAAATTGTAGGGGGGAGGGCCCCCACAGAGTGTCCGGGCCGGAACCAAGGGGACCGCTATTTAGGTTCCTAAGGGAACTGTACCTGGGGAACGGAGGAGGAAGGTGGACATCTGAGAGTGACAGGACAACAAGGGGAGGGGCGAGTATAAAAAGGGGTAGGGAGCGCGCAAGGTGGTCAGTTAGCTGAACGGCAGACACGGAGCAAGAGACTATGGGGGCGTGAGAGAGACAGAGCGACAAACAGTGACCAGACAGGAGGCCAGCAGCAGAGGGGAGACGTACAGCTGCCTTCGGGTAGGAGACGTCGAGCTTACCGACAAGAGACTGTCACTTCACTCCGATCCAGAGTCACTAACTGCCCACGGTCGTCCGCGGCCGTTGCCACTGTGCTCCAGCCCGTTACTGCCTGTCCGCTGCCTCTCGCGGCCGCTGCGGCCTGTCCACCACCACCCGTGGTTGCCATCACCCCGCTGCAGCCGGCAGTTGGGGCCTGCTTCTCGCTATCAGAGAGACTCTTTGCACAGCCCCAGGCCGTGCACGTGGCCCACCAACCGCCACTCCTGGTAACTGCAACACACCCCTGCTTGGGGACTGGAATCTCCCTGAACCCGCTAACGAGCGGAGCCCCGCTACCTTCCCAAGGGGTTACCTCATCAAAGGACTCACTCAGGGCCTGTTGTGCCCCTACTTCTCCTGGGCGTTGGAGCGCCCGAAGACTATGCCACATCTCAACGGACTCACCCAGGGCCGGTTGTTCCCCTACCTGTCCTGGGCGTTGGAGCGCCCGAAGACTACGCCAGATCTTCAGCGGCTGGGCCCAGCGGCTGCAATGCCAAAGCAGCTACAACAGAGATGCCGAGGGACGTCAGGATGGTAAGTGATACTATAGGAAATAAGGACCCGTAGTCGGCCATATCGCGGCCCTATAATAACCGGCCTTTGCTGGGTTAGTCGTGTTCTCTTTAAATAGTGTTTGGTTGTACTAAGTCCCTGCTAGGACAATTGCTGTTACTTTGTTTTGGTTGCTTAGGATAGCCCTAGCGGCTTCAATTTATAAAAGTTACTTCCCAAAGTACAACTCAGTCTCGCGTCTCGTCACTGCATCCTGCGTACATGTTATAACCTACATTTGGCGTAGTCGGCAAGATGCAGTCTTCAAGCGCAGACAATGGCACCCCAGATCAGGGCAGGGCCATGAACACAACAGATAACGAGGGCCCCCGTTCCAGCATTTCGTTGGGGGCTATGCTGAGCAACCTGCCTAGGTTTTCCGGCTCCAATACCATGCTATGGAGCTGGACAGAGCGCATGCGTGGCCTCTTTCGGATGCACCCGATGACTCCTGACCTGGAAGCCGAAGTAGCTCTCATGGCATTAGATGGGGAGGCTCGGAATTCAGTAATGATGAGGCTCCCGGGACACCGCAACACCTTTGATAGATTTTTACAGATTTTATAACAGACCCATGGGGACCCAACCAATGTGGGAGAGTTGAGGATCCGGTTGTTCAGTCGGATGCAGGGGGAGACCATCACCCAGTATATGAATGTCCTCCAAGAGTTACACACGGCCATCGAAAGAAAGGACGGCATAGGGGTAGGACCTATTGACATTACACTATGTGACCTGTTGGTGACTGGACTGCGGGACCCACTAATAAAGCAGGCATTACGGGAGCAGGTCAGAATGAACCCACGTATGGACTTTTCAGACGTGGTTGCAAAGTTTGGTTGCAAAGTGTCCGGTGGTATGGGCAGAAGTCGAGGGCCGTGCCGTCCGGTGCCTAGTGGACACGGGGTCACAAGTAACAACTATGCCTGTAACTTATTTCCGGCAGAATTTCCCCGAGGCAGCGAGACCCCAGTGGGGACCCATGATCAGACTGGTAGCCGCCAATCAACTACTGGTCTCTGTTGCCGCGGTGGTGTGGGTACAGGTGACGCTGTGCGGTAAATCCCTCGGCCACAGAGGAGTGGTTCTGACCCAAGGGGAAACCGATAAGCAGCATCCAGTCATTCTGGGCATGAACATACTGCGGGAGTTCGGCAATCTGCTCCTCAATGATCCCACGCACGAGATCCTGAAGCAGTGGGGTTCCCGCACGGCCCAAGGACAGGTATTCCAGCAGTTGGTGCGGGAACCGTGAGTACATCAGTACTGTGTTGTATACTCGCTCATCTCTAATATATATATATATATATATATCAATGTATTGTTGCAGGTTATTTTCAAGAAGAACCAAATTGTCTATCACATGTTCAAAATTGGAGGACACAACATTAATAAAAGATCACAATAGTATAACTACCAAAGAGGTAAACTAAATATATGGTTAGACGCTAAGTCTTTTTTGCATAAATGTATAGAATGCCAATTGGCCAAGTGGCTAAAGTGCACACAGTGGAAAAAGAGGGAAGCGAAATAAAGATGCATTGAGAAAATGGAAAACGGTCTAAGGCGCGCAGGAAAGAGACTCAGACAAGAGATGGGTTTAAACCACAATGCGTTTCGATGGAGGATCCGTCTTCATCAGGTGGACGTTTATTAATGACATAGGGGATGGGGTATTTAAATGGGAAGCAGCCAATCACAACAGCCAAAACAGTCACATGTTATGATAGTCACAAGTTACGACAAGATGACATCATATATTTAAAAAAAAAAGGAGATAAAAACAACCTATATAAAACATGAGATAAAACAGCATGAGTTAAACAAGTTTTAAATGTATAAAATGTGCAAAAGAGAGCAATAAAATAATACTCTTGTCTGAGTGTCCTAACTGCGCTCCTAAGACCGTTTTCCATTTTCTCATTGCTCCTATCCTCCATTGTAGGTTTTTGGCTGGAGCTGCTGTGGAGACCTAACATCCTTGTCTGCCCCTGGGTTGCTTCCTAAGCGCTCCTTTATGACCGCTTATCACTGACTCTTATATAAAGATGCATGACAGCTATAGTGCACATAGACCAATGAGGGCCAGTATTAAATGCTTTACCAACCAATAAGTAGTTAGACATATACTGTATTTTATTGATTCAAGTACAAATACAATAGTGCTGTATAAAAGTGCATGACATAGTGGAGAAAAGCATTCCAGCAGCTCACAATCTGTTAGCAGGAATCCCGAGCTTTGCCTTCAGCTGTCTCCCATTCCTCTCCAGCCACAGTGGAGCCTGCTCAGCAGACTCGTCGATCCCGGCGCTCTGCTCACACCAGCATTGTGGGTTTGGTTGCTGCTGCCACCTCTGGTCCAGCTATAGCAGCGCATGCTGGTTTGCAGCGTATGACTCCAGGGACTAAGTCCTCCTTTTGGTCCACTGAGCATGCCCGTGGGACGATCTCTCATTGGAGAGCGGAGGTCACATGTTCAGGTCCTTCTCCTGCTCGGATTGGACCATCAGGAAGGTCCCAGAAGGACACTGCTATAAAAGGTTCGCATGGTCGCCCCGCCATGTGCTATGATAGACATTAGTTCTTATATTTATAGTGATGTGTGTGATGATGGATGTATGAGACAAGTGAATGCCTCATTAAGAAACCCCTTCCCTAGGATACGCATGGTAGTAGGGTTTAGAGGTTAGAATCAGCCTAGCGCCGCAGTGCATTCATCCATCAGTGCCAGTGGGCACCTGTCACCACAGGCATCACAGTACACGCTCAGAGTGGTAAGCTAATGCTTGTTGCACCCTGTGATGTTTAACAAGGCACTGTGTTCCCGAGGGAACTTTCCCTGGCTCCGCAGTAGCGGTTCCAGATGCTAGCGGGTCAAGTGGGGAACGCTTCTCGTGTCTCAGAAGCAGTGTCCTGTGACCTCACGCTAGCACTCCTCTAGCCATAGCCTGTGAGGTTTAACAGTCTTCGGCATAGGTTCTGCAGACTCTGAGCAGTAACAGAGTCCGTTTCCTATCACACCGGCTCAGTGGTTACCCGCCGGTGTCAAGCGAGCACTTTACTACTTGCCATCCATTGTTGTATAGCAGCAGTATACCATCTCTGCATTGTGGACCCCGGGTTATGATCGCACCTTTTCACAATTTATATTTGGTGCGATCCACAAGCCCTAACATTATCATAGCGCCAGGATCTGGCTAGCATGATGGACGAACAGCATCTACAGAGATATGTCCAGCAGATGGAGGGCAGGTTGTCAGCTCTCGAGCGGTCAGCCTCAGCTGCGGATGTCACTGTAGTCTCTGTACAGGCAGCTGCAGAGTCTGTTACTCACGCCTCCACGTCCATTCCTGCCCCGACGTTGTCCTGTCTCCCACTGCAGGGGTTTCGTGGGCCAGTGCTCTATTCAGCTTGAGCTGCTGCTGGCTACGAAATTCACTTCAGAACGGGCTAAGGTGGGATTCATTATCTCCCTCCTGTCGGGCAGGGCTTTGGAATGGGCCATTCCACTGTGGGAGCGTGGTGACCCCGTGGTACAGGGTGCCTCCCTGTTCCTGGTCTCTCTAAAACAGGTCTTTCTGGGTCCACTGGTCACACATGACACCGTGCTTCTATTGTTCGCACTGTACAGGAAACTTTCTCGGTCAGCCATTATGCTGTCCGGTTCCGGACACTGGCTTCCAAGTTGGAATGGCCAGACAAGGTGCTTATACAAGTGTTCTGGAGGGGTTTGGTGGAGCACGTTAAGGACGCTCTGGCCACCAGGGAGGTTCCCGTTACTCTGGACTCTGGAGGAGCTTATTACCATCTCCACCCACATAGGCCTCCGTTTCACGGAGCGGGGGTTGGAGCGCTCCCAGTCCAGATCGAGGATTAGGTTGGCTCCCACCTTCTCTAAACCTCTGGAACCTCCCAAACAGGGGGGTGATCGAGCCTCCTGAGGCCATGGAGGTGTCTCGCATGGGCTCCAAGTCCTGCTCGGTGTGCACCCCCGTGCTCTGTTTCCAGTGTCGACAGCCTGGTCACTTAGCTAACAGGTGCCTACAGCGGTTCGGGAAACGCCCGCATCTAGTGGTAATTGGAGGAGGCCAACTAGACACTGGAACTTTCTCCTCCAAGCTGTCCTTTAAAGGGACGCTAGAGTTTGGGCCTTCTACCTTGGTGGTAGAGGTTTGCGTGGACTCCAGAGCAGAAGGCAATTTTATGTCTTCAGCCTTCACTTAACGGCACGCAATCCCCTTGCTTCTGCTACATCACCCAGTTACCATCAGGGTGGTGAATGGCTCGACCCTACCCTCACAAATTATGCATCAGACTGCTCCCCTTAGGCTCTCACTGGCTCCTTCCCATCACGAGACCTTGTCTCTCCTGACTATGCCAGAGGGCATCGATCAGGTTCTCTTAGGAGTTCCCTGGTTGCGTTGCCACTCTCCTCACATAGAGTGGTAATCGGGGAGAATTCTAGGCTGGAGCAAGTCCTGTGAGGGTAGATGCGTGAGGGAGTGCATACAGGTAGCTTCCACTGAGGTTCCCGAGGATCTTTCCTCACTCCCTGAGCACTATCGGCAGTACGCGGACGTATCTCCAAAAAGGCAGTGGAAACTTTTCTGCCGTATCACCCCTATGACTGTCCTATAGACCTCTTGCCGGGTGCGAAGCCTCCTCGGTGGTCACGTGTACCCCCTGTCTCTCCCGGAGATGGAGGCCATGTCACAATATATCAGGGAGAATCAGGCAAGAGGGTTTATAAGGAAGTCGGTGTCACCAGCAGGGGCGGGATTCTTCTTTGTGCAGAAGAATGGTGAACTTCGTCCTTGTATTGATTACAGGGGTCTTAACGCCATAACCGTTAAGAGCAAATAACCTTTGCCCCTGATATCCGAGCTGTTCGATAGGTGGCGTGGAGTGAGGATTTTCTCCAAATTAGATCTACGAGGGGCCTATAACCTGATATGTATTCATGAGGGAGACGAATGGAAGATGGCCATTAACACCAGGGATGGCCACTATGAGTATCTGGTCATGCCCTTTGGCCTCTGTAATGCCCCAGCTGTCTTCCAAAACTTTGTAAATGATGTCTTCCGAGATAGACCACCACCGAGGTGGAGAGCATATCTGGATAACATCCTTGTCTTCTCTACAGAATTGGACTCCCACCGGAGAGATATTTGCAAGGTCTTTTACCGCTTGCGAGCAAACTCCCTCTACGCCAAGTTGGAGAAGTGCCAGTTTGAGCAGGAGTCCTTGCCTTTCCTGGGCTATATCATCTCGGCCCAGGGTTTGGCTATGGATCCTGCCAAATTGCAGGTGGTGATGGACTGGCAAGAACCACTCCCTTAAGGCGGTGCAGCGCTTTTTGGGGTTCGTTAACTATTATCGCCAGTTCATTCCTCACTTCTCCACCTTGGTGGCTCCCTTGGTCGCCCTCACCAAAAAGGGAGCCAATCCTAAGGTTTGGCCAGAACAGGTCTCCGAGGCCTTCACCTCCATCAAGACCCATTTTGCTGGCGCTCCCATCCTCCCGATGTGGATAAACCATTTATCCTGGTAATAGATGACTTGTCCGTTGGGGCCGGAACGGTCCTTTATCAGAAGGATGCTCAAGGTCGGAAGCATCCCTGCTTCTTTTTCTCTAGGACCTTTTCACCGGTGGAGAGGAACTATTCCATTGGGGAAAGGGAGTTGGTGGCAATAAAGTTGGCCTTTTCTGAGTGGAGACACCTCCTGGAGGGAGCGTGGATTCCCTTCCAGGTGTACACCGACCATAAAAACCTGGTATATCTCCAAACGGCTCAGTGGCTGAATTCTCGCCAGGCCAGATGGTCGCTGTTTTTCTCCTGCTTCAGTTTCACCCTACATTATATGTCCGGTGAGAGGAACGTCCGGGCCGATGCTCTCTCTCGCTCCGTGGTTTCGTTAGAGAAGGAGGAGACTGAGCCTTGGCTAATCATCCCTTCCGAGAGCTTGAGGACTGTGACTCCAGTCGCTCTTGAATCGGTGCCCCTGGGCAAGACCTTTGTCCCCGCCCATCTACAACCAGAAGTTCTCTCTTGGGCCCACGCGTCCAGGGTGGGAGGCCCCTTTAGGACAAAGCGGACCAACGAACTCTTGGTGAGGACATATTGGTGGCCGCATATGGCCTGGGACATGGGAAATTACATTCGGGCATGCGTCTCCTGCGCCCAGAACAGGCCTTCTCGTCAGAGGCCTGCCAGGCTACTTTACCCCCTGCCGGTGGCGGACAGACCTTGGGAGATGGTCAGAATGGACTTTGTGGTCAGTCTGCCCAACTCCAGTGGCAGCATGGTCATCTGGGTGGTCACCGATCATTTTTCTAAAATGGTGCAACTGGTGCCACTCTTGCTGCTACCATCTGCACCGGGCCTTGCAGCGTTGTTCATAAAACACGTATTTCGCTTGCATAGTATGCCAGACAAGATAGTCAGTGACCGGGGTTCCCAGTTCACATCTCGGTTTTGGAGGGAGCTCTGCAGTCTGCTCAGTATTGAGCTAAGGCTACTTTCACACTTGCTTTTTTTTTGCAGCGCGTTTTTCCCGCAAAAAAACGCATACAAACGCAGCATTATTATGCGTTTGTATGCGTTTTTAGTGCGCTTTTACCGCGTTTGCGTTTTTTTTTCCAACATTAGTTGGCCTTACCAAAAAAAATCAAGATAGGGTTAGGATTAACACTAACCCAAACCATGACTTTACTAACCCTAACCCTTAACCAAACCCTACTAACCCTAGCCCTTAACCAAACCCTACTAACCCTAACCTTTAACCAAACCCTACTAACCCTAACCCAAACCCTAACCCTAACTTACCCTAAACCCTAACCAAACCATACTAACCCTAACCCAAACCCTAACTCTAACCCAAACCCCTAATTTCCATTGTCTAACCAATGGTCAACAAAAAAACGCATGCGCAAAAAAACGCATACATGAGCATGCCAATGCGCACGTATGTGCACCCATAGACTTACAATGGGTGTCTTGCTGTAAAAAAAACACATTGCGCGTGCATGCGTTTTTTTGAGGCAAGTCGGACGCCCAAAAAATGCAACAGGATGCATTTTGTGCGCCCGAGCGCACACAACAAAAAAACGCATGCGCGTAAAAACGCATACAAACGCATGTGTATGCGCACATAAGCGCATCCCATGCAACATATAGGAAAAAAAAGCGCATGTGTTTTTTAGCACTAAAATACAGCGCAAAAAAACGCAAGTGTGAAACCAGCCTAAATCTCTCTTCAGCCTCTCACCCTGAGATGAACGGGTTGGTTGAGAGAGCGAACCAGACCCTGGTCACATACCTGTGACATTTTGTCTCAGCCAGGCAGGATGACTGGGCATCCTTGCTACCATGGGCGGAATTTGCCTTGAACAATGCAGTGGCCGATTCCACCAGTCAGACTCCGTTCCTCCTTAACTAACATAGTAACATAGTTATTAAGGTTGAAGGGAGACTTTAAGTCCATCTAGTTCAACCCATATCCTATCCTATCTTACCCTAACATGTTGATCCAGAGGAAGGCAAAAAAAACCCATGTGGCAAACAGTAAGCTTCACATTGGGGAAAAAAAATTCCTTCCCGACTCCACATACGGCAATCAGACTAGCTCCCTGGATCAACGCAATATTAAGGAAACTATTGTATATACCCTGTAATATTATATTTTTCAAGAAAGGCATCCAGTCCCTTCTTAAATTTTAGTAGGGAATCACTCATTACAACATCATATGGCAGAGAGTTCCATAGTCTCACTGCTCTTACAGTAAAGAATCCGCATCTGTGAGTATGCTTAAACCTGCTTTCCTCCAGACGTAGAGGATGCCCCCTTGTCCCCGTCATAGGTCTAAGAGTAAAAAGATCATTGGAAAGGTCTTGGTATTGTCCCCGCATATATTTATACATTGTAATAAGATCACCCCTAAGCCTTCGATTCTCCAAACTAAATAACCCCAAGTGTAATAACCTGTCTTGGTATTGCAGACCCCCTAGTTCCCTAATAACCTTGGTCGCTCTTCTCTGCACCCGCTCCAGTTCAGCTATGTCTTTCTTATACACCGGAGACCAGAACTGTACACAGTATTCTAAGTGTGGTCGCACTAGTGACTTATATAGAGGAAAAATTATGTTCTCCTCATGAGCATCTATGCCTCTTTTAATGCATCCCATTATTTTATTTGCCTTTGCAGCAGCTGCCTGACACTGGCCGCTAAATGTGAGTTTGTCGTCCACCCATACTCCCAGGTCTTTTTCAGTGACTGTTTTGCCCAGTGTTTTACAATTAAGCACATAAGTATACATCTTGTTCGTTCTACCCTTACGTTTATCCCCATTAAAGCTCATTTGCCATTTATCAGCCCAAGCTTCTAGTTTACATAAATCCTCCTGTAATATAAAATTGTCCTCCTCTGTATTGATTACCCTGCAGAGTTTAGTGTCATCTGCAAATATTGAAATTCTACTCTCTATGCCCCCTACAAGGTCGTTAATAAGTATGTTAAAAAGAAGCGGGCCCAAAACTGACCCCTGTGGTACCCCACTGCTAACCGTGACCCAGTCCGAGTGTGCTCCATTAACAACCACCCTTTGTTTCCTATCCCTGAGCCAGCTCTTAACCCACCTACACATATTTTCCCCTATCCCCATTGTTCTCATTTTATGTATCAACCTTTTGTGTGGCACCGTATCAAAAGCTTTTGAAAAGTCCATGTACACCACGTCCACTGCATTCTCTTGGTCCAGTCTGGAACTTACCTCTTCATAAAAGCTTATCAGATTAGTCTGACAGGAACGGTCCCTTGTAAACCCATGTTGATATTGGGTCATAAGGTTATTCTTCTCCAGATACTCCAGTATAGTATCTCTTAGAAAACCCTCCAGGATTTTACCCACTGTTGAGGTTAAACTTACTGGCCTATAATTTCCAAGTTCAGTTTTTGTCCCCTTTTTGAATATTCGCACCACATTTGCTATACGCCAGTCCTGTGGTACAGACCCTGTTATTATGGAATCATTAAAGAATAAAAATAATGGTCTATGACTGTACTTAATTCCTGCAGTACTCGGGGGTGTATTCCATCTGGGCCCGGGGATTTGTCAATTTTAGTGATTTTTAGACGCCGCCATACTTCCTGCTGGGTTAAGCAGATGACATTTAAGGGATAATTTTTATCCCTGATCATGTTATCAGTCATGGGATTTTCTTGTGTAAATACTGTTGAAAAAAAAAAGTCATTTAGCATATTGGCTTTTTCCTCATCCTCATCCACCATTTCACCCAGACTATTTTTAAGGGGGCCAACACTATCAATTTTTAGCATCTTACTATTTATGTAGTTAAAGAATATTTTGGGATTATTTTTACTTTCTCTGGCAATGAGTCTCTCTGTCTCAATCTTTGCTGTCTTGATTTGCTTTTTACAGAATTTATTTAATCTTCTGTATTTAGTTAATGCCTCATCACTACCTACTTGCTTTAATTCTCTAAATGCTTTATTTTTATCTCTTATTACACATCTTACAGCTCTATTTAGCCATAGTGGTTTCCTCCTATTTCTAGCATGTTTATTCCCATATGGTATATATTGTGCACAGGTCCTATTCAGGATGCTAATAAACGTCTCCCATTTTCTTTGTGTATTTTTATGTCTCAGGATATCGTCCCAGTTAATTGCACCAAGATCATCTCTCATCCGTTGGAAATTTGCTTTCCTGAAGTTTAGTGTCCTTGTAACCCCTCTACTACACATCTTATTAAAGGATACATGAAAACTTATTAATTTGTGATCACTATTACCCAAGTGACCCCCAACCCTTATATTTGATATGCGGTCTGGCCTGTTGGTTAATATTAGGTCTAGCAGTGCCCCCCCTCTTGTTGGGTCCTGAACCAGTTGTGAAAGGTAATTGTCTCTCATAGTAGTTAAAAACCTATTACCTTTGCTAGAACTGCAGGTTTCGGTTCCCCAATGTATTTCAGGGTAGTTGAAGTCCCCCATAATAATGACTTCTCCTTGAGTCGCAGCTTCATCTATTTGCTTTATGAGGATATTCTCTGTTGCTTCCATTATTTTTGGAGACTTATAACAAACCCCTATCAGTAATTTATTATTTTTCCCCCCTCCCCTTATCTCTACCCACCGGGACTCTACATTTTCATTAGATTCATATATATTATCACAAAGGATGGGTTTTAAGGATGATTTTACGTATAAACACACGCCTCCCCCTCGCTTATTTGTTTGGTCATTTCTGAACAGACTATAGCCCTGTAAATTAACCGCCCAGTCATGGCTCTCATCCAGCCATGTCTCAGATATCCCCACCATGTCATAATTATGTTCCAACAACATTAACTCCAATTCCTCCATTTTGTTGGCGAGGCTTCTGGCATTAGTATACATGCACTTTATGTATCTCTCTGTACCTCTATTCTTTCTTAAATTATTAACTGTTCTAACCCCCCCATGCCACCCCCACCCCCACTGTCATTATTTTGTGGCCAGGTCTCTATCTGCACTGTCTTCCCCTCCTATAAAAGGAATACCCTCCCCCCCATCCCTAGTTTAAACACTCCTCCAACCTTCTAGCCATTTTCTCCCCCAGCACAGCTGCACCCTCCCCATTGAGGTGCAGCCCGTCCCTAGCGTAGAACCTGTAGCCAACTGAGAAGTCGGCCCAGTTCTGCAGGAACCCAAACCCCTCCTTCCTACACCAAGCCACTTATTAACCTCCCTAATCTCCCGTTGCTTCTCTGGCGTGGCACAGGAAGTATCTCCGAAAATACCACCTTGGAGGTCCTTGCTTTAAGCTTACAGCCTAATTCCCTGAAATCATCTTTAAGGACCTTCCACCTATCTCTAACTTTGTCATTTGTGCCAATGTGCACCATGACAGCTGGATCCTCACCAGCCCCTCCCAGTAATCTGTCAACCCGATCAGCGATGTGTCGGACTCGAGCGCCAGGTAGGCAGCACACCGTTCGACGATCCCTGTCTTTGTGACAGATTGCCCTATCTGTTCCCCTAATAATTGAGTCTCCCACTACCAGCACCTGTCTGACCTGCCCTGCTCTCCTATTTCCCCCCTTACTGGAGCAGACACTCCTCCGGCTTTCAGAGGACATGCCTTGCTGCAGCAGTGCTACTCCTGCACTAACACTCCCCTCATCTGCCAACTTAGCAAACTTATTGGGGTGTGCCAGATCAGGACTAGCCTCCCTGGTGCTCTTCCCTCTACCCTGCCTTCTAACTGTCACCCAGCTAGCTGCTTCATTGTCCTGCAGCTCCAACCTAGCATCCCCCCCTCATCTATCCTATTGAGCGTCTGCTCAGTGAGCAGAAGACTCCTTTCCATATTGTCTATGGATCTCAGTGTTGCCAGCTACACATTTAGATCTAGTATCTGGACTTCCAAATGCACAATGTGCTCACATCTCGCACAGCAATATGCACCCTCGACCGGCTGTTGAAGGATTTCATAAATGCGGCAAGACGTGCACTGGATGGCATTGGCAATAGTGGAGCACATCCTAATGGGGATTGCACCAGACAATAAGATAAGCAAAAAAAAAAAAAAAAAATTATTAATATAATATAACAGCAATTCAGTAAGACCTCCCTTGGAAACTCCCTGAATCCAAAGTCACTGAATGTCAAGTCACACACTTACCACAGTTCGCACTTACGCTCAGGTCACACTCGCTCAGGCAGAAGATTTAAAATATTTTTTTTGTTTGTTTTTTTCCCCTTTTACCAGCACACCACCTTGCTGCTCAATGCACTTCCAAAAGGAGTTGAGCCCCAACCAGCTTCCCCTTATAAACCCTTAATTACTGTATGAACTCCCACCCTTAATTAACCCCTTGTGAATATAGTTACACCTCAAGATTTAAATGCAATATAGTTAACCCTTAAAAACACAGATAGTAAAATGAGAGATTAACCCTGTAGAGAGAAAAAATAGGTTAAACAAGCCTCCAAGCCCCCCAAAAATTGAACAGGTAGAAAGCACTCAGCAACCTACAATTCAGCAACTCACGGGTATTTGTTATAGGTTTTCCAAATACCTCTTCACTGAATCTCAAGTCACACACTTACCACAGTTCGCACTTACGATCAGGTCACACTCAGCTCGTTCACACTCGCTCAGGCCAGCATCCGCATGTCCCTGTCCCAATGCCCATTTCATCCACTGATTCCAGGGTGGCAGAAGCTTGTGACATTTGGGACCGCACTCAGGATGCCATCCAGGCCTCTAGGAAGAGAATGAGGGCTTCCGCCAACACGCACCGGTGCCCTGCTCCAACTTTTTCTCCTGGCGACTTAGTGTGGCTCTCCGCCAGTAATATCAGGCTGAGGGTCGAGTCCAAAAAGTTTGCACCTCGCTACATTTGCCCCTTCAAGGTCCTTGTGCAGATCAATCCAGTGGTCTACTGCCTGGCCCTTCCACTACACTTGGCTATCTGACACCTTCCACGTGTCCCTCCTTAAACCTGTTCACATGTCCTGGTTCTCCGAGTCATCTGCCGGGACATCAGACCTGTTGTCGGAAGAGTTTCAGGTCATTGCCATTGTGGGATGCAGGGTGGTGCATGGTAAAAAGTTTTATTTGGTGGACTGGAAGGGTCATGGTCCAGAGGCTCGGACCTGGGAGCCAGTGGAGAACATCCACACCGCACTCCTTATTGCAGCATTTGAGCGTAGCGAGGGGGCCATGTTAGGCATCTGTTTCCTGCCGCTGCACAGCAGGAATCAAGAGCTTTGCCTTCAGCGGTCTCCCATTCCTCTCCAGCTGCAGTGGAGCCTGCTCAGCAAAATTGTCGATCCCGGCGCTCTGCTCACACCAGCATTGTGGGTTTGGTTGCTGCTGCCACCTCTGGTCCAGCTATAGCAACGCATGCTGGTCAGCAGCGTACGACTCCAGGGACTAAGTCCTCCTTTTGGTCGACTGAGCATGCCTGTGGGACGATCTCTCATTGGAGATTGGAGGTCACATGTTCAGGTCCTTCTCCAGCTCGGATTGAACCATCAGGAAGGTCCCGGAAGGATGCTGCTATAAAAGGTTCACATGGCCGCCCCGCCATGTGCTATGATAGACATTAGTTCTTATGTTTATAGTGGTGTGTGTGATGATGGATGTATGAGACAGGTGAATGCCTCATTAAGAAACCCCTTCCCTATGATACGCGTGGTAGTAGGGTTTAGAGGTTAGAATCAGCACTTAGTACTGGCACTGCCTAGCTCCACAGTTCATTCATCCATCAGTGCCAGTGGGCACCTGTCACCACAGGCATCACAGTACACGTTCAGAGCGGTAAGCTAATGCTTGCTGCACCCTGTGACGTTTAACAGGGCACCGCGTTCCCGAGGGAACTTTCCCTGGCTCCGCAGTAGCGGTTCCAGGTGCTAGCGGCTCTAGTGGGGCACGTTTCTCTTGTCTCAGAATCAGTGTCCTGTGACCTCCCGCTAGCGCTCCTCTAGCCGTAGCCTGCGAGGTTTAGCAGGCTTTGGCATAGGTTCTGCGGAGCCCGTTTCCTATCACACCGGCTCAGTGGTTACCCGCCGGTATCAAGCGAGCACTTTACTACTCGCCGTCCGTTGTTGTATAGCAGCAGTATGCCATCTCTGCATTGTGGACCCCGGGTTGTGATCGCACCTTTTCATAATTTACATTTGGTGCGATCCACAAGCCCTAACACAATCGTAGCAATGATTCATTGAGGTGATACACTGTTTTGAAAGCAGCACAGCAATATATACATATATAAAGTAATGGAAATTATATACAAACTGGACAGCACAGGGTCCAACAAGATATTATTGCAATGACAAATGCTTGAAACAAACTTCTTCTGTTACTTATTACCAGTTTACATTATCTCTATTTGTAAATCAGAATGTTGTCTTTAATTTTTATTATGCTTACTGATATAGCGTCATCATATTCCGTAGCATTTTACAGACATTATCATCGCTGCTTCTATTGGAGCTCTCAATCTAAATTTCCTACCAGTATGTTTTTGCAGTAGGAAGGAACCTGGAGAACTTGGAGGAAATACACACAAACATGTGGAGAAGATACGAACTCCTTGCAAATGTTGCCCTTGGTGGGATTTGAACCCATGACCCCAGCGTTGCAAGGCTACAATCCTAACCAGGTTTTAAGATTCAGCAATAATGCTTTAAAAATGAAACTTGCTCGCACATGTACAGTAGTGTTAATCTTCTTTTCACTATTCTCTTTTTATTGATTTATGGTTTAAATCTGGTGATTTTCAGTAGACTGTGAGTAGCACATGTACTCAAGATGAATTGGATTAAGTGAGCAGTATGAAAAACTGAAATCTTAGAGCTTTCCCAACGTGAGAGGTTACATGAAGAGATGAATTATTCAGAATTTCATGGTGTTAGCTTTCTCGTGTTGTTATGCCATGATGACTATGCAGACAAAGTGATAGATGAAGCCAGTAAAATTCTTGGAGGAAAACTCTTAGTCAAGTATGTGAAAAATGGGCAATGTACTGGCACTATGACGTGTATCATATATTATATATATAGTTGAGTTTATGTACATTATATAAAAAGACACATATGCATGTTTTTCTCAATATCTGACATGAAATCAGAATAATCTTTTCCCATTTTAGGTCAATTAGAATTACCATAATTATTAATACTTGTAAAATGTCAGAATAATGAGAGAATTTTTAGTACTTACTGCAAAATCAAACGTTACATACATTTCATTAGTAATTGGTACCATTGCCCTTAAACTGAATGACTTGGGTCAAACGTTTGGGATATCCTTCCACAAGCTTCTCACAGTAGTTGGTCGGAATTTGGGCCCATTCCTCCTTACAAAACCATGTTTGTAGGTTGCCGTGCTCGCACCTGACTTTTCAACTTTGCCCATAAATTTTAAATAGGATTGAGATCAGGGCTTTGTGATGGCCACTCCCAAACATTGACTTTGTAATCCTTGTTACCATTTTGGCAGTATGCTTTGGGTCATTATCGATTTGGAAGATCCATTTCTGCCAAGCTTTAACCTCCTGGCTGATGTCTTGAGATTTTGCTTCAGTATTGCCACATCATTTTCTTTTCTCATGATACCATCTATTTTGTGAAGTGAACCATTCCCTCTGCAACAAAATAACCCAACAACATGATGCTGCCACCAATATGTTTCACAGTTGGGATGGTGGTCTTATTTAGGCTTCCAAGCTTCTCCCTTTTTCCTCTAAACTTAACAATTGTCTTTACGCCCAAAAAGTTCAATTTTAGTTTCATCAGACCACAGGACATGTCTCCAAAAATTAAGGTCTTTGCTCCTGTGTGCATTTTAAAATATTAATTTGTCTTTTTTATGTTTCTTTTGGAGTAATAGCTTCTTCCTGGCAGAGTGGCCTTTTAGTCCATGTTGATACAGTACTCGTTACACTGTGGGTATTGACACAATCTTACCAGCTTCTGTTATCTTCCCAAGGTCTTTTGCTTTTGTCCTTAGGTTGATATGCACATGTCAGACCAAAGCACGTTCATCACTGGGAAACATTTCCCATTTCCTTCCTGAGCGGTATGATGGCTGGACATTCCCATCTTGTTTGTACTTGTGTATAATTGTTTGTACAGATGAATAAGGCATCTTCAGGCATCTTGAAATTGTACCCAAGGATGATCCAGACTTGTTCAAGTCCACAATTCCCTTCCTGGTATCTTTGCTGATTTCTTAAGACTTTCCCATGATGCTATGCAACGAAGCAGTGTGTTTTAGGTGTGCATTAAATTACATCCACAGGTGTATCTCTAATTAATTCAGATGTTCCCAAAAAAACAGAAGCTTCCAAATACATGACATCATCATAAGGGCAGTCTAGAATTGTTTAAAGGCATAGGAACAGATATGTTAATGACATGTAGATAATGAAAAAACTGAGACAGGATTTTCAAAACATCTCAAATACTTTACACACCGTGGCTTCTATCAGATAGAACATTCCTCAAGCAACCATTAATAACCTATCACTCTGAATGCATTTTGGCAAATCAACAAGATTTGCTCCTAGGGATTCCTTTTGTAATTGCTAACCAATGACGTCTCAGATGTGCTCGATGGGAGACAAGTTTGGAGGCACTCCAGTCCATGATAGCACATTTAGGCCATGCAGGCTTCTTATAGCTAGAATGACTGCTCACAGTACCATGAACAACATGCTGCTTGGCATTGTCATGCTGAAAAACAACTACTAGGACATTTTGGAGGAATGGCTGTACCACTGGCTCATGACCAAATCAATGTAATCAGGTCTTGACTTGTACTGAAATTCAGTCCTAGAAAGCCGACAGACCCATGCTGTCCTCTCTCCTTCCCTAGATAGGAGTCTCTATTACCAATATACGTGCAAGGAGGAAATCAAGACTTAATATAAGACCTTAATAATACAGCTATATAAGATTAAATAACACTAATAATAATAACAACACAGTAATATTGCAATATAACAGGCAAATACCACCAGACCATAACAAAATATTAACAGCAATAGTGGAAATGTCATCATATAGATCAGTAACCAAAGTCACTGTGCTAAGACTGATATCACCATACAGTGACTATATAATGGCAATATCAGGTCTATACCAATATAGAATTGCAGACGATATGTGTATACGCCACAGATACTCATCAAAGGTGTGCCAGTTGATCATTGTCATTCATTTTCCATTTTCTTTTCCATTCAGCCCATCCCACCATGACCACTTATTCTATCCCTAATATATCTCTGTAAAATAAAACACACAGACATCTTTAGCTTACAGATTATGAAATGCCCCAAAATACCCCCTCATAGTATGATGACTCCACTGTGCCTGAAACATAGTATGATGTCCCCACAGTTCCCCACACACACAGAAGAATGGCTTCTCAGCCCCATAAGAGTATGATGGCCGCCATAAGACTAAAACAGTATGGTGGCAGCCACAGTTCCTTATGCAGTATTACGGCCCCCACAGCTCCCACACATTATAGTCACCACAGCCTCGCACACTGCATGATGTCCTCGATAGCTCCATACACAATATGACCTCTACACAGCTCCCCAAACAGTATGATGGCGCCTACATTCCCACAAACTGTACGAAGTCCACTCCACCACTGTATGATATACCCCAGATCCTCTCACACAATATGATGGACCCCTCATCCACCCAACATGATTGACGTTAAGCTCCCCACACAGTAGAATGTACATCATAGCCACCAAAAAGTATGCTGTCCCCCATAACTTCCAATGTACAGTATGATGGCTCTCACATCAACCTATATACAGTATGATGCCATCACTGCTCCTAATATACAGTATGCTGTCCCCACATCTTCCTATTTATAGTATGGATTTCCCCAAAACTCTCTGTGCACAGTATGATGGCTCTCAAAACTCCTCTATATACAGTACAGTATGATACCCCCACAGCTCCCCTATATACAGTGTGATGTATTCCACTGTCCCTATATACATGTCCTCCATGTATGTCCTTCATGGTTCCACATGTACAGTATGTCCCCACCCCCCAAACTCCCAGGCCAATAATATAATAATTTTTTAAAAATTCACCTAAGCCTGTTTCCTATTCTTTATTGTATCTGTTTCCTTTTCAAACTTGTCTTCCACTGCCTAATGTCTCTGGCGTGCTGCCAGTCTCCAGTAGGACACAGGCTGTACTGTAAGTAGACTGCGTTCTGCCTGAGTAAATGATAGAGTAGAGACCCAGTAGCTCTCTGCTCTGCAACAGCGTTGTTAGGATGCCGATACAGTTAAGGGTGTGTGCACGCGCTGCGGATTCTGCTGCGGTTCCGCAGCGGATTTGGCCGCTGCGGGTCCGCAGCAGTTTTTGCTGCTGTGTACAGTACCATTATTCCCTATGGGAATAAAAAACCGCTGTGCAGACGATGCAGATTTTTCCTCGCGGTTTTCCTGCGGTTTTGAAACCGCAGAAAGAATTGACATGTCAATTCTTTCTGTGGATTCCGCTGCAGTTTGCCATCTCCTTCATTGTGGAGATGAAAAACTGCAGGGCAGAACCGCAGGCCAATCCGCAGGTCTTTTGACCTGCGGATTTTACAAAATCCGCGCGCCCAAATCCGCACCCCAGTCCGCAGCGTGTGCACGTACCCTAACAGTCTCTTGTTCAGTTCAGACCAGCCCATCTGGCATTTGCCAAAATTACCTGTTGGCCAGTCCAGGACTGAATGTAATGCAGTGGACATCAGCTGTATATTATAGCTGATACACAGCTACATCCATCACGAATTTGTAAAAAAATATGTAAAAACACATAAAAAAAAGCACAAAAAAATTGTAAGAAACAAATCAATTAATCTGTAAAACTCCCAACAAGATCACCACCAAATCAGCAGCTTTTGTCTAAAAACAAAAGTAAAGAAAAAAAATAAAATTGATATTACCGTGTCCAGAAATTTAATTATTAAACGTAATTTATCCTGTACAGCAAACATGGTAAAAAATGCACCAATAATGCAAATTAAATTTTGTAAAATATTGTTTACTGTGTAAAGGAATCACTTGTACATATCACCATAAAAAAAGTCCGATATTGATGCAGAAAAGTTGGACGAGTGTCATGCAAGTGTCATGCGAGTACAATGAAATTTTTATCACCTAACATCTGAATTACATGAGAATGCAATCCGACTGCAATGCAATTTTAACATGCGCTTTTACATAGAAAAACATAGGGAAATATTCTTCCCCACACTCACATCTATCTTTCTAGATATACAAAAAAGCCTGACCAGCACATTCCAAGTGTGAATAGGTGCAAGCTGCAGTGACTGCAAAACATATATATAAAAAAATATATAAAAAAAAGCACAGCAGCACCCTGTGAATGCCAAGACATATAATGTCAATGGAAATAAAAACTTCCAAATGCTCTGTCCCTCAGCAAGATGTACTTACAAAAGCAAAGGTTTAAGCGCATGATTTGGCCAATTCATGTGTGCTCATCAACCGCGGCAAGGTGACACTTCTCTGACGGGTCCTGTCTGAACCCTACCATATCCTACTATATATGCCACTTTCAGGTTAAATAAAAAACTTCTATAAAGGACAAACATGTCCCTCTTGGGCTGCAAGCCTACAAGTGAATGGACTAATAGAACTGGTTGAGAACACCTGCAGGTTAACGGGAGGAGTGCAAGGGTCAAGTAGAGGGAGTCACACCCCCCTATATTTAGCTATACAAAAAAACCTGACCAGCACATTCCAAGTGTGAATAGGTGCAAGCTGCAGTGACTGCAAAACATATATGAAAAAGCACAGCAGCACCCTGTGAATGCCAAGACATATAATGTCAATGGAAATAAAAACTTCTAAAAGCGGACAGATGGAGGCAGATATTTATAGCCTGGGAAGGGGGTAATACCCTTGGAGCTTTAAAGGCTATTAACATCAGCTTGTGGCTGTATACTTAGCCTTTACTGGTTAGGTTATTAAAATGGGGGACCCCCCCAAAAAATGACATATGGTCCCCCTATAATTGACAAACAGCAAAGGGTTGGCAGACAGCTGTGGGCTGATATTAATATGCCAGGAAGCTGCCTCCTCCCAGATGAAAAACATCAGCTCTCAGCCACCCCAGAAAAGACGCATCCATAAGATGCACCTTTTCTAGCATTTAGCCTCGCTCTTCCAACTTGCCCTGGTGCATTGGAAAGTGGGGTGATAGTATTGGGCCCTAGTTGAGCTGAGAAAAAAAATTGCAGATGATCAGGGCATCAAAGAGTAACATTGGTCAACGTGCAATCCAATTTTTCATCGGATTGCACTCATCCGTTTTTCTGGCAAATAAGTATGAGCCCTAATTGTATTGGACAAAGAAATAAAGCTATCTTTTCACTCTTATCACACATATATTTTAGGCCATAAAGTGTGAATGGAAATGATTGAAAGTTTCCCAGATCCTAGCAAAGACTTTTGAATGTGTAGTATTGTTAATTGGTCATATGGCCGCATAATCCAATGGCTCAAGTTTTGTACACAGCATTAATGTAATGCAGAAGCTGACAAGCTTTCTAATATGACTAATGGTTATGTTTATAATGTATGTGTTTATTATATGTATGCATAACCAACTTTCAGATCCCCGTTTTTAACTACTCTTTTTTTCTCTGAACCATGCCACATTTGCAGAAACAACTACTTTGTATTCACCATCAATCAACTGCAGCAAAACTGGCTAAGAAGATCCTGTTGGGAGTTTTACAGATTAATTGATTGTGGCATTTGTATCCAGCTTACATCTCATTAGCAAAAAGCTCAAAGCTTCACACGAGCGTATATGTTTTATTGTTATATGCTACCGCATGGTAAGATAATTTAGGACATCCCTGTGTGCATGTTACAGTTCAAAGGGTTTTTTTTATCCTTTTCAATTGGCAACAGTGCTCAGAAAAAAGAGCAATTTAGCAGTCTGCTATTTCTTCCTTCTCTAAAGCAAAAGAGGGTCTGTGCACTTGGCATAACCATAAGGATAAACTGCATGTTTTAGTAGTCATTTCAATAGTTCATAAAAAATATATCGAGAATGCATTAACCCCTTAGTGACAGAGCCAATTTGGTACTTAATGACCAAGCCAATTTTTATAATTCTGACCACTGTCACTTTATGAGGTTATAGCTCTGGAATGCTTCCACAGATCCCACTGATTCTGACATTGTCTTTCGTGACATATTGTACTTCATGTTAGTGGTAAAATTTCTTCAATATGACTTGAGTTTATTTATGAAAAAAATGAAAATTTGGCAAAAATGTTGAAAATTTTGCAATTGTCAAACTTTGTACCCTTAAATCAGTCATATTGCACAAAATAGTTAATAAATAACATTTCCCACATGTCTACTTTACATCACCACAATTTTGGAAGCATAATTTTTTTGTTAGGACATTATAAGGGTTAAAAGTTGACCAGCAATTTCTCATTTTTCCAACAAAATTTACAAAACCATTTTTTAGGGACTATCTCACATTTGAAGTTCAGGGGGTCAATATAATTGAAAATACCCAAATGTGACATCATTCTAAAAACTGCACCCCTCAAGCTGCGCAAAACCACATTCAAGAAGTTTATTAACTCTTCAGGTGCTTCACGAAAACTAAAGCAATGTGGAAGGGAAAAATGAACATTTTACTTTTTTCAGAAAGAATTTACTTTGGAACCAAACTTTTTTATTTTCACAAGGGTATCAAGAGAAAATGAAAAACAGAATTTGTTGTGCAACAAATTGAGTGCGACAATACTCCACATGTGGTGGAAAGCCACTGTTTGGGTGCATGGCAGGGCTCAGAAGGGAGGGAACACAATTTGACTTTTTGAACACAAAATTGGGTGGAATCAATGGGAGGTGTGATGTCGCGTTTGGCGACCCCCTGATGTACCTAAACAGTGGAAACCCCCCAATTCTAACACCAACCCTAACACAGCCCTAACCCCAACCCCAACACACCCCTAACCCTAATTATAACCCTAACCATAACCATAACCACAGCCCTAACCCCAACACCACCCTAACCCCCAACACAACCCTAACCCCAACCGTAGCCCCAACCCTAACCCTAGCCCAACCCTAGCCCCAACCCTAGCCTAATTCTAGCCCTAGCCCCAACCCTAACCATAGCCCAACACTAACCCTAGCCAAACTCTAACCCTAGCTCTAACCCCAACCCTTTCCCAAGCCCCAAACCTAGCCCTAGCTCCAACCCTAACCCTAGCCCAACCATAACCCTAGCTCTAACCTCAACCCTTACCCAAACTCATACCCTAGGCCCAACCTCAACCCTAGCTATAACCCCAACTAAAACCCCAAACATAGCCCTAACCCTAATGGAAAAATATACATTTTTTATTGTATTATTTTTACCTCACTAAGGGGGTGACAAAAGGGGGGTTGGTTTACTATTTTTTTTTATTTTGTTCACTGTGGAAGGGTCTATTAGTGATCAAAATGAACCAATAGGAAAAATCTCCTATTGTTGCCGAGTGCCGGCTGGCAGATCTCAGTGGGCGCACTGCATATGCGCCCAACATTTTCTTCCTGGAAGACATGCCTTTTAATGGCGGCAGTTAAGGTACTTAATCCTCTGCGCTGCTTTTTGATGGTTCTTAGAAAGAAGGTTATAGTGCTCCTCAGCATCGGAAAATCTCCAGGGTCTTGGCTACCGGGGGTAGCTCGGACCTCGGGGAATATGATTTGGGTTGTTTTTTACCGACCCCAGTGTTGCAATTATTGTTATTCACAGAATAACGGCAACTGCAAAAAAAGTCAGATTTCCCACTTAATTTCTCTCTCCTCTTATATGATCTAGCACATCAGAGGAGAGAGAAAAGGGATCCCTTGAGCCCCCCGATACCTCCGGTGTCCCTGGTCCTTCCGGCAGTGTGCCCCAGCCCTCGTCGTCGGTCATTAAGTGGTTAAGCATCTCATCCTCGCATTAAGGTCAGGGTCAAACGTGTGTATAAATTGGACATTCAATGTTTTATCTGATACCACTCGGACCAATGTTATTCAAAGGGCATTACTGATAGATTTTTTTGACCAACTGATTATGTCAGTGATTTTTTTTCACTGACATAATCAGTTGGTCAAGAAAATTGCAGCATGCTACAATTTCAGACTGAAATAAGAAGACATTTATCGATTCAAGTCTATGGGTGCATGGAAAACAACGGACTGCACTCGGATGATATCTGTGTGTAGTCCGATTTTCATAGACTCACACAGTGGAAATAATGGAGAAATTTTGTTCTCTATCTTCTCCTAATCTACGAGAATTGGATCACAATGTGCTTGCAATCTGAGCAAACTTAAGCCCCCTTTACATTTAGCGATGCACCAGCGATCCCGACAACGATACGACCCGGTCAGGATCGCTGGTGCATCGCTAAATGGTCGTTAGTGAGCTGCCAAACAGGCAGATCTCACAGCGATGTACCGACGCCGCAGCGGTCGTTACTTACCTTTCAGACGCGGCGATGATGACGTTCTCCCGCCCGCGTCCACGCGTCGCTCGTCGGTGCCAGCAGGAAGCGGCCAACGAGAAATGGACGTGGACGATCTTGCGCTATCGCTAGCAATATAGCTGCTGCGTCACAAAATCGGTGACGCTTTAGCGATATTGCTAGCGATATCGCTATGTGTAAAGCCCCCTTTAGATCAGAGTTTGACCAGAATGTTATTAACATAATTGACTCAATTATCTGGGATAAAACAATCTACGGTCATCTGAACCCTGCCTACTTCTGCTATATGGGAGCCAAATTCAAAGGGAACTCATCAGAACAATCTAACTGCAGAAACTTTAATGATGATATGGCTGTATTGGTCATAGTACAACAAAAATTATTTTTTGTGATAATTTGATGTGCCAATGCTGAAAAATCAAACTTTTTATCCACTTGCAAATTGGCCTGGAAGTGCATTGGGGTGTGTGCAATGCCAGTGCGCTTTCAGATTAATTTGCAGGTTACATTAAAGTTTGATTTCTTAATGCTGGCACAACTGATTACTAGGGATGAGCGAAACGGGTCGAAAAATTTCAAAAGTCGCCGACTTTTGGCAAAGTCGGGTTTCATGAAACGAAACCCGACCCTAGGATGAGGTCGGCCACGAGGTCGGCGACTTACGCGCCAAAGTCGCATTTCAAAAGTTTGTTTTGCGCTCTTTTTCAGCCAATCAGGATCCACGGACACTGTGGGCAACGTGATGACATAGGCACGGGTCACCACCATCTTTCAGAAGGGCATGCAAGTGATTGGCTTGCTTTGGTGGGCGTCACAGGGGGTATAAAAGGGCGTGCACGCCGACCGCCATCTTACTTCTGCCGATCTCAGTATAGGGAGAGGTTGCTGCTGATTCTGTAGGGAGAGCGTTAGGCAGGGAAGAAGACAAAAAAACTGCTTCTGCTGCTAGCGATTTGGCCTGCACAACACACCAGTCACTGTGTGTGCAGTGCAAGGGGAGGCTATATTGTGGTGTATCAGTGGTGTTGGTTGTTGGGCTGCCTTTTAAGGCTTCCTGACAGGCTGGCATTGCTGTTTACCCACTGCTCTGCAAACTGCTTTTTTTAAAAGCAATCCAATCTCCCTTATCCTCTAGTCACTTTTGTCACAGCTGTGCCATCGAGCCTGTGACATAGCGCTCAGATATCAGTGGGCCTCACACAATCCAAAAGTGTCCAGTGTCCACAAGTGTCTGCAGAAATTCGAAATCTCCCTTATCCTCTCGTCACTTTTGTCACAGCTGTGCCATCGAGCCTGTGACATAGCGCTCAGATATCAGTGGGCCTCACACAATCCAAAAGTGTCCAGTGTCCACAAGTGTCTGCAGAAATTCAAAATCTCCCTTATCCTCTCGTCACTTTTGTCACAGCTGTGCCATCGAGCCTGTGACATAGCGCTCAGATATCAGTGGGCCTCACACAATCCAAAAGTGTCCAGTGTCCACAAGTGTCTGCTGAAATTCAAAATCTCACTTATCCTCTAGTCACTTTGGTCACAGCTGTGCCATCGAGCCTGTCACATAGCGCTCAGATATTCATTGGGCCTCACACAATCCAAAAGTGTCCAGTGTCCACAAGTGTCTGCTGAAATTCAAAATCTCACTTATCCTCTAGTCACTTTGGTCACAGCTGTGCCATCGAGCCTGTCACATAGCGCTCAGATATTCATTGGGCCTCACACAATCCAAAAGTGTCCAGTGTCCACAAGTGTCTGCTGAAATTCAAAATCTCACTTATCCTCTCGTCACTTTTGTCACAGCTGTGCCATCGAGCCTGTGACATAGCGCTCAGATATCAGTGGGCCTCACACAATCCAAAAGTGTCCAGTGTCCACAAGTGTCTGCTGAAATTCAAAATCTCACTTATCCTCTAGTCACTTTGGTCACAGCTGTGCCATCGAGCCTGTCACATAGCGCTCAGATATTCATTGGGCCTCACACAATCCAAAAGTGTCCAGTGTCCACAAGTGTCTGCTGAAATTCAAAATCTCACTTATCCTCTAGTCACTTTGGTCACAGCTGTGCCATCGAGCCTGTGACATAGCGCTCAGATATTCATTGGGCCTCACACAATCCAAAAGTGTCCAGTGTCCACAAGTGTCTGCTGAAATTCAAAATCTCACTTATCCTCTAGTCACTTTGGTCACAGCTGTGCCATCGAGCCTGTCACATAGCGCTCAGATATTCATTGGGCCTCACACAATCCAAAAGTGTCCAGTGTCCACAAGTGTCTGCTGAAATTCAAAATCTCACTTATCCTCTAGTCACTTTGGTCACAGCTGTGCCATCGAGCCTGTCACATAGCGCTCAGATATTCATTGGGCCTCACACAATCCAAAAGTGTCCAGTGTCCACAAGTGTCTGCTGAAATTCAAAATCTCACTTATCCTCTAGTCACTTTGGTCACAGCTGTGCCATCGAGCCTGTCACATAGCGCTCAGATATTCATTGGGCCTCACACAATCCAAAAGTGTCCAGTGTCCACAAGTGTCTGCTGAAATTCAAAATCTCACTTATCCTCTCGTCACTTTTGTCACAGCTGTGCCATCGAGCCTGTGACATAGCGCTCAGATATCAGTGGGCCTCACACAATCCAAAAGTGTCCAGTGTCCACAAGTGTCTGCTGAAATTCAAAATCTCACTTATCCTCTAGTCACCTTGGTCACAGCTGTGCCATCGAGCCTGTCACATAGCGCTCAGATATTCATTGGGCCTCACACAATCCAAAAGTGTCCAGTGTCCACAAGTGTCTGCTGAAATTCAAAATCTCACTTATCCTCTCGTCACTTTTGTCACAGCTGTGCCATCGAGCCTGTCACATAGCGCTCAGATATTCATTGGGCCTCACACAATCCAAAAGTGTCCAGTGTCCACAAGTGTCTGCTGAAATTCAAAATCTCACTTATCCTCTAGTCACTTTGGTCACAGCTGTGCCATCGAGCCTGTCACATAGCGCTCAGATATTCATTGGGCCTCACACAATCCAAAAGTGTCCAGTGTCCACAAGTGTCTGCTGAAATTCAAAATCTCACTTATCCTCTAGTCACTTTGGTCACAGCTGTGCCATCGAGCCTGTCACATAACGCTCAGATATTCATTGGGCCTCACACAATCCAAAAGTGTCCAGTGTCCACAAGTGTCTGCTGAAATTCAAAATCTAACTTATCCTCTAGTCACTTTGGTCACAGCTGTGCCATCGAGCCTGTCACATAGCGCTCAGATATTCATTGGGCCTCACACAATCCAAAAGTGTCCAGTGTCCACAAGTGTCTGCTGAAATTCAAAATCTCACTTATCCTCTCGTCACTTTTGTCACAGCTGTGCCATCGAGCCTGTGACATAGCGCTCAGATATCAGTGGGCCTCACACAATCCAAAAGTGTCCAGTGTCCACAAGTGTCTGCTGAAATTCAAAATCTCACTTATCCTCTAGTCACTTTGGTCACAGCTGTGCCATCGAGCCTGTCACATAGCGCTCAGATATTCATTGGGCCTCACACAATCCAAAAGTGTCCAGTGTCCACAAGTGTCTGCTGAAATTCAAAATCTCACTTATCCTCTCGTCACTTTTGTCACAGCTGTGCCATCGAGCCTGTGACATAGCGCTCAGATATCAGTGGGCCTCACACAATCCAAAAGTGTCCATTGTCCACAAGTGTCTGCTGAAATTCAAAATCTCACTTATCCTCTAGTCACTTTGGTCACAGCTGTGCCATCGAGCCTGTCACATAGCGCTCAGATATTCATTGGGCCTCACACAATCCAAAAGTGTCCAGTGTCCACAAGTGTCTGCTGAAATTCAAAATCTCACTTATCCTCTAGTCACTTTGGTCACAGCTGTGCCATCGAGCCTGTGACATAGCGCTCAGATATTCATTGGGCCTCACACAATCCAAAAGTGTCCAGTGTCCACAAGTGTCTGCTGAAATTCAAAATCTCACTTATCCTCTAGTCACTTTGGTCACAGCTGTGCCATCGAGCCTGTCACATAGCGCTCAGATATTCATTGGGCCTCACACAATCCAAAAGTGTCCAGTGTCCACAAGTGTCTGCTGAAATTCAAAATCTCACTTATCCTCTAGTCACTTTGGTCACAGCTGTGCCATGGAGCCTGTCACATAGCGCTCAGATATTCATTGGGCCTCACACAATCCAAAAGTGTCCAGTGTCCACAAGTGTCTGCTGAAATTCAAAATCTCACTTATCCTCTAGTCACTTTGGTCACAGCTGTGCCATCGAGCCTGTCACATAGCGATCAGATATTCATTGTGCCTCACACAATCCAAAAGTGTCCAGTGTCCACAAGGGTCTGCTGAAATTCAAAATCTCACTTATCTTGTAGTCACTTTGGTCACAGCTGTGCCATTGAGCCTGTCACATAGCGCTCAGATATTCATTGGGCCTCACACAATCCAAAAGTGTCCAGTGTCCACAAGTGTCTGCTGAAATTCAAAATCTCACTTATCCTCTAGTCACTTTGGTCACAGCTGTGCCATCGAGCCTGTCACATAGCGCTCAGATATTCATTGGGCCTCACACAATCCAAAAGTGTCCAGTGTCCACTAGTGTGAGCAGAAATTCAAAATCTCCCCTGTCGTATAGACACCTTGTATCTTGTTTTACATTACTATATAGTTTGTTGGATTTTATCTACATTTTTACCAAAAATGAGGAAGGCTGGTGGAAGAGGCCGTGGAATTTGGCGGGGGTTGGCAGCTGGTAATGATGGTGTTGGTGGTGGATCTGATGGTAGTGGCAAGAGCAAAATAGGACCGAATGCAGGAGGTGTTGAGCCTGCGTCATCGTCTGGCTCCATAAGGCTTCGAAGGCTTAGTTTTCTAGGAGTTGGCAAACCGCTTTTAAAGCCAGAGCATCAGGAAAAAGTTTTGTCTTACATTGCTGACTCAGCCTCCAGCTCTATCGCCTCCTCTTCTTCAGTTGTAAAAAGTAAAAGCACTGAGTCGTCATTGGAGGCTCATGTTCATGAACCACACCTTTCCTTGTGTCCTTCACCCCAACCAAGATTGAAGGATGACGCAGGCCATACTACTGATTACTCCATGGAGCTGTTTTCACATACCATGCCTGGATTATCAAGTGAAATGGTGAATTACCCAGGCCAAGATGAATCTGACATGGAGTGCACTGATGCACAGCCGCTGATGGATGATTCTGCTGGTACATTCACTCAGAGCACTACATTGTCCTCGCAGTGTACAGAGCCAGATTCTGACCCTGATGAGACTCAGGTGCCCCTTCCCGCACACTATACCACCATACACGGTGACACAGAGGAAGGTGCACATGACATTGAAGAGGAGGTGATGGATGACCCAGTTGTTGACCCAGATTGGCATCCATTGGGGGAAGAGGGTGCTGCTTACAATAGCTCAGAAGAGGAGCATCCACAGCAGACATCAACATCGCAACAGCTGTTATCTGGCAGGCCTGGAGCACTCCAAAGACAGGTTCCAAAAATCAAAAGAGTTGCTGGACAGCTTGTCCAGAGGGTCAAAAGATCACAGCGTGCTAGGCCACAAAATGTCTGCCAAAGTAGGAAGAGTGCAGTGTGGCACTTTTTTGAACAAAATCCTCATGATCAGGCCAAGGTTATCTGTAAGAAGTGCGCAAAGACCTTTAGCTGAGGGAAAAATCTGAAAAATTTGAATACCAGTTGCATGCTTAGACATTTAACCACCATGCACTTGCAAGCGTGGACACAACACCAAACCTCAAGTGCCACATGTGCAACTGATCACAAAGAAGGTAGCCAGCAACGCTACATTGTTTCCCCCACTGTAAGCCCACCGGTTAGCACAGCAGCAAATGTTGAGGTGTCGTTGCAAGGCCACAGCAGTCAGGGAATCCCACTGTTATATCAACGAAAGACTGATTCTAGGCCATCAGAAAGAACACCAACTCCATCACCATCATCAACCCTCTCTCAGTCCGCCCTGTCCACCGCTACTTCCACCATATGCAGCTCTCAAGTCCAGCTCACCCTCCCAGACACTATGAGTAGGTCAAGAAAGTACTCAGTCTCTCATCCGCGTACACTGGGTTTGAACGCCAACATTGCCAAACTAATCTCGTTTGAGATGATGCCCTTTCGGTTGGTGGAAAGCGCAGCTTTCCGCGAACTCATGGCCTATGCAGTACCACGCTATGACCTACCCAGTCGCCACTTCTTCTCTCGCAAAGCTATCCCAGCCCTCCACCATCATGTGAAAGACCGCATTGTCCATGCACTCAAGCAGTCAGTGAGCAGAAAGGTGTACCTCACAACTGATGCATGGTCCAGTCGGCATGGCCAGGGCCGTTACGTGTCCATCACTGCGCACTGGGTTAATGTGGTGGATGCAGGGTCCACAGGGGACAGCGGTGGTGGGACAGTGCTGCCTAGCCCACGGTATAGGAAACAGTTGGCTGTAGGCGTTCGACCCTCCTCCTCCTCCTCCAGAAGAGAAAGCTCGTCCACAGAGCGCAGTCGTACGAGCACTCCATCTGCAGCTGCCACTGTTGCACACGAGGTGTCCCCCTATCGAGCAGCTAGTGGAAAGCGTCAGCAGGCTGTGTTGCAGATGATGTGTTTGGGCGACAGACACACCGCCGAGGTGCTGGCCGAGTACTTTCAGCGACAAACTGAGTCATGGCTGGGCAGTGTACATCTTGAGGCAGGCAAGGTAGTTAGTGATAACGGGCGTAATTTTGTGGCAGCCATAGCCCTTTCAAAACTCAGCCACATACCTTGCTTGGCTCACACCTTGAACCTGGTGGTGCAGTGCTTCCTCAAAAATTATCCGGAGTTAACAGCCCTGATCCAGAAGGTGCGAAGACTGTGCGCGCACATCCGCCGGTCGCCTGTACACTCCGTTCGTATGCAGAAGCTGCAGCGATTGCTCCACCTTCCCAACCACTGCCTCATTATCGACATTGCAACAAGGTGGAACTCCACCCTGCACATGGTGGAGCGGCTGTGCGAGCAGAGGCAGGCCATAATGCATTTGTGGGAGGATACACGGTCAGGCACTTTGAGAGCAGACATGGAGTTGACCGGTGTGCAGTGGTCGAAGCTGAAAGACCTCTGTAAAGTCCTTCAGTGTTTTGAGGAATGCACACGGCTGGTAAGTGCAGACAACGCCATCCTAAGCATGAGCATCCCACTTATGCGTCTGCTCATGCAAACTTTGACGCACCTTAAGGAGCAGGCTTCTGCAGCCAATGTTGATGAGGAGGAAGAGGAGGAGGGAATCCTTGATGACATTCAGCCATTGTCTGCTCAGGGACCTCTCCTGGACGAGGTGGAGGAAGAAGAGGAGGAGGAGGAGGAGGATGATGGGGATGATTACTTAGGGGAGGAGGATGCATCTCGTGGGGCAAGTGAAAATGTTGGCGTGGCAAGGTCTGGTACAGGGTTTGTGCGTGACTGGAGGGATGTGGATTTGCCAGAAAGTGCTCCTCCAACCAGCACTCGCAGTGCATCATTGACACCGGGAACATTGGCCCACATGTCAGATTATGCCTTGCAGATCCTAAAAAGGGACCCCGCATTGCCAAAATGATGAACGATGACAACTACTGGTTGGCCAGCATCCTGGATCCACGCTATAATGGCAAATTACAAAACATCATGCCACAGGAGAACCTTGACCTAATATGGGCTAATAAACAAGCAACTCTGGTAAATCGGTTGCTTGAGGCATTCCCAGCACACAGCAGCGGTGATGGTTCTCACACGAGCCGTACGGGCCGGGGTCAGCTTGGCCGAGGTGTTCGTGGTGCACACAGCAGAAGTGGCGTTGGAGACAGGGGTTTCATGACAATGTTGTGGACTGATTTTTCAAGTACCGCTCACACAACTGGTAATACTGCATCGATGGAAAGTGACAGGAGACAGCAGTTGTCAACCATGGTTACAAACTACTTTTCCTCCCATATCGATGTTCTCCTACACAGGTCATTCCCCTTTGACTATTGGGCCGCTAAACTGGACACCTAGCCTGAATTGGCACAATATGCCTTACAGGAGCTCGCTTGCCCAGCTGCAAGTGTGCTATCGGAAAGAGTCTTCAGTGCAGCTGGATCAATCCTGACAGAAAAAAGGACCCGTCTGTCAACCCAAAATGTGGATGATCTAACCTTCATTAAAATGAACCACGCATGGGTTTCCAAGGATTTTGTCCCACCTTCCCCTGATGACACATAGGGTGACAGAAAAATGGCTTGCTTTGGTCCACCTCTTCCTGGGACTTGACCTATTTCACCTTTTGCATCAGCTGAATGTCCAACATCAACATATGCCACTTTCTAAAACTTCCTAACTGTGCTGCCTCCCCCCCCATGGCCGGGGTCACCACCTAGCGCACGACACCGTGCGAGTGCCGTTGCCCTGGACAGGTGGGTAGGCCGACTCTTGGGCGCGGGCACTGGCACAGGGTCCCTCATAGTGCAATCAAGTGTCTCTGACGGTGGTGGTGCACACCCGCCGTCAGACACACCGCCGTACTATGAGGGGCCCAGTGCCAGTACCGATGCCCACGAGTGGGCCCCCCTTGCTTGGTGCAGGGCCCCAGCATTTGCAATCTTTACCTCTCCCTGCTCCTCCGCTGTGTAGTCTGGGCCGTCAAATCCATACTGGGCCTAACACTGTCTGAGCCTGCCTCCTGATGTATAGACATATATTTTGAATGTGTACGCTATCCATACATGTTATCTGGGGATACGGTACCCTTTCTCACCTTTGTGCAATCACGTGCAATCCATACTGGGCCTGACACCGTCTGAGCCTGCCTCCTGATGTATAGACATATATTTTGAATGTGTACGCTATCCATACATGTTATCTGGGGATACGGTACCCTTTCTCACCTTTGTGCAATCACGTGCAATCCATACTGGGCCTAACACCGTCTGAGCCTGCCTCCTGATGTATAGACATATATTTTGAATGTGAACGCTATCCATACATGTTATCTGGGGATACGGTACCCTTTCTCACCTTTGTGCAATCACGTGCAATCCATACTGGGCCTAACACCGTCTGAGCCTGCCTCCTGATGTATAGACATATATTTTGAATGTGTACGCTATCCATACATGTTATCTGGGGATACGTTACCCTTTCTCACCTTTGTGCAATCACGTGCAATCCATACTGGGCCTAACACCGTCTGAGCCTGCCTCCTGATGTATAGACATATATTTTGAATGTGTACGCTATCCATACATGTTATCTGGGGATACGGAACCCTTTCTCACCTTTGTGCAATCACGTGCAATCCATACTGGGCCTGACACCGTCTGAGCCTGCCTCCTGATGTATAGACATATATTTTGAATGTGTACGCTATTCATACATGTTATCTGGGGATACGGAACCCTTTCTCACCTTTGTGCAATCACGTGCAATCCATACTGGGCCTAACACCGTCTGAGCCTGCCTCCTGATGTATAGACATATATTTTGAATGTGTACACTATGCTATCCATACATGTTATCCGGGGATACGGTACCCTTTCTCACCTTTGTGCAATCACGTGTAATCCATACTGGGCCTGAGAACGGCTGGCGAGCTGTTAAGCAAGCTACAGCACCTGTGGTTTGCACACGTAAGTTTTTCATTTTTTCAGGAATGACAGTTAGGCCTAATTCCGGAATTGCGGTTGACCTGCACTTACTGGGAAATCATCGTTCGCGGGTAATAATTGTAATCACAGATCCCCATCACTAACGTTGTTCAGCGGGTTATCTGCACCTGTAAGCGACAAACGCTGGCCTTTTCAGTGTAGCGCACATGCAGCCACGGACATGTAAGGGCATGACATACCAGTTATTGGCCAATCTCATGTGCCAGAGCCTCACGTGTCCCTCTAGTAAGCCGGACTCGGACCGCGGGGCATGACGGAGTCGTTAACGGAATTAAGCTTGCAATGTGTGCATCTGTTCTGTAGCTTGCATGGTTGAGGTTTCCCAGGTGGAGTCGAATTAAACCGTAGGCTCCACTCCTGGTGGTGCCCTTCTGGACATTCCTTTAAGGTTCAGCTTTGCAACCATACTGCCCACGTAAAACAAACACTTTGCCTTCATGAACGCTGTTTGGAGGGTCATGACTCATGGGAAAAACGCCGCCCAATCAGTTAACCTGCTAGAGAGATCCTTCGTTGCTCCCAAGCATGACATCACACTCCCTAGGAGGAAGGTAATGCCACTGTGGCGACCGTACTCCTGGGGGCGACACAAGTGCACTGATGCCCAGCCACTGCTCGATGAATCTGCTGGTACATTGACACAGACCACTACATTCCCCTCGCACGCTACATGGCCTGAATCTGACCCTGATGAAACTCAGGTTACCCTTTCCATATACAGTTCCATCTTACACGGTGACAAAGAGGAAGCTGCAGATGAAAGTGCAGGTTCGGCCCACCCGCCATCAGACACACCACCGTACTATCAGGGGCCCTGTGCCAGTGCCGTCGCCAACGAGTGGGCCCCCCTGCTTGCTCAGTATCACAGCACTTGCAAGGTTGAAATACTGTGCAGTGAGATGGAAGATGGGAACGACGAGGAGTCCAGACTAGTACAGGGATTCCCTAGCGAGGAGACTTATTTCATTGTTTTCAATGTTGGGACAGCAATTTTTGGGGAGCACTATACTCTGGAGAATGATAGATGGGGCCCACCATACACTGGAACATTCCAAAGGTGAACATCAGACACTGGAGCAGCATTTACAGGGCCCATTATACACTAGAGCATTAGAAATGGGGCCCATTATGTTTGGAGCATTATTTGGGCCCATAAGACAGTGGAGCTTCATCCATGGGGACCAACATATACTGTAGCATTATGTGGAGCTCATCATATACTGTTTCAAACATTATATGGGACCAATGATTCTGTATGGAGAAATAGATGGGCCTTGTCATGAGCTGTAAAAAGTGAAGTATTTTTCATTGTACTATACCGCTATTTCTCTGCCGTATCGGAGCATGATGAGTTGTGGTATGTGTTAAAGGGGCGCTCTTTCGCCAAGGGCACATGAAAACCTGGAGCCAGCCCTCCCCCCCACAACTGTAGCCAAATAACCCCCATTTTTCAGTGCGTTACTTGTATTATGAAGTTAATTAAGGTTGACAAGCTTAAGTAAGAAGAATTGATGCTTTTGGCATTCAAATGGGCACTGTTGGTGTGTTTCCTGTCCTCCTCTCACTGCCGACTTTTATTCCCCATTGACTTACATTGGGTTTCGTGTTTCGGGACGACCCCGACTTTTCCCTATAATCGGACGATCTTGCTCGACCCGACTTTTGGAAAAGTCGGGTTTCACGAAACGAAACGCGACCCTAAAAAACCAAAAGTCGCTCAACTCTACTGATTACTTCAAGACAGGTTTTTTTTTTCTCTTGTTGTACTATGACCTAAACATCTATTCTTTTAGTTTCAGTTGTAAAATTGCCTTTAAACCATTCACGACGTATGACGCACATTTATTTTCCAGGCTGATGATGTCTGAAATATTCAGCCAATATCTGCCTCTTACATGGTGGAGCAACTCTCTAATGTGATTGTGGGCTGCCAATGACAGCTGGGGGTCTGCTGAAGACCTCAGTGCTTGACGATTTGCTTGTGAGCATTTAGCTGCCATTCATTGGAGCTTGTGATTTTGGCTACATGTTTGATACAAACTATCAGATGATTGGAGGTTCAAGGCCCCTAAGGACAATATAAAATACAACAAAAAGTGAAGAAATGAACCGCTTATAAGAAAAACACAAAAGTTTAAATTTTCCCTTTTTGCTCCATTAAAAATAAAATAAAATAAAAAATACACATATTTGGAATCACTGGCATAACATGAAAAATATTGAAACACCGGAATGATGCTTTTTTAGACGCTGCAACGGTGCATTAAAATGCAATAACAGGCGATCATAAGATTTCTTATGCCCTAAAATTGTATCAGTAAAAACATCAGTTCAGGGTGCAAAAAATTAGCCCTCACACAGGCCCAAACCCTGAAAATTTAAAACATTACGGAAAATAGCGACCCAACAATTTTTTTTTCTTTATTAAATTTCCTAATTTTTTTTCACCACTTAAAGGGGTTGGCCAGTACTAGGACAACCCCTTTTCAATCTGAATGTTTGCCCCTTTTAAAAGAAAAACTCCTGTAATCACCCCCGATGCTGTTCCAGCGGTGTTAGCACTCATATTCTCTGGGCTCAGATGTGGTTGTTATGTCACGTGACCCCTGCACCAAATCAGTGCTCGCGTTGTAAAACCACGGCCACTGGGGGGTAGCTTGTGCGGCCTCTCCAGGACTCACTGTGCTGGAGGCTGTTTCATCACCCATATGCTGGTCACTTTGGGGACCCAATTGACTGCAGAAAGAGGCTGGAATCAACTTTAACAACCCAGCTGTATTCTCTTCCGGGCACAGCACATCCAATACAGCAACAGGACTCTTTACTTGGTAACAACAATACATCTTTATCTACAGCAGTACGTCACTTCTTCCTTAGCTTCACACATATGCACCACACAGGCAAGCTGACACGTCACATGGAGCACGATGAACACGGAACACTTCCCTTCTTCCTGAGACCGACTTCAGCCCACGAAGGTACCTGATTTTTCGTTTACAGCTCACCCCCTAAAGGCACTGTTGCTCCTGTTCATATCCTAGTTTCACAGCTCTCTGAACTCTCCACAATGCTTTTGTACTCCAGCTGCTACTCCCACAGGGATCCTTCCACGAAACTCCCTGGCTTGCAAGTCTCCAGACACGGGTTGGACTCAATTAGACTGGCTTGGGTTGTCACTTCAGCTTTTCCTTGCTAGCTCACTTGACCGACGCGATGCCTTCTTCTGTCTCACTAGCCTTACAGTCCCCAGTCCCTGACTGCAAAGCCTCCAACACCACAACATGCTGGCTACTGCTGTAGGCACTCTGCTGCTCTTCACTCCTGTCCTGTGCTGTTCGCTACCCCCAGCAAAGACTGACTTAATGCAGGGAAACTATCTACTTTCCTCCTGTCTAGCCACTCCTTTAAGGCTACTTTCACACATCAGGTTTTCGGCGTCAGGCGCGATCCGGCGTCGTGCCGGAACGCCAGATCCGGCAAATGTTTCGTAAAACCGGATGTGACGGATCCGGTTTTCTGCCGGATCCGTCTTTTTCTTGACAGACAAAACCGGATCCGTCTCATCCGGTTCATCCGTTTTTCTATCCGTTTTTCGACGGATTACGCCGGATCCGGTTTTTAAAATTGACCCTTGTGGCCTTCCGAACGGGATTGGCTACTGGAAAACTATATATAGCATTTTCCTACAGCCCTTCTTTGACAGGTTGTAGAGGAGAAAGTGCAGGTTGGAGAGAAGAGCAAGTTACTGGCGAAGATGGATGTTGTCATTGGAAATATTTTGAAGAATTTGGCGGATTTTACAGCGGAGGCAAATCGTTTGAGGGTGATTGTTCTGGAGAAGGAGAGAGCGAGACGGCAGCGCATCAGGCATCGTAGACGACGTTTGTGGATCCACCCCATCACAGCCAAGAGAATGACGCGTGGGGTCTATTCTACACTATGCATGGACCTTCGACGAAACCCGGATAAATTTTTTGGATATGTTAGGATGAAAATGGAGAATTTTGATTACTTGGTGGAGCGCATTGCACACCTCATAAGAAAAGCGGACACCTATTGCCGCTTCTCTGTTTCACCCGCAGAGCGTCTGATGGTGACTTTAAGGTAAGCCACATTTATTGGATATGATCGCATCAGAGCACACTTTCACTGCAATCTTGTTGGTGGTAGTTTGTATCTCCAAGTGTTATAGGTCAGTTTTGGTATGTAATGCTGTGATTTAAAACTAATTTATTGTTTTTTAATTCCCCACAGATTTCTTGCAACTGGAGAATCCCTTTCGTCACTGCATTTCCAGTACAGACTCGGGATTTCCACCATATCTGGAATTGTGAAGTACACATGCCGTGCACTGTGGGACTCCTTAGCTGAAGAGTTTTTACCAGAGCCCACAACAGAGAGGTGGATTGAAATTGCTGACAAGTTTCAACAGATATGTCAGTTTCCAAACTGCTTGGGCGCTGTGGACGGGAAACATATCCGCATTGTAAAGCCAGCTGGATCGGGATCGGAATATTTCAATTACAAGAAATATTTTTCAATTGTCCTCATGGCCATCGCTGATGCGGAATACAAATTTATTGTGGTTGATATTGGGGCCTATGGCCGCTCCAATGACTCTCAAGTTTTCAAACTGTCTGCCATGGGGCGTAAACTGTATGGAAACACCTTCCAGTTCCCACCACCTAGACCGCTGCCGCAAACATCTGGTCCACCTATGCCATTTGTCTGTGTAGGGGATGAAGCCTTCCAGCTGTCAGAACACCTTTTGAAACCGTACTCTAGCAGAGGATTGACAAGACCAAAACGCATTTTTAATTACCGCCTCACAAGAGCAAGAAGAATGGTTGAATGTACCTTTGGTATTCTGACAGCCAAATGGCGGGTCCTATTGACTGCGATCAACCTCAAGACAAACTGTGGACGAGGTGATCAAAGCGTGCGTGGTACTCCACAATTTTGTTATCTGCAAGGAACCCATTTCCATTGAGGACACCTCTGAAGAAACCACCTTGCAAGATTACCATGACATTACCACTAGAAGTTCTGTGACGGTTTCAGTAATGAGGGACAATTTTGCACTATACTTTATGTCACCTCAAGGCAGAGTACACTGGCAGGATGACAGAGTGTGAAAGATTTGTGCCCAACCAAACTTGTGTACCTTCTGTACCAACAGTATATACCTTTGCCAACCAAAGTTGGCTATCTTGTCATGGTCTCTATTTTTAGCTTTAGGCCACAGGTGTGTACCTGGTTGTGTTTTATGCAAAGTATTTCACCTTTTAACAAAAGTTGTGTACATTGTTAGGAAATCACCAACAATAAACACAACTTTTTATTTGAAATACTTTGCTTCAAACACAACCAGGAACACAACTGTGGCAAAAAGCTAAAATTTACCCACAGTTATATACCTAGTTTTGAATACCATTTCACCTTTTAAATACCCTGTATTTAACCTTTTTCGCCGCAGAAAGAAATGACAGACAACCAGTGTAAAATAATTTAACTTTTATTGAAAAATGTTTTTTTTAGTAAACTTTTTTAAAATTTTAATAAACTTGTTTAATAAAACTTTGAAACTATAAAACTGAAACCATAAAACTGGTCATTTTTATTTAAATACACACATTATAAATCTGTGTAGTGTGTGGTGGAAATACTGCTGTAGGGGCTGCGGGACACTTCGACACTGGGAGTGTGGAGAGAGGACTGGGATCGTGGTGGGGAAGGAACAGTTAGAGGTGAAGGTGTGGAAAAAACTACAGAATGGGTGGACATGTGGGAAGCAGAAGAGGTGGTGGGTGGTGGAGTGGAGGGTTGGGCAGGGACTGTAGGAGCAGATGATGTTGATGGCAAGTTGTATGGGGAAGGAGTTTGGTACGGGGCAGGTTGCTGGAAGTGGGGAGATGTCTGGTACGGGGCAGGTTACTGGAAGTGGGGAGATGTCTGGTACGGGGCAGGTTGCTGGAAGTGGGGAGATGTCTGGTACTGGGGAGGTTGCTGGTACTGGGGAGTTTGCAGGTACTGTGGAGGTTGCTGGTACTGGGGAGGTTGCTGGTACTGGGGAGGTTGCTGGTGCTGGGGAGGTTGCTGGTGCTGGGGAGGTGGATGGTGCTGGGGAGGTTGCTGGTGCTGGGGAGGTGGATGGTGCTGGGGAGGTGGATGGTATGTAATAGGAGGGGGAGGATGGAAAGTGGCTGGAGGTGGATGGTATGTAATAGGAGGGGGAGGATGGAAAGTGGCTGGAGGGGGTGTAGATGTAATAGGAGGGGGAGGATGGAAAGTGGCTGGAGGGGGTGTAGATGTAATAGGAGGGGGAGGATGGAAAGTGGCTGGAGGGGGTGTAGATGTAATAGGAGGGGGAGGATGGAAAGTGGCTGGAGGGGGTGCAGGTGGAGGAACTACTGTGGTGGGAGGAGGAGGTTGGGAGGTAACTTGCTGGAGAGCAGCGTGGCATGAATGCATTACATGCATCTGCTGGGCAGGAGAGAGCGTTTCCATGCGCTCCACAACAGACCTGAAAAAGGTGTGGTTTGGCGAAGATCTTGCTTCTGAATGCATGGTTTGCAGAAGTGTCTTCACCTCCAGAATGCTGGAGTTGATCTGCTGATAGCCTGCGGAGATTTGCTCTGACAAGACTTTTAGACAGTTCTGGAAAGATGCATTCAGATGCAAGAACTCTGGCGCATAAGTCTTTTCCTGACCCCTCTGCCGCTGCCGCCCAGTACCCGCAGGTGTACTAGAGGTGGCAGGGGCAGAAGGGTGGGGTAAAGGGAAAGCGATCTCCTCACCAGCAGCTTCATGTAATGTAGGCGGCCACGATGCTCCTGTGCTGGTGGATGGGACAGATGGGTCGAATGTGTGGGAAGGCTGGGAAGGTGCAGATGTACCGGGGCGGTCGAAGTGTCCCTCGGTGCCGGTCTCCTCAGGGATCGCCTCAGAAGGGTCCAATCGTGCAGGCTCCCGAGTGCTGCTCACCGTGCTGTGGAATAAAGAGAAAAAAAAGCAATTAAAATACTGACATGGTATGGCCCTGGCTGAAAAAAAAATTTACATCTAACATTTTTTTTCACATGTGGTGTGTAATATTTACCTTCTGGTGACCATTGTTTCCCGGAGGAACGACAGGGCTTCTGCGTACTTGTACTTGCTCCTGCGTCCTCCAGATCCACTCGGGGCCCGCATCTCTTTATTGAACTCCTTCTTGAAACGATCCCTCACAGACCGCCACCGATTCACAATTCTGTTCCCTGAAACGAGAAAGGAGTGGTTAGTATACAACATCAGTGTTTCCCAAACTCCAGTCCTCATGGTCCCCAGGGGTCATGTTTTCAGGATTTCCATAGTAAATAGAAATCCTGAACACATGATCCGTGGGGACCACGAGGACTGGAGTTCGGGAAACACTGGTTTACATCAAGCAACCGGTACTGTATATACTTACGCTCTGTAATCTGGGCCCGAACATCGAGGTCCTCCCAGCGGCCCACAAGGAGCGAACAGATTTCCTCCCAGAGTCGTCGGGTAACGATAAGGTCAGCGTGGCGGCGGTCAGCCATATTCCAGAGCGGCTCCCTTTCTCTGACGAGATCGATGAGGTGGTCCACATCGAGTCCTCCATCCTCACCGTCAGAGTCGGGAGCACGCTGTGAAGGCTGTTAAAGAAAAAGACAAAAATAACATAATTAGCCTCCACATAGAAATGAAATAAAAAGTGCAAAAAAACAAAGCAAAAATATTTATACTTACACGCTGGTGACCACCGCGTTGCTGTCGCCGACGACCCTGGGAGGCACTGCGAGGACCTCTTGGCCGAGCACCAGATTGGGAAGACTAGAGAAGAAAACAAAAAATGTTATGTCTTTGGATGTAGGCATTTGTTTGCTGTGTGTGGTCTGCAGAACATTGTTTTCTATGTGTTGTGTGTAGTGTGATGTTGTGTTTCTGCGTTTGATGCAAAAAACTTACCAATTGTGAGCCCACTCCAGGTGTCTGTCCACCCCTTCCTTCTTCTTCTGGGAGCTCCTCTTCATCTTGTGATTCCTGTTTTGAAATAAAAGGCAATGAATAGACATATATTACAGAGAAGATGGATTTTGGAAATAAAAACTTACCGTCAAACGCTGACGATGCGAGGGAGGGCTCCCAGAAGATGATGTGCTGTCTTCCTGGTGGCCACACTCCATGCCTGTGGGTGGTGTTCCAGCTGCTGCCATTGCTGCTGCTGCTGCTGCATCTATTGGGCGGCTGTTGAATAAAGAGAAACAAAGGGCCAATGAATATCTTGATATTCAATAGCCCTAGTTTGGAGGAATGGGTGATTTGATAATTACCGTCTCTCATCTGCTGCTGGCCTCCCCTCCTCAGCATGTTCTATTTGCTGCTCCATTTGGGGTGGTGGTGGTGCTGATGGTGCTGCAGTGGTCTCCTGCCTTCTCCTGCTTCGCTTGGTTGCTTTCTTGGGTGGCATGTTGGGTGTGGCTGTGGGTCCCACTGTCTTGCTTTTATATATGTCTTGTGGGCAGAGCTACTGAGCATGCTCAGACCAAAAAACCGGATCCGGCGCATTGCGGCGCTCATAGGCTTTCATTGTGTGAAAAAGCCGGACGCGCCGGATCCGGCGTGTCCGGCTTTTTCGCCGGAGACAAAAAACGTTACAGTAGCCGTTTTTTCCAGACGCCGGATCGCGACACATTGCCGGATCCGGCGAAAACCGGATGAAACGCATGGCCATCCGGCGCGATCCGGCGCAAATGCAAGTCAATGGGGGGGAAACCGGATCCGGTTTCTGTCAAAAGCGCCGGATCGCGCCTGACGCCGAAAACCTGATGTGTGAAAGAGGCCTAAGTTAACCTCTCAGACGTCTTCTTACTAGTTGAGCTCAGTGCCCCCATCTAGTGGCCCTTTTCTAATATAACACCTAACTCTAAGTATTGTCATGCAGCCACACACACACACACACATGACATATATACTCTATACAGACATGTAAGGAACACAGTTAATATGCAATAACAATATTTACAGGGCTATGCTCTCACCTCCTTACAGCGTCTCTTTCCCTGCCTTCACAACTGTAGCTAATCAATGGGCAGAGAGAGCTGCGGCTGGCCACACACTTTCCCTTGATTACTTATACATCTGAAAATGGGGACAGTGACGCCAGTGCTCATTGGACAGAGGTCACATGACATAACAATCTCACGTAAGCTCTGGGAATGCGAATGCCAACAATGCTGGAACGTTGCTGGTACGGGAGGCGAGTATAGGTGTTTTTATTTTAATGGGGGCAAACATGCAGATTGAAAAGGGGCTGTCCTAGTAGGGGAGAACCCTTTAAATACGAAAAAACTACACAATTCGTATCTGTGTACTCGTACTGACCTGAAGAATCATATTGTCAGGTTGGTTTTACCATATAATGAACTTGATAAATTAAAAACCCAAAGAACACTTGAGAAATAACATTTTTTTTCAATTTCACTGGACTTGGAATTTTTTCCCTTTTTCTAGCGCATGCAATTAATTTTATCTTTCAAAAGTACAATTTGTCCTGCAAAAAAGCAAGCCCTCATTTCGCTATGTGGACAGAAAAATAAAAAAAAGTTATGGCTATTGGAAGAAGGGGAGGAGAAAATTAAAAAAAAAAAAGAAAGAAAATTGGCCATGTCGTAAAGGGTTTTAAGACTTTTAATAAGAAACAGTTTATCTGCTTTCGTTACTCAGTTTAGTGGCACTGAAAAAACATAAACAAGTGAATACAGCCTTGAAAGTGGAATTTGACTTCCCTGTTAAAGATGTGTCCAATGATAATGTCAAACTTATACATTTACTTCGTAAGAGCTAACAGGCAAATCCTAAATAATTAGAAATTCTATTTTTCATGTAGTATATCTATTCACATTACATGGAGACAGAGGAGGTGTAGATTTTCTAAGCCATTTTATTTTTACCTTTTTACAAATCCTCTATGAATTCCCACCTGGTGGGAAACTTCGATTTATTCGTTTGCTCTTTCTTGAATGCTTTGTGTGTCTCAGATTCCTAGGGGGAAACCTTTCTGTGAAATATCAGACACATCTCACAAGGACCTGCTAGACTTATTCTCCTCAACAAGCTCTAACTGCGGAGGTGAACCAGAGATAGACAGTCTGCTGGATTTTTCATTTTATGGAATTAATACAGACTTTTGCATTCAAAATCCCTTACACCTTAAAGGGAACCTGTCAGCAGGATTGTGCATAGTAACTACACACATTGCCAGGTCGGTGCCGGTATACTGAATAATGTGATGTATTGGTTGATGAAATCCATCTTGTTGTTTCTTAATCTTTATTTTCAGTTTTGTGTTAATGAGATTCTCATGCCCTAAGTCGGGGTTGGTGTATGTGATTCTCTAATTATATATTCATAATGCAGACTGATCCCTCACTGACCTGCCCCCTAGTTTGCATAATGAATATACTAATGAAAATGGTGGCTCCTGTGGCGCCTGTGCGCTTTCTCTTATCGGTTAGTACCTATTATCTTCCTGCATTTCAAAGAAAAAAAAACATCATCAATATGGCGCCGTCGAGTGAGCCTGCACATTGGCATCTATTGTGATCCGATAGATGCTACTGCATGAGCGCCGCCACCGACTTTTGATCGATGCAGCCAAAAAAAATGTACACTACAACAAAATTTCACTGGCGGTGGCGCTTATGTAGTAGCATCTCTTGGTAAGCGATAGATGTTACTGCACATGCACCGCCTCTGGCGCCATTTTGTTGTAGCATAAATTTTGTTTTACTGCAGCAAGAAGGAGCCGGCGGAGGCGCTTGCACAGTAGCATCTATCTTGTACTGAGAGATGCTACTGCGTTAGTGCTACCACTGGCGCCATTTTGCTGGAGTGTATATTTTTTGGGTTGTAGCAACAAGGAGCTGGTGGCGGCACTTGCGGAGTAGTATCTATCAAAATGTAATAGATGGTAATGCGCAAGCGCATCTAACGGCACCATATTGATGGTGATTTTTTTTCTTTGAAACACAGGAAGATAATATACACTAAGCAATAAGAGAAAGTGAGCAGTGTTAAGTATCCACAATCAATGATGGTTTCTGCAGCCATGTCATCTGCTGGTGTAGGTCCACTGTTTTATGAAGACCAAAGTCAGCGCAGCCGTCTACCAGGAAATTTTAGAGCACTTCATGCTTCCCTCTGCCGACAAGCTTTTTGGAGATGAAAATTTCTTTCTCCAGCAGGACTTGGCACCTGTCCACACTGCCAAAAGTACCAACTCCTGGTTTAAAAACAACAGTATCACTGTGCTTGATTGGCCAGCAAACTCCTCTGACCTTAACCCCATAGAGAATCTATGGAGTATTGTCAAGAGGAAGATGAGAGACACCAGACCCCACAATGCAGACGAGCTGAAGGCTGCTATCAAAGCAACCTGGGCTTCCATAACACCTCAGCAGTGCCACAGGATGATCACCTCTATACCACGATGCATTGAGCAGTAATTGATGCAAAAGGAGCCCCGACCAAATATTGAATGCATTTACTGAACATACATATCAGTAAGCTAACATTTTGGATTTTAAAATAATTTTTTCAAGCTGGTGTTATGAATTATTCTAATTTACTGAAATAATGACTTTTGGGTTTTCATTGGCTGGAAGCATAATCATCAACATTAACAGAAATAAACACTTGAAATAGATCACTCTGTAATGACTCTATATGATATGAGTTTCACTTTTTGTATTGAAGACAGGAACTAAATTAACTTTTTGATGATATTCTAATTTTGTGAGATGCACCTGTATATACAGGTATGTAATAATCGATTTCATTTCAGATCTATAGCAATAAGGAGTCACAAATATAAATTGCATTTAAAGGAGTGATGATGAAGTCAGCACCTTCTGAAGTCTGTTTGCAATGTTTCAAATATTGTATTGTGTTCATTTAAAGAGAATCTGTTGTTAGGTTTTCATCACATGAGAGCAGCATAATGTAGAGACAAAGAACTAATTCCAGTGATGTATCACTTACTGGGCTGCTTGTCGTTTCACTAAAGTCAGTATTTTATCAGCAAGAGATTATTACTAGAGGACTAGTAAACCTGCTGTCATGTAGTACACCTTCCAGCTTTTACACCACAGAAAGAGGGACAAACTATGTAGTTCATGTAGCAGCAAATTTTGGCCAAACCTCTAACCAAACCATCTAGCCATGCCCAGTGGCCATTTCCCTTTTCTCTTACAGAAGATTAAGGCTGTGTGCACACGTAGCGATTTTTAAGCGTTTTTGCCTCGATTTTCGGCGCGAAAACGCTGTGAAAACACTTAAAAATTGTGTACAGAACGCCCCCCATGCATTCCTATGGCATTCCGCACATGCTGTGCTAATGCTGCGCTTTTTTCCGCGGCGGAATCGCATCGCGGAAAAAATCGCAGCATGCTCATTCTTTGTGCGGAATCGCAAAGAATTGCCGCGATTCCGCACCCATAGGAATGCATGAGAATCGCTTACTTCCCGCATGTGGCTATGCCCACCATGCGGGAAGTTAAGCGTCTCATGTGCGGTTGGTACCCACGGTGTGGAGGAGAGGAGACTGTCCTCCAGGCCCTGGGTACCATACCCCTGTAAAAAAAGAATAAAAAATAAAAAAATCGGGGTATTTTTACCTTCCGGCGTCCCGCGATGCATTCCTGGCCTCAGCGTTCCCAGTAATGCCTTGCGGCAAGGACCTGTGATGACGTGGTCTCGCGAGATCGCTATAGCAACGCGAGACTACCTCATCACAGGTCTCGCAAGGCATTACTGGGAACGCTGAGGCCCGGGAATGCAGCGCGGGACGCCGGAAGGTAAATATACACCGATTTTTTTTTTTTTTTTAGCATTTTAACATCCTATCTTTTACTATTGATGCCGCATAGGCAGCCTCAATAGTAAAAACCTGCTCACACTTGTCAAACACTATGTTTGACGAGTGTGACCAACCTGTCAATCACTTTCCAAGCGATGCTTCAAATTGCTTGGAAAGTGCTTGAATATCGCACGTGAAAATTGCGGCAAAATCGCGATCATAATCGCGGTAAAATCGCGGTGAAATCGCGTGGAAAAAAACGTGCGATTTCTGGGAAGGAGTCCGGTTTTTAGTAAGTGTTTTCAAACGCTACGTGTGCACATAGCCTAAATGTTAGAGGGGGCATTGTGTCAGTGAGTGACCGTCAAAAAACAGCATGGCGTAGACCCAAATCTGGGACTGTTCCTCTGAATCTGTGACACTTGAGACCTACGGATTTATTTTTATTCATCGATTCGAAATTGTAACAGTCATGACTTTTTCCATTTATGTAAGCTTCTCTATAGAAGGTCTGGCTTTTTTTGTGAGACGAACTGTAGTTTTTTTAAAGAATCTTTCCCATATTTTTAATTAAATGTGAGTATGTGCATTTTCCACTGCTCTCTCTGGTGTCCAGCTTTGCTTTTCATTGAAATCACCACAATTGTGACTAGCTGGCTCAGTCTATGCTTGAGATGGAAGTCTCTTTCACAATGAAAGCCTATTGAGGCTTTTTCTGATGCTGAGAACACTTACAATGGAAAAGTCACTTCTGATTCACATAGAGCTCACTGTGAAATTTAGAGTCTCTACAAAGTGATGACATCACTTAGTAGAGGAGAAGAACAGTGCTGGATCCCAGAGAGAGCAGTGGTAAGGCAAGTATATTAATACACTTGTAGTGAGTAGTGACCCATTCCAGAGTGTGTCCGTCCCTTTAAGTAATAGTGAATTGTGAGTAGCTTCTGTACACTACTGCTCACTCTCTAACTGGCCCTCTACATTATTTGTGAGCTGTAATTCTCCATTTCTAGTCACCACCATTTTAGATGCAAATCATTTCTCATTTGCTGTGTTCTGTCATTGTTAGGTGTCGGATTCCTGGCACTGCACAGTGGGAGGTCTCCCATTCTTCCTCAACCGCTCCGGCTGTTGCTCAGCAAACACGGCAAGCCAGGCTTGCTGCTCAGACTCGCTCTGACAGCCTGGATGTTGCTGTCACCTCAGGTGCAGCAATAGCAGCGCAACCTGCTCTGCAGGGAACTGCTCCTGAGGCTAAGTCCTCATGCCGTGCTACTGGGCATGCCCGCAACCAACTTGACCTCTCACTGGAGAGCAGGGGTCACATGCTCAGGTCCTACGTCGGATCTGATTGGTCCTTCCCAAGCTAATGGAAGGTCCCGGAAGCGCATCACTATAAAAAGCCCGCATGGCGGCTCGGCGATGTGCTAGTGTAGCATATTATGCTGTGTGTGTATGGTGACGGATGTGTGGACTGGTGACTGACGCATTATGAAACCCCTTCCCTCGGATATTACGAATGGTGACAGAGAGTTGGATAGTCAGTCTCAGCTTGTGGCAAGCTACACGCCACGTGATCCTCGCCTACACTAGCGTCCGTCGGCACTCGTGTCTCAGCGCCGACGTCTGCGACTTAACTGCAGCTGCGCTGCACTAACCGCAGCTACTCTTGGTCGCTGTTGTGACGCCACACGCAGGCCTCTGTGACATTAACAGAACCGAGTCTCGGCATCACATTGCCTCTTGTGACTCTGTGCCAGAACAGAGCCGTCTTTAGCATTCGGGTGACGTTAACCTGAGCACAGTACCTCATTGATTAGGTGCATGTGCCATTGTTCAGCAGCGGTCTTGTCACCTACCGCACGGTGGACCCCGGGCGGCGAACGCACCTCCTGTTATTTTATATTAGGTGCGTTCTGCCGTCCTAACATTACACTAGCGACAATGGCAGACGTGCAGCAGCTGCAGCGCTGCATTCGGCAGCTGGAGAGCAGGTTGGCGGCTATTGAGAGCACCAACTCAGCTGCGAATGCTGCGCTAGCTGCCGCCCAGACGGTCGCTGAGGCCGTCTCACGTGTGCCCACACTATTGCCCTCGCCAACAATCTCTTCCCTTCCGCTCCCCTATAAGTTTTCGGGTGAGAGCGCCACCTGTAGGGGATTCGTGTCATGGTATGCCTAGGTTACTTTAGGCAAAAACCCCGGGACCCCTGCGATGTCCCTCAGACTAGGGGAACCCTGTCTGTCCCTCTACCCAGGGTTTACACTGAAGGTGTGCCTGCCTGAGCCTCCACCCTGTCCCTGTCTCCTGTCCAGCCCTAAGCTGAACCCACCTCCCTCCACTCAGTGAGGGGACCAGACACCAGACCCCACAAATACGTATGGACAGGGGTAAAAGAAACACCACACAGTTAATACACAAGGGAATACAATAATGTGCAAGGGCAACCAAATATATATATAACAGATTGGAGAAAGAACCACTGAGGGATATACTGCACCAGATATCAGACGCTCCAACACCACCACTGCTGACCGGTATTGCTAGCACTAGGCTAAAGCTATAGTCGGCGACGCCCATAGTCAGGACGAACTACTTAAAGACCAAGGGCGTGGCCCAGCCCTCAGCCAGCATGACAACCTGGTTAACCCTATCCCGACTGGAACAGAATACCCAACAGGGTATTACCGCTGTCTGCCGGACACCCTGGTGTGAACAGTGTCCGACATGACAGTACCCCGCCTTCTATGAGGGACCTCCGGAACCTCACCATGTCGAGGACCTGGCTTGTCCGGATGGCGACGATGGAACATAGTAACCAGTCGATCAGCATGAATGTCAGAGGCCGGCACCCATGTCCTCTCCTCAGGACCATAGCCACGCCAGTGGACCAGGTACTGTAGAGTGCGACGCACAACCCTAGAGTCCACCACTTTGGACACCTCAAATTCCAACGCGCCATCCACCAAGACGGGAGGTGGTGGCCCGGGGGAACCATCCACCAAACCCACGACCTTCTTTAGCAATGCTTTGTGAAATACATTATGAATCTTATACACAGCCGGCAACTCCAAACGAAATGCCACGGGGTTGATCACTGCGGAGATTCTAAATGGGCCAATGAACCTGGGACCCAACTTAAGTGACGGTATCTTGAGCTTAATGTTCCTAGTAGATAACCACACCCAATCACCCACACACAGGTCCGGACCTGGCACACGTCTGCAGTCAGCCACCCGTTTGTACCTGGAACCCACCTTCAACAAGCGCTGCTTGACTCTCCTCCAAACAGACGACAATTGAGCTCCCAACTGGTCCTCCTCAGGGACGCCAACTGAGCACCCCTGATGCAAGGTGCAAAATTGAGGATGTTGACCATACACACAAAAAAAAGGAGATTCCCCAGACGATTCCTGGCAATGGTTGTTTATTGCGAATTCTGCCAGAGGAAGAAACGCTGACCACTCTTCCTGATTGTCGGAAATAAAGCAGCGCAAGTATTGCTCCAGGTTTTGGTTCATCCGCTCAGTCTGTCTATTCGACTGAGGGTGGAAAGCTGATGAATGAGATAATTTGATTCCAAGGCGAGAACAAAAAGCTCTCCAAAACTTTGCCACAAACTGCGTACCTCGATCAGACACAATGTCAGACGGGACACCATGAAGTCTGACCACCTCGCGAATAAATATCTGAGCAAGAGTCTTAGCATTGGGCAAAGATGGTAAAGCAACGAAATGTGACATTTTGGAGAACCTATCAACAATTACCAAAATGACCGAGTTCCCTGCCGAGGCGGGCAAGTCAGTAATAAAATCCATGGAAATCTCAGTCCTTGGCTTACTGGGCACCCCGAGAGGCTGCAAGCTACCAGCGGGACGGGAACGAGGAGTCTTGGCCCGTGCGCACGTGGTACAGGCAGCCACATATGAGGCCACATCCTGCCGGATTTTAGGCCACCAAAAACGACGCGATACCAGTTCCAGAGTGCTCTTAACCCCTGGATGACCTGCCAGTACCGTGTCGTGATGTTCGCCCAACACTCTAGAGCGTAGATGTAGCGGCACAAAAGATTTATTAGCAGGCAACCCTGGCGGTACCACCTCCTGAGCCTCCGCAATCTCTGCCTCAATCTCTGTCGTGATGGCAGATACCACCACACCCTTCTGGAGAATAGGCACCGGCTCTTCACATAACTCTCCACCAGGAAAACACCTGGATAAAGCGTCTGCCTTAACATTCTTCGACCCAGGTCGATAGGTAACAATGAAGTTGAACCGGGTGAAGAATAATGCCCAGCGAGCCTGTCTGGAGGACAGGCGCTTAGCAGATTCTAAATAAAGCAAATTCTTATGGTCGGTTATCACAGTAATCTGATGAACAGCCCCCTCAAGGAAGTGTCGCCACTCCTCAAATGCCAATTTGATGGCCAATAATTCCCTGTTGCCAATATCATAATTACGCTCCGCAGGCGACAGCTTCTTGGAGAAGAAGGAACACGGATGCAACTTGGCCCAAGAAGGGCCCTGAGACAGTACAGCCCCCACTCCAACCTCCGACGCATCCACCTCCACGACAAACGGTAAGGAGACATCGGGCTGCACCAGAATGGGCGCTGAGGCAAAACTATTCTTGAGGAATTCAAACGCCTGTACCGCAGGCTCATACCAGTCAGAAAAGTCGGTACCCTTCTTAGTCATGTCAGTCAGTGGTTTGGCAATCATAGAGAAGTTCTTAATAAATTTCCTATAGTAATTGGAGAAGCCAAGAAATCGCTGAAGCGCCTTAAGATTATCAGGCCGATCCCAATGTAGTACCGCCTGCACCTTTGCGGTGTCCATCTTAAAACCTGAGGAGGAGATTATATAACCCAAGAACGGTAGCTCCTGTACGAAAAACACACATTTTTCAAGCTTGACATAGAGCCTGTTCTCTCTGAGCAACTGCAGAACCTGTCTAACATGCTCTATATGTGTATCATGGTCGCGAGAGAAAATGAGAATGTCGTCAAGATAAATTATAACGAACCTCCCCAACAGCTGAGAGAAGACATCATTGATGAAGTGTTGAAAGACCGCCGGTGCCATAGTCAACCCAAACGGCATTACCAAACTCTCAAAGTGACCCTCAGGGGTATTGAACGCCGTCTTCCACATATCCCCCTGACGGACTCTTATAAGATTGTACGCCCCCCTGAGGTCCAGTTTGGAGAACCACCTGGCACCAACCACTTGGTTGAATAAATCGGGTATAAGTGGCATAGGGTAAGGATCACGGACCGTAATCTGGTTGAGTTCTCTGAAATCCAGACACGGGCGTAAACCGCCATCCTTCTTTTTAACAAAGAAGAAGCCAGCAGCCAGAGGAGAAGAGGAAGGTCTAATATGACCCTTGTTCAGGCTATCCGCAATGTATTCCTTGAGAGCTAGCCTCTCGGGACCTGAGATATTAAACATTCTAGCTTTAGGTAACTTGGCCCCTGGTTTCAACCTAATAGCACAGTCATAGGGGCGATGCGGTGGTAGTTCTGAACAACCCTTCTCAGAAAATACATCCGCATAGTCCAGCAACGGCTCCGGGATACTGGGGGTCAAAGCGGAAATACATGTAGCCAGGCACCTCTCCTGACACTCCCTGCTCCACTGAATTATGTCATGGGTCTTCCAATCAATAACAGGATTATGCATTGACAACCATGGAAAGCCCAGAACCATCTGAGCCGGTAAGTTACTAAGCACCTTACAAGTTACCCGCTCTGAGTGTAATACTCCGATGTGGAGTTGTATATCCAACACACACTCTGATCTCCCCTTGAGACAACGGGGAAGCATTGATGGTAACCACCCGGATGGGGTTCGGCAATTTCTCCACCGGAAATCCCGCTGTATGCGCGAACCTCTCATCAATGAGATTGGCAGCTGAGCCACTATCAATAAATACTGTAATAGAGAGCATTTGCCCCCCAAGTACCACCCTAGCAGGGAGCATACACTGGGAAACCATGACGGAGGATACACAAAGGCTCAGACTAGACTCCTCCAAACCCTCTGAGCCTATCAGTTTTCCGCCGGCGCGCCCTTCTTAGGTACCAGGGGGCAAGCGTTAATAAAATGTCCTCCTTTGCCACAAAAAAAACAGAGCCCCTGCCTTCTGTGCCAAGGACGTTTAGGCTTGTTACTCGGTGACTGTGCTATACCAGCGATCTGCATGGGTTCCACGGATTCACCTGCGGCAACCTCACCGACCACTCCCCCACCTCCCGGAGGCAACGAAACCAGCGCCCCCTGACGGAGACGTCGGTCTATGCGTACTACAAGTGCCATCGCAGCCTCCAGAGAGGCGGGAGTCTCGTACATTAGGAGAGTCTGTTTAAACCTTCCAGAAACCCCATGCAAAAATTGACTTCTAAGCGCAGGGTCATTCCACTGCGTGTCCACCGCCCAGCGCCGGAATTCCGTGCAGTAATCCTCAGCTGGTCGATCACCCTGTAGCAGTGAGCGTATCTTAGACTCTGCTAAGTTTAATCTATCCGGATCATCATAGATCAAACCCAGAGCAGAGAAAAAAAAATCTACAGATTCAAATGCCGGTGAGTCTGAAGGGAGTGAAAAGGCCCAGGCCTGTGGGTCACCACTCAGCAAAGAAATCACCAAGCCCACGCGTTGAGCCTCATTACCTGAGGAATGTGGATGCATACGGAAATACAATTTGCATGATTCACGAAACACCGTGAACTTACCACGATCACCAGCAAATCGTTCAGGAAGGGGAAACTTGGGCTCAGCTGCCCTGGCTGCAGCCTCAGCAGGTACTGCAGGAGCTGACAGGCCTTGTTGCTGGACCGCCCCCCTGAGTTCAGTGACCTGTATGGATAGAGCCTCCAGCTGCTTGGTTAGGGAAAGTATAGGATCCATAGTAAGTAACCACTATATTCCCTAGCTTTTTTTTTTTTTTCTCTCACTTTATTATTTGGGCCGACTATAATGTCATGGTATGCCTAGGTTACTTTAGGCAAAAACCCCGGGACCCCTGCGATGTCCCTCAGACTAGGGGAACCCTGTCTGTCCCTCTACCCAGGGTTTACACTGAAGGTGTGCCTGCCTGAGCCTCCACCCTGTCCCTGTCTCCTGTCCAGCCCTAAGCTGAACCCACCTCCCTCCACCCAGTGAGGGGACCAGACACCAGACCCCACAAATACGTATGGACAGGGGTAAAAGAAACACCACACAGTTAATACACAAGGGAATACAATAATGTGCAAGGGCAACCAAATATATATATAACAGATTGGAGAAAGAACCACTGAGGGATATACTGCACCAGATATCAGACGCTCCAACACCACCACTGCTGACCGGTATTGCTAGCACTAGGCTAAAGCTATAGTCGGCGACGCCCATAGTCAGGACGAACTACTTAAAGACCAAGGGCGTGGCCCAGCCCTCAGCCAGCATGACAACCTGGTTAACCCTATCCCGACTGGAACAGAATACCCAACAGGGTATTACCGCTGTCTGCCGGACACCCTGGTGTGAACAGTGTCCGACATGACAATTCGTCAGTCAGTGCTCCATTCACCTGGAGTTGCTGGCTGCACGGTTTCCTACAGAGCGGGCCAAGGTGGGCTTTATTGTCTCCTTGTTAGCTGGCCGGGCATTGCAGTGGGCCACACCGTTGTGGGAACGTGATGATCCCGTGGTTCAGGGGCCTGCTCAGTTCCTCGCGGCTCTGAAGCAGGTCTTCTTGGGACCACGGGTAACGCACGATACGGCCCTCCAACTGTTAGCATTAACCCAAGGGTCACTCTCGGTTAGCCATTATGCTGTCCGGTTTTGGACATTGGCTTCCGAACTGGAGTGGCCGGACAAAGTGTTAGTCCTAGTGTTCTGGAGAAGCCTAGCTGAGCACGTCAAGGATGCTCTAGCCACCCGAGATATTCCCACAACTCTGGAGGAATTGATCTCTATCTCCACCCGTATTGATCTCCGGTTCACGGAGCGTGGGCTGGAGAGGACTCAATCCAGACGTAAGATTAACCTGGCTCCCACCTTTACCGAACCGCTGCGCCATTCCGCTCAGGAGCCTCCCTCCATCGAGCCCATGGAGGTATCTCGCACCGGTACTAAGCCACGTCAGGTGCGGGGCTCTGTGCGCTGTTATCATTGCCGACACTTTGGCCACTCGGCTGGCACATGTCCTCAGCGGCCAAAGGGACGACCCCGTTCCATGGTTGTAGGTGGTGGCCAGTCCCAGGTGGAGCCCTTCTCGCCTAAGCCGGTATTCCGGGGTACTCTGGATAATGGTTCCGCCACCTGGGAGGCAGAGGTTACTCTGGACTCCGGGGCCGAGGGGAATTTTATATCCTCGAGTTTTGCTAGGAGTCACTCCATTCCCCTGGTATTACTCCCATAACCTCTGACCATCAGGGTGGTGGATGGGGCACCATTGCCGTCTCAAGTGACCCATCAGACGGTCCCACTCGGTCTCGCCATGTCCCCCTCTCATCGGGAGACCCTGTCCTTGCTTATTATGCCTCATGGCATCAATCAGGTACTCCTCGGGGTTCCCTGGCTTCGTTGTCACTCCCCTCACATTGATTGGGCGTCAGGGAGAATACTGGGCTAGAGCAAGGACTGTGAGGGAAGGTGTCTAAGGGACAGTCTTCAGGTAGCATCTACAGTGCTGCCTACAGATCTCTCCATGCTTCCTGAACCTTACCATCAGTATGCGGATGTCTTCTCTAAGAAGTCTGCGGAGACCTCCCGCCGCACCGTCCCTATGATTGCCCGATTGACCTCCTGCCGGGCACAGAACCTCCTCGAGGTTGTGTCTACCCATTGTCTCTTCCGGAGACAGAGGCAATGTCCCAATATATCCGGGAGAACCAGGCGCGGAGCTTTATCAGGAAGTTGGTGTCACCGGCTGGGGCAGGCTTCTTCTTCGTTCAGAAGAAGAGCGGAGAGTTACGCCCCTGTATCGACTACCGGGGTCTCAATGCCATCACGGTAAAGAATAAGTACCCTCTCCCGTTGATCTCCGAGTTGTTCGACAGGTTGCGTGGGGCACGGGTATTCACAAAGCTAGACCTACGGGGGGCATACAACCTGATCCGTATTCGCGAGGGAGATGAATGGAAGACAGCTTTTAATACTCGGGATGGCCATTATGAATATCTGGTCATGCCCTTCGGCCTTTGTAATGCGCCCGCTGTCTTCCAGGACTTCATCAACGACGTCTTCCGTGACATGCTTTCTACCTCGGTGGTGGTCTATCTGGACGACATCCTCATCTTTTCGCCAGATTTGCCCACCCACTGGAAAGATGTCTGCAGGGTATTCGACCGCCTGCGGGCGAATTCCCTGTTCGCCAAGCTGGAGAAGTGTCAGTTTGAGCAGGAGTCCTTGCCATTTCTGGGCTACGTCATCTCGGCCCAGGGGTTGGCTATGGATCCGGCCAAGCTGCAAGCGGTTATGGACTGGCAGGAACCCCATTCTCTTAAAGTGGTGCAGCGCTTTTTGGGGTTCGTTAATTATTACCGTCAGTTTATACCCTATTTCTCCACTCTGGTAGCTCGTTTGGTTGCTCTCATGAAAAAAGGAGCTAATCCTAAGGCATGCACCTAACAGGTTTCTAAGGCTTTTTCCTCCATAAAGTCACACTTTGCAGGCGCTCCCATTTTACACCGTCCCGATGTGGATAAGCCGTTTATCCTTGAGGTAGACGCTTCTTCCGTCGGTGCAGGAGCAGTCCTTTACCAAAAGGATGCTCAAGGTCGGAAGCATCCCTGCTTCTTCTATTCTAAGACCTTTTCACCGGCGGAGAAAAATTACTCCATCGGCAACAGGGAGCTGCTGGCCATGAAATTGGCTTTCTCCGAGTGGAGACATCTCCTGGAGGGAGCCCGGTTCCCCTTTCAGGTGTTCACGGACCACAAAAACCTGGTCTATCTCCAGATGGCCCAACGCCTGAATTCCCGTCAGGCCAGGTGGTCGCTCTTCTTCTCTCGCTTCCACTTCACCCTGCACTACCTCTCCGGGGAGAAGAACATCCGAGCAGATGCCCTCTCGTGCTCGGTGATCTCAGCGGAAGAAGGAGAAGCTGAGCCCCGGTTAATTCTCCCTCCGGAGAGTTTTACGACCGTGGCTCCTATCGCTCTCGAGTCGGTACCGCCAGGCAAGACCTTGGTGCCCCCTCGGCTACGGCCGGAGGTTCTTGCCTGGGCACATGCCTCCAGGCTAGGTGGCCATTTTGGTAATAAACGGACCACCGAACTCCTGGCAAGGTCATATTGGTGGCCAAATATGGCTCAAGACGTCAAGGCATACATGAAAGCATGCGTCTCGTGTGCCCGGAACAGGCCCTCTAGACAGAGGCCGGCGGGGCTCTTGTTTCCCCTGCCAGTAGCGGATAGACCATGGGAAATGGTGGGCATGGACTTTATAGTTGGCCTGCCCAAGTCCAGTGGCAGGACGGTCATCTGGGTGGTTACCGACCATTTTTCCAAAATGGTACATCTGGTGCCACTCGCACGCCTACCTTCCGCCCGAGGTCTGGCCGTCCTGTTCATTAAGCATGTATTCCGTTTACATGGTATGCCGGACAAAATTGTAAGTGACCGAGGTCCCCAGTTTGCGTCTCATTTTTGGAGGGAGCTCTGCAGCTTACTCAGCATCGAGCTAAATCTGTCCTCCGCCTACCATCCCGAGACGAATGGCTTGGTCGAAAGGGCCAATCAGACCTTGGTCACCTATCTACGACATTTTGTCTCTGCCAGGCAGGATGACTGGGCATCCTTGCTGCCTTGGGCTGAATTTGCCCTAAACAAAGCGGTGGCCGATTCCACTGGGCAGACGCCTTTTCTCCTCAATTATGGTCAACACCCACGTGTCCCTGTCCCAATGCCGGTGTCCTCCACCGACTCCAGGGTGGCAGACTGGGCAGTGGAGGCCCGGGACATTTGGGATCACACTCAGGATGCTATCCGGGCATCTAAAGAAAGGATGAGGGCGTCCGCTGACACGCACCGGCGACCCGCGCCAAGCTTCTCCCCTGGCGACATGGTGTGGCTCTCCACCCGGAACATTAAATTGCGGGTCGAGTCTCCCAAGTTCGCACCACGATACATTGGACCGTTCAAGGTCCTCGAGCGACTTAGCTCAGTGGTCTACCGCCTGGCTCTTCCTCCACATTTGGCCATATCGGACGTGTTTCATGTGTCCCTCCTCAAACCAGTTCACACGGTCCGTTTTTCTGAACCATCCACCGGGTCATCAGACTTATCGTCTGACAAGTATGAGGTTAACACCATCATGGGGCGCAGGTTTGTCCGTGGCAAAAAATTCGATTTGGTGGACTGGAAGGGTCATGGTCCCGAGGCTCAGACCTGGGAGCTGGTGGAGAATATTCATGCACCGCTCCTGGTCATGGCTTTTGAGCGCAGTGAGGCTCAGAGGGGAGGGGACCCTAGGGGGTGGTAATGTTAGGCGTCGGATTCCTGGCACTGCACAGCGGGAGTCCAGAGCCAGACATCCTGCGGTCTCCCATTCTTCCTCGACCGCTCCGGTTGTTGCTCAGCAAGCACGGCGAGCCAGGCTTGCTGCTCAGACTCGCTCTGACAGCTTGGATGTTGCTGCCACCTCTGGTGCAGCAATAGCAGCGCAGCCTGCTCTGCAGGGAACTGCTCCTGAGGCTAAATCCTCATGGCGTGCTACTGGGCATGCCTGCAACTTGACCTCTCACTGGAGAGCAGGGGTCACATGCTCAGGTCCTACGTCGGATCTGATTGGTCCTTCCCAAGCTAATGGAAGGTCCCAGAAGCACATCACTATAAAAAGCCCGCATGGTGGCTCGGCGATGCGCTAGTGTAGCATATCATGCTGTGTGTATGGTGACAGATGTGTGGACTGGTGACTGACGCATTATGAAACCCCTTCCCTCGGATATTACGAATGGTGACAGAGAGTTGGATAGTCAGTCTCAGCTTGTGGCAAGCTACACGCCACGTGATCCTCACCTACACTAGCGTCCGTCGGCGCTCGTGTCTCAGCGCCGATGTCTGCGGCTTACCTGCCGCTGCGCTGCACTAACCGCAGCTACTCTTGGTCGCTGTTGCGACACCACACGCAGGCCTCTGTGACATTAACAGAACCGCGTCTTGGCATCACATTGCCTCTTGCGACTCTGTGCCAGAACAGAGCCGTCTTTAGCGTTCGGGTGACGTTAACCCGAGCGCAGTACCTCATTGATGAGGTGCATCTGCCATTGTTCAGCAGCGGTCTTGTCACCTACCGCACGGTGGACCCCGGGCGGCGAACGCACCTCCTGTTATTTTATATTAGGTGCGTTCCGCCGTCCTAACAGTCGTCATCTAATGGTGAAAGTGTACAATGACTCAATTATTGTTTTATAAGGATCTGAGATGTGAATTCGGTCTCCTATTGGCCAGCTCCTAGTCACATGGTCTATAGGAGGAGCTGTTTTCCAGGCAAGTCTAGAATGTTCTTTAGTCTGAGGCATGCCTTCATGGAGAGCAGAACACACGTGGAGGAGGTTTTTTACCTCAAGATTTCCTGCAGGTGTAAAAGCCTGAGTTCCCTCTAACCTGTGCAGAAATCATTCTAAAGTATATCTGACAGGATTCACCACATCTAAAGTACTTCTGACTGGATTCGCCACAGTTTCTACATTCACCTATAAGTACTTGTGCACGTGCCATGACACACTGTGGAGATAACCCCAAGTACAGGTCTGTAACCTCTAATTGTTGCATCTACCTCCCTCTGTAAAATACCAAAATACACTGTCCAGTGCTCTTAAAGCTCCAGACCCCAATCACATCTCAGCATCTAAGTGTGAACTGTAATTGCTGTGGACGACCCATGAGAGACTGTTCCTTATTTGTTCCAAGTTATAATTTCCTCTCCTGCTGAAGTAAAAGCAACTGTTATCCCCGAGACTGGTGTGTGTCATAATTCCTCTGGCTGCGGACACCGTGTGGGGGTGGAAAGCAGGGAACGTTCGGCCTGGTCATTGCACACTCACACTACATTCCATGCACATACTCACCTTCGATTAAAAAATATACATGGAAGTGCTTCTTTAAGTGCCATTTTACCAAGCATTGCAGTAGCCTGAGCCAAATTATGCAATAACAATCTTCTCTGGCTCTTACATTTTTGCTGCATTTTTTATGTACTTTCCCGTATAATTGATGTGCTTTGATGCAGCTTTGAAGAACTGTTTTTAATGCATGTTTTATAATACCAAAAAAGTTTGATTCTGCACTTTAGGGCTCATACTCACATGCAAGAAACTCGGACGAGTCTCACACGTCAATACCAGGCACTGCCGTGGGCACTCTGATCGGAGCGTTCAACTGCATAGAAATACATGCAGCTGAACGCTCTAATCCAAGTGCCGGGTATTGATGTGCGAGACTCGTCCGAGTTTCTTGCATGTGAGTATGAGCCCTTAAAGGGAATCTGTTACCCCATTTTCGGCCTATAAGCTGCGGTCACCGCCATCAGGGGCTTAGCTACAGCATTCTGTAATGCTTTAGATAAGCCCCCGATGTAAACTAAGAGAGAAGAAAAACAAGGTAGATTATACTTACCGGGGGGGCGTGGTCCGGTGCGGTGGGTGTCACGGTCCGGTCCGGCGCCTCCCATCTTCTAGTGATGACGTCCTCCTTCTTACTTCTGCCGTGGCTCCTGTGCAGGCATACTTTATCTGCCCTGTCGAAGACAGAGTAAAGTACTGCAGTGTGCAGGCGCCGGGAAAGGTCAGAGAGGTCCGGCGCCTGCGCAATGCAGTACTTTACTCTGCCCTCAACAGGGCAGAGAAAGTACACCTGTGCAGGAGTCACGGCAGAAGTAAGGAAGAGGACATTATCGCTAGAAGATGGGAGGCGCCGGACTGGACCGCGACACCCATGGGACCGGACCTGACCCCCGGGTGAGTATAATCTAACTCATTTTTCTTATCTTTCAGGTTACATCGGGGGCTTATCTACAGCATTACAGAATGCTGTAGATAAGCCCCTGATGCCTGTGGCCGCATCTTATAAACCGAAAATGGGGTGACAGATTCCCTTTAAAATGCAATTGAATTTATTTAGTTATTTAACAGACTTTGGCTTGCTCTCAAGCCAATGCGACTTGTTTTATCTTGATAATATCAAGCCATTGGGTTGCTGATCCTCCTCTTTGCCTTGTTACATCTATTCTTCCAACCATGATTGATCTTTTCATATGATATGTCTAAAGTGGGCAAGACATAGCTTGCTGATCATCGGTTTCCATCAAAGATGTTCATACATCCTTCTCCAGCATCACATTTTAAAGGCATAGATTCTATTTCTGTCTTGTTTTTTTATCATTCAGGTTTCACATCCGTATGTTACCATAGAAAAGATCAAACTATGTACGAGGAGTGTTTTCATCTCCAGTGAAATGTTCCTCAATTTGAACACCTTGTCCAAGGACTTCATTATTGAATTGCTATTCTAGCTATTCTCCCGCTGACTTCTGGTGTCATCGCTCCATCTTGAGTTATCATTGATCTGAGTAGGTTGAAGTCTTTTACATCTTCTAGTTTGTCGCTGACCATCTCAAATATGACCCAGTCGTACATGGCAGTAGTCAATATCTTTGTTTTTTTTGCGCTGAGTAGTAGTCCCATGTTTTAGCTTTCCATCTTGACACTCCATAAAAAGTTTTTCAGGCTCCCCATAGAAGCTTTTAGAAGAAATTATGCTTGAAAGCCATCCAGATCAAAAGCGTCTTTAGAATATACAGCGGGTAGCAGTGTTCATGAAATCACATCCACTTAGCCATTTTTTACACCATTACATTACTGATCACCATAAATAATCTGTTTATTGTATTGTAGGTGTTATTTTGATAATCAGGATACCAAATATATCTTTTATTTTCTGATTTGTGCTGTTTATTTAAATATTATGGTTATAATTTTTTAAGTGCATTAACTCCTCTCTGACACTACATGGTAACATAGTTATTAAGGTCGAAGGAAGACTTTAAGTCCATCTAGTTCAACCCATATCCTATCCTCACTTGCCCTAACATGTTGATACAGAGGAAGGCAAAAAAAACCCATGTGGCAAACAGTAAGCTTCACATTGGGGAAAAAAATTCCTTGCCGACTCCACATATGGCAATCAGACTAGCTCCCAGGATCAACGCAAAATTAAGGAAACTAGTGTATATACCCTGTAATATTATACTTTTCAAGAAAGGCATCCAGTCCCTTCTTAAATTTTAGTAGGGAATCACTCATTACAACATCATATGGCAGAGTGTTCCATAGTCTCACTGCTCTTACAGTAAAGAATCCGCGTCTGTGAGTATGCTTAAACTTTCTTTCCTCCAGGCGTAGACGATGTCCCCTTGTTCCGTCACAGGTCTAAGAGTAAAAAGATCATTAGAAAGGTCTTCGTACTGTCCCCGCATATATTTATACATTGTAATAAGATTACCCCTAAGCCTTCGATTTTCCATACTAAATAACAAGTGTAATAACCTGTCTTGGTATTGCAGACCCCCCAGTTCCCTAATAACCTTGGTTGCTCTTCTCTGCACCCGCTCCAGTTTAGCTATGTCTTTCTTATACAGCAGAACTGTACGCAGTATTCTAAGTGTGGTCGCAATAGTGACTTATATAGAGGTAAAATTATGTTCTCCTCATGAGCATCTATGCCTCTTTTAATGCATCCCATTATTTTATTTGCCTTTGCAGCAGCTACCTGCCACTGGCCACTAAATGTGAGTTTGTCATCCACCCATACACCCAGTCTTTTTCAGTGACAGTTTTGCCCAGTGTTTTACAATTAAGCACGTAATTATACATCTTTTTTGTTCTACCCTACCCAAGGGCATGACCTTACATTTATCCCTATTAAAGCTCATTTGCCATTTATCAGAACAAGCTTCTAGTTTACATAAATCCTCCTGTAATATAAAATTGTCCTCCTCTGTATTGATTACCCTGCAGAGTTTAGTGTCATCTGCAAATATTGAAATTCTACTCTATGTGCCCCCTACAAGGTCATTAATATGTTAAAAAGAAGCGGTCCCCCCTGTTTACCCCACTGCTAGCCGTGACCCCGTCCGAGTGTGCTCCATTAATAACCACCCTTTGTTTCCTATCCCTGAGTCAGCTCTTAACCCACTTACACATATTTTCCCCTATCCCCATTGTTCTCATTTTATGTATCAACCTTTTGTGTGGCACCGTATCAAAAGCTTTTGAAAAGTCCATGTACACCACATCCACTGCATTCCCTTGGTCCAGTCCGGAACTTGCCTCTTCATAAAAGCTTAAGAAATTAGTCTGACAGGAATGGTTCCTTGTAAACCCATGTTGATATTGGGTCATGAGGTTATTCTTCTTCAGATACTCCAGTATAGCATCTCTTAGAAAACCCTCCTGGATTTTAGCCACAGTTGAGGTTAAACTTACTGGCCTATAATTTCCAAGCTCAGTTTTTGTCCCCTTTTTGAATGTTGGCACCACATTTGCTATACGCCAGTCCTGTGGTACAGACCCTGTTATTATGGAATCTTTAAAGATTAAAAATAATGGTCTATCTATGACTGTACTTAATTCCTGCAGTACTCGGGGGGTGTATCCCATCCGGGCCCGGGGATTTGTAAATTTTAGTGATTTTTAGACGCCGCCGTACTTCCTGCTGGGTTAAGCAGGTGACATTTAATGGAGAATTTTTATCACTGATCATGTTATCCGTCATGGGATTTTCTTTCGCAAATTCTGTCGAAAAAAAGTCATTTAGCATATTGGCTTTTTCCTCATCCTCATCGACCATTTCACCCAATCTGTTTTTAAGGGGGCCAACACTATCATTTTTTAGTTTCTTACTATTTATGTAGTTAAAGAATATTTTGGGATTATTTTTACTTTCTCTGGCAATGTGTCTCTCTGTCTCAGTCTTTGCTATCTTGATTTGCTTTTTACAGAATTTATTTAATCTTCTGTATTTATTTAATACCTCATCACTACCTACTTGCTTTAATTCTCTAAATGCTTTCTTTTTGTCACTTATTGCACCCCTTACAGCTCTATTTAGCCATAGTGGTTTCCTCCTATTTCTAGCATGTTTATTCCCATACGGTATATATTGTGCACAGATCCTATTCAGGTTGCTAATAAACGTCTCCCGTTTTCTTTGTGTATTTTTATGTCTCAGGATATCATCCCAGTTAATTGCACCAAGATCATCTCTCATTCGTTGGAAATTTGCTTTCCTGAAGTATAGTGTCCTTGTAACCCCTCTACTACACATCTTATTAAAGGACACCTGAAAACTTATTATTTTGTGATCACTATTACCCAAGTGACCCTCAACCCTTATATGTGATATGCGTTCTGGCCTGTTGGTTAATATTAGGTCTAGCAGTGCCCCCCCTCTTGTTGGGTCCTGAACCAGTTGTGAAAGGTAATTGTCTCTCATAGTTGTCAAAAACCCATTACCTTTGCTGGAACTGCAGGTTTTGGTTCCCCAATGTATTTCAGGGTAGTTGAAGTCCCCCATAAAAATGACTACTCCTGCGCTACTCCTGCACTGACACTCCCCTCATCTGCCAACTTGGCAAACTTATTGGGGTGTGCAAGATCAGGACTAGCCTCCCTGGCGCTCTTCCCTCTACCCTACCTTCTAACTGTCACCCAGCTGGCTGCTTCAATGTTCTGCAGCTCCAACCTAGCATCCCCCCCTCATCTATCCCATTGAGCGTCTGCTCAGTGAGCAGATGACTCCTTTCCATGGATCTCAGTGTTGCCAGCTGCACATTTAGATCCAGTATCTGGGCTTCCAAATGCACAGCATGCTCAGATCTCGCACAGCAGTATACACCCTCGACCGGCTGTTCAAGGATTTCATACATGCGGCAGGATGTACACTGGATGGCATTGGCAATAGTGGAGCACATCCTATTGGGGATTGCACCAGACAGAAAAGATAAGTAAAAATAAATAAAAAGTATTAATAAAATAGAACAGTAATTCAGTAATACCTCCCTTGGAAACTCCCTGAAACCAAAGTCACTGAATCACAAGTCACACACTTACCATAGTTCGCACTTACGCTCAGATTACACTCAGCTCATTCACACTCGCTTAGACCTGTTTCACACTTCAGTTTTTCGACGTCAGTCAAGATCCGACATCGTGGCGGATTGACGGATCCGCTATAAATGTGGCAAAACGGATGCAAGCGGATACTGATCCTTTTTCTTGGTGGATCCGATGTATGGATTTTTATACGGATCCATCAAAAAACGGATCCGTATTATCCGCTTGCATCCATTTATGTAATCCCTTGGATCCGTGTTTTGACGGATCCGTTTTTCCACACCTCCAAAATGGGATGCTCCCAAATATGATTTGATCTTGGAAACTGCTCCCAAACGTGAATGGATCCTGGAAAGTAGGGGAAAACTATATCTAGGGTGTTTTAACACAATATCTTTGAAAGGTTGTAGAGCTAGTGGCAGAGATGGAAGTAGTAATAGCGAATATTAATAGCATCTGTGTGGATTTTGATTTTGAGTGCAATAGTTTGGCAATTATTGCTTGGCAGAAGGAGGAAACAAGACTGCGAATCCTGCATCGGAGAAGGAAGAGACAGCAGTGGATTCATCCTATAAATGCACAGAGATTGACCCTTGGAGTTTTTCTACACTTTATCTGGAACTGAGGGATAACTCGGACAAGTTCTTCAATTATGTGCGGATGAGACAGGACCTGTTTGAGATTTTGGTGGAGAGTGTCAGAGCGCAAATCCAGAGAAGGGACACCTACTTGAGCTTTTCGATATCACCGGCGGAGCGTTTGATGGTGACCCTTCGGTAAGTTATCTTTTTTTAAAAAGTTTTCTGATTCTGAAGACTTTTATTGTCATGTTATTGCTTGTATTTTGTATTAAATTTATTTTTTTCACTTTTTTTTAACAGATTCCTGGCAACTGGAGAATCCTTTACATCCCTGAATTACCAGTTCCAGCTTGGGATATCTACAATATCTGGAATAGTCCAACAGACCTGCCGGGCATTGTGGGATTGTCTAAAGGAGGAGTACATCCCACAGCCAACACTGGAAAGGTGGCTTGGGATTGCAGAAAACTTTCAAGAAATATGTCAGTTTCCTAATTGTGTTGGTGCAGTGGATCGGAAGCACATAAGGATTGTGAAACCCATTGGATCCGGATCTGAATATTTCAACTATAAGAAATTCTTCTCAATTGTATTGATGGCCATTGCAGACTCAAAATGCAAATTTATTGCGGTTGACATTGGTGCGTATGGTTGATCCAATGATTCTTAGGTATTCAAGATGTCCACAATGGGCCGTCGTTTGTATGGAGAAAATTTTGAATTCCCACCTCCAAGACCACTCCCTGGAACCACAGGCCCACCAATGCCATTTGTATGTGTTGGTGACGACGCATTTCAACTGTCTAAACATCTTCTGAATCCATATGGAAGTCATGGATTGACACACAGGAAAAAGATCTTTAACTACCGCTTAACAAGAGCGTGAAGAGTGGTGGAGTGCGCTTTTGGGATTTTAACATCAAAATGGAGAGTGCTGTTAACTGCCATAAAAATGAAAACTGAGACAGTGGATGAGGTGTTGAAGGCATGTGTGATCCTGCACAATTTTGTAATTTCAAAGGAACCTGTTTCCATGGAAGAAAATGTTTGTGAAACCACCTTGTGGGATTATCACCAGACAAGTGTTCGGAGTACTGTGTCAGTGACAGAAATGAGGGACACATTTGCTGATTATTTTGTATCACCGGAAGGAAGAGTAGACTGGCAAGAAGACAAGGTATAATTTTTTTTTTTTTTTTTTTAATTTTATGCCAAGGTTCCTTTTTTGTATAACAAAAAGTATTGTAAATTTTCCTTTTTTGTTTCAGCGTTTTGGTACCTTTACACCAATTTTGTGTTTGAAAAGTGTTGTGTATTACCTGTACACCACTGGTGTACCTTGAACCTTTTTGTACCTTTACCGAAAAGTGTTGTGTATTTAACCAAGACACCACCGGTGGTTTTTTTTTTTACTTAACACTAAAGAAAAAATTAAACGACAATAAGATTCTTTTGAATCAAAAAATAATTTATTTTTTTAACAATTTTTAAAAAATTAGTTACAGATGCCGGTATTGTTGGATGGAGATATCATTGGAGGGGTTAACAGGGCTGACCACATAGAGGGGGGAGAAGGACTGGGAACGGAGTTGGTGAGGATCAGAAGTGGAAGGGGGGTTTAAAACATGAGGTTGAGATGGAAGTTGATGGACAGAGGAAGTTTGTGGGAACATTGAAGGTGTGGCTGGGGGTGGGTACGGTGAGGTCATTGGGGTATAATTGAATGGGGAAGGAAGGCACTGGGAAGAATGGAATGGGGAATTCGAGAAAGGAGAAGGAGTGGTGGGAGGATGGATGGTGGTAGGATGGATGGTGGTAGGATGGACGGAGGGAGGATGGAAGGAGGGAGGATGGACGGTGGAATGAGAAGGTGATGGAATAGGTGCATGGGTAGGTTGGGAGGCCTGGGAGATTGCAGTCACTAGAGCATTGTGAAAGCTTTGCATCACATGCATCTGCAGGTGAGGATTTAAATCTTCCATGTGCCGGACAATTGATTGAAAAAAAAATATGTCTCGCCACCTGGTTTGACACTGAATTCATCCTCTCCATATAACTTCTGAGTTCCATGATATTTTGATTTATCATGTTCAACCCAGAAGTTAACTGTTGACCTAAAAGTCGGAATGCATTCTGGATGGATGATTTCAGATTCAAACAGTCAGAGAAAAACATCCTTTCCTCATCTCTCAGACGCTGCCGTCCAGAACCAAAAGTTGGTAGAGATGTTGCGGCAGTGTCAGAGGGGTGGGGTAAAGGGTACTGTAAATAGTCACCTGCAGCTTCATGTGATGAAGACTGCCCTGCTGCTCCAGTGCTGGTGGATGGGACAGAGGGATGACACAAGAGGGAAGGTACAGAGGGGTCGGATACCTCGATGTGGTCCCCGGTGGTGGTCTCCGAAGGGATCCCTCCAGAGGGAGGCAACTCAGAAGCAGGCTCCTGAGTGCTGCAGATGGTGCTATAAAGAGAAAAAAAAAAATCTTAATATATTGATAGTTCATTGACCTTGCTGAAAAAAAAATTAGGTTAAACATGGAAACATTTGTACTACAGAAATGGCGTGTGGAATATTTACCTTCTGCTCACCATCGTCGACCGGAGGAACGATAGGGCCCTGTAGTGTTTATACCGGCTGCTCCTGCGTCCTCTCGATCCACTCGGGGCCTGCATCTCCTTGTTGAAGTCCCTCTTGAAGCGTTCCCTGAGTGACCGCCACCGTATGATAACCCTGTCACCCGTGAAGCAAAAAAAAAACAAAGTGGTTAGTATTCAACACTTCACATGCTGTAATATAACTTACTGAAATTGGAATAGTTACGCACTAAATCCTTGTTCCCCGCATCGAGCTCCTCCCAGTTCTCTATAATCTCAAAGCAGACTTCATCCCAAAGCCGTCGGGTGGTTGGTTGGTCAGCATGGCGGCGGTCTGCCATGTTCCACAGCGGCTCCCGCTCTCGCACAGCCTCGATGAGGGTGTCCACATCTATGATCCCCTCTTCAAATGGTCTGTTGGGAGCATGCTGTGAAACCTGTGAAAAAAAATGTAATATTAAATTCAGACACATGAGGTTCATTAATCAATCACCCAAATAAAGTGTTACTTACTGTTCGCTGACCACCGGAAGCATCACCTCGACGACGGTGGGATGTCCTGGGAGTCGCTCTAGTGCGGGCACCGGATTGTGAAGGCTATAAAAAAAAAACATGATTATGTGCTTGGATGGATGCGTAGTTATTGTGTGTGCTGTGATGAATGTTTCTGTTGGGTGTAGCATTATGTATGTCAGTATTTGTATCTGCTAAACTTACACTCTACGCGCCCCTTCCTTGCATTTCTCCACCCTGCATGTCTCCTCCTGGAAGCTCCCGAGATTCGGTTTCCTGTGAAAACATAATACATGCATATAGGGTTAAAAAAAATGTGTAAAATAAGAGTAAAAAAAAAAAAATATTGATATTACCTCAGTTCGCTGATGCTGTGAGGAAGGGCTCCAAGAAGAAGACATTATTAAGAAGCTGCTGCGGCCTGGCTGGCGGCTTTCCTGCGGCCTGGCTGGCGGCTCTCCTGTGGCCTGGCTGGCGGCTCTCCTGCGGCCTGGCTGGCTGTGCTTCCTGAATGGATCTCCAAGTATAAAAAGACACTTGTCAAGCTACTATACAAAGGATAAAAAAGCTTTCAGGCCTTTATACTTACTGGGAAAATTGTAGTGCTTTCCTAGCGGTCTCTGCTGCGGCCTGGCTGGCGGGTCTGCTGCGGCCTGGCTGGCGGGTTTGCTGCGGCCTGGCTGACTGTGCTTCCTGAACGGATCTCCAAGTATAAAAAGACACTTGTCAAGCTACTATACAAAGGATTAAAAAGCTTTCAGGCCTTTATACTTACTGGGAAAATTGAAGTGTTTTCCTAGCTGTCTCTCCTGCGGCCTGGCTGGAGGGTCTCCTGCGGCCTGGCTGGAGGGTCTACTGCGGCCTGGCTGGCGGGTCTGCTCCAGCCTTTCTGGCTGTACTTCCTGAACAGATCTGCGAGTATAAAAAGACACTTGTCAAGCTACTATACAAAGGATAAAAACGCTTTCAGGCCTTTATACTTACTGGGAAAATTTAAGTATTTTCCTAGCGGTCTCTGCTGCGGCCTGGCTGGCGTGTATCTGCTGCGGCCTTGCTGGCGGTGCTTCCTGAACGGATCTGCAAGTATAAACACACTTGTAATGCTACTATACAAAAGATAATAACAAAAAAAAGGTATGTTCAGATATATTTTGATTGAAAAACCACCCCAAATAAATTTATACCAAAAACACAGAAAAATATTAACTAATTGAATGTTTCCCCCTCCTGTTTAATTTAACAATTAACATTGAATGTTGATATGCGCAATACACAACCTTCCCAACCCTACACCTCGTGTTCCCCTTTAGAAAAAAAAACAAAAAAAAACCTTGGTATTGTATGTATATACCCACACTTTCAAAGTGACCTGGTTTTGGTATTGCAGGTATACCCACACTTAAAATGACCTGGTTTTACAATGATACCCACACTTAAAGTGACCTGGTTTTGGTATTGCATGTGTGTCATTCCCTGCTGCAGAGTTAACTGAGAATCAGTGAGCATATTCCACACTTAAAGTGACCTGGTTTAGGTATTGCACGTACCCACACTTAAAGTGACCTGGTTTTGGTATTACACGTATACCCACACTTAAAGTGACCTGGTTTTTCAATGATACTACGGACAGTTTTTGGAGACAGTTTTTATTTATTATATTTTTTTTGTTTTCAGTTGTTTTTTTTTACAAGTAGGAGCTACTATGCTCTTTATTTTAAATACCACAGTACATGAAAAAAAAATAAAAAAATTGCTGAACACATGCTACAGTCACACCACATACAATACCACAGTCACACCACATCACACCACATACAATACACACATAACACACAATCACAGCACACTTGGAAATATTCAAATAAAATTACAGTAGTATGAAAATAAAATGCAGTACACATGCAACAACAGAAAAACAAGTAAAGTATGAAAAAAATGCATAATAAAAATACACACACAGACATGCAACACTGGGAGGCCACACACACACACAGGCAGGACATATACACACACAGGCAAGCAGACCACACACACACAGGCAGGCCACACACAGGCAGGCCATACACACACTCAGCTAGGCCACACACTCAAACACACACACAGGCATTGAAGCCACAGACACACACAGACATGCCCCGCACAAATAGATTATACTCACACTTGCAGGCCTCTTTGCTGACAGGCTGTTGGTGCTGGCAGGCCTCTCGTTCCTGGCTTGGTGGTGGCAAGCCTCTTGGTGCTGGGCAGGTGCTGGCAGGCCTTTTGCTCCTGGCTTGTGGTGGTAGGCCTCTTGGTGCTGGGCAGGTGATGACAGGCTTTGTCTCTTCTCTCTTCTTGTCTCAAGCTGCTGGTGCTGGATGTCTGGGCCCAATGAGTAATTAACCCACCTTATATAGTTTTTGGACTGCCTGGAAAAGTATCTTTTTTTCTGAGCATGCTCAGTGCGAAAAAGCGTAATCCGCCGGCGTATTCCGCTAAATGGCGGATACCAGCAGATCCGCCACCCATAGGCGGCCATTCTATCAAATGGCAGACGATGGCGGATCCGCTGTGATCCGCCATTTTGACGCAGACAAAAAACGTTACAAAGTCCGTCCACTTCAGACAGAATCCGCCAGAAATCTGGCGGATCCGCCAAATAGCGGACGTAACGGACGATCATCCACCAAAATCTGCCACTAATGTAATTCAATTTGAAAAACGGCGGATCCGCCAAAAAAAGCGGATCCGCCATTTATAAAAATTGGCAGATTTTGACTGATGTCGAAAAACTGAAGTGTGAAACAGGCCTTAGGCAGAAGATTTAAATAGATTTTTTTTCCCTTTTACCAGCAAACCACCCTGTTGCTCAATGCACTTCCAAAAGGAGTTGAACCCCAACCAGCTTCCCCTTATAAACCCTTAATTATGAATCCCCACCCTTAACTAACCCCTTGTGAATATAGTTACACCTCAAGTTTTAAATGCAATATAGTTAACCCTTAAAAACACAGATACTAAAATGAGATTAACCCTGTAGAGAGAAAAAATAGGTTAAACAAGCCCCCCCAAAATTGAACAGGTAGAAAAGCACTCAACAACCCACAATAATTCACACAGGTATTTGTTATAGGTTTTCCAAATACCTCTTCACTGAATCACAAGTCACACACTTACCACAGTTCGCACTAAACCTCAGGTCACATTCAGCTCATTCACACTCGCTCAGGCAGAAGATTTAAAAGAGATTTTTTTTCCCTTTTACCAGAAAACCACCCTGCTGCTCAATGCACTTCCAAAAATACTATCCCGTCCATGTGTAGGATAGGTGAGAGAGTGTAGCCAACAGGGATGGGGGGTGACCCACTTCTTGCTGCCTTGGGCCCTGCTGTCTCAATTTAGTTTGATTGATTAACGAGAAGAGAGAGAGGAAAAAAAAACAAACAATCCTTAGCCTCCTATATATTCAGACATAGTTTGGGGAATGCATTTATGCAGGGGGCATTTATGCACACTTTATCGAAGTACAGTTTATCAAAGTACTGGCAGTTATAACATGGAAGTTATACAGGGCAGGAGACAGGTAAGACATTTATATACATCTACTCCCTGTACATTTGGAATACAACAAATATATACCGTATGCATTTGTGTAATTTATATCCTGGATGCTGCATTCACACACATCCACCGCCCTGACATTAACTCGCTACACTCCATCCATATCGGCCACTCGCTTCTTTCCTCTCCTATGTATAGCACTCATGCTCTTTTCACATTGTTAAATTGCACAGATCCAGTCAGTCCCCCCATTCAACATAAGAGACGCTCTCACAAATCACTTAACCATCTGCTCACTCTTTCTATCCTCCTTCTCCTAGTCGCAGGAGACATTGCTCCCAACCCTGGTCCCCCATGTTATAGAAAGTCAAACCCCCCAACTGCTACACTCAGAAACCCCTCTAATCTTATTAATATTCCCTGCATGCCATCTGTCTCTCTTAATTGTGCACTTTGGAATTCTCGCTCAGTGTGTAACAAACTCTCCTTCATTCATGACTTTTTCCTTTCTAATTCTCTTAACCTCCTGGCCCTTACTGAAACCTGGATCCAGCAGTCAGACACTACCGCTGCTGCTGCTCTTTCATATGGTGGACTACACTTCTCATACCCCAAGATCAGACAATAGAGCAGGTGGAGGCGGTCTGCTTCTATCACCAAAATGTACCTTTCAGGTTATCCCTGAACTACCCTCACTAGTCTTCCCTTCTTTTGAGATCCATGCCGTCAGACTCTACACCCCCTTCTCCATGCGAGTGGCGGTGGGGTATCGTCCTCCCGGCCCCTCCCATCAGTTCCTGGATCATTTTGCCACTTGGCTTCAACATTTTCTCTCCTGTGACATCGCTACCTTCATCATGGGAGATTTCAACTTCCCCATTGCTCTTCCCCTCTCCCCATCTGCTACTCTCCTTTTATCTCTAACCTTCTCGTTTGGCCTTTTGCAGCTTACTAATTCTCCAACGCATGAAGACGGAAACTCCCTCAACTTGGTCTTCTCTCGGCTTTGTGCAGTGGATGATTTTGCAAACTCCCCTGTTATGAATGAGTCACCGTAGGAGGCAAAAACAGAAATGCTAGCTAAGTCCAGAAAACCAGAGAAGTTGGCAGCTATCGGATTGCAGACCCCTGAACCTATCAACAACAACTAGCAGTAGCCGTGGGGGGATCCTATGATGCCCTAGACCCCTCGATCACAGCCGGAGAACTGCCTAGCCTAAAGACAGAAAGGGAAATCTAAACTGCCCCAGAGCAGACCCCAAAGCAATAGGCAGCCCCCAACATATAATGACGGTGAAGCAAGAAGAAAAAACACTAACACAGATAGAAAGAGACTGAGCAAATGATGGGGCCCAAGCTAACTAGACAGAACAGGATAGGAAAGCTGCTGTCTGCAATCCGCAAAAAACCCTATGAAAATAAGAGCCAACAGACTGACAGGGAAAAAGGCCCTGAAGACGCTAGGCTTCAAAAAGACTATGTCAGTACTCAGGTATTTTCTGAAGACAGAGCAACTGACAAAAAAGGAATTCAACTCACCCCAGCAGGGAATGGCAGAATCCAGAAAAGCAAGGCAAACTAAAACCAAAACACAAATGCAAAAAGGCAAAGCAGAAAACTTAGCTTTTGAGGAGCAGGAATCAGACTGGTCTCCTAGAATTCCACAGAGAAATCACCAGCGAGGAGGAAGGACGTCGGCTGCCTTATATCCAGTCAGAGATCCCCGTCGCCCAGTCATCCTCTCCCAGCTCAGGTGCTTGGTAATCAGCCTCACTACCTTCCTTCGCCAGAAGAGGGAGTTCATCAGACCTCAATGGTGAAGGGGAAAATGAACTCATAACACTCCCCTCTCCTGCTCTCTGACCACAATCTTCTTTCAATCTCTATCAAGAACTGCCTGGCTGCTCAGGTCACCCCCACTGTCCATACTTATAGAAACATGCAGGCCATTAACACCCAGAAACTTGCGAAGAACTTGCAGTCTTCATTGGCCCCTATCTCCTCCCTCTCATGTCCTGATTCTGCACTGAAGCATTACAATGAAACACTTCAAAGTGCCCTGGATGAATTTGCGCCTGCTATAAATAGAACACCACAACACAGATGGTGACAACCCTGGCACACCCTGCAAACATGTTTCCTGCAGCGGTGCTCCAGGTGCGCCGAACGTCTGTGGAGAAAATCCAATCTACACGAAGATTTCATCCATTATAAGTTTATGCTTCGAACATACAACACTGCCCTTCACCTCTCCAAACAAACCTATTTCAACACCCTCATCACCTCACTGTCCAATAACCCAAAACGTCTCTTTGACACTTTTCATTCTCTACTCAACCCAAGAGTACAGGCCCCAACCACGGAGCTCCAAGCTGACAATCTGTCCAATTGCTTCAAAGAAAAAATTGACCAGATCCGACAGGAAATTATCTCCCAATCACCTCATACCATGTGCTGTCCTCCCTCCCCCACTGCATCTAGCTCACTCTCTGATTTTGAACCAGTCACAGAAGAAGTAAGCAGGTTCCTTGCATCTTCTCGCCCAACCACTTGCATCAGTGACCCATTTCCGTCACATCTCCTCCAGTCCCTTTCCCCTGCTGTCACCACTCAATTAACGAAAATATTTAACCTCTCTCTCTCTTCTGGTATCTTTCCCTCCTCATTTAAGCATGCCATCATACATCCACTACTTAAAAAACCATCCCTCGACCAAAACTGTGCCGCTATCTATAGACCTGTCTCTAATCTTCCCTTTGTCATGATCCAGGACGGGGTTTCGCTTTGGCCCGTCCTGGTCAGACAGGGGGTTAATTGTTTCTGCCTTTCTCTGGCAGAGGGCGGCTATTTAATGCTCACTGGACCTGGGTCCGGTGTCAGTTATACTCCTGCCCTCGGCTGAGTTAAGTGACCTCTTGTATACGTGTGCCTTGTGCCTGAAATCTTGTTGCTTGTTTGGTTGTGATCCGGTTCTGTCCCTGTCAGGATCCTGACACCCTTCATCTCTAAACTCCTGGAACGCCTGGTCTACTCCCGTCTTATCCGCTATCTCTCTGATAACTCTCTTCTCGACCCTCTCCAATCCGGCTTCCGCTTCTTACACTCTACTGAAACTGCCCTCACTAAAGTCTCTAATGATCTACTAACAGCTAAATCTAATGGTCATTACTCCATGCTAATTCTCTTGGATCTCTCTGCAGCATTCGACACTGTGGATCATCAGCTCCTCCTCACTATGCTCTGTTCCATTGGCCTCAAGGACACCGTTCTCTCCTGGTTCTCCTCCTATCTCTCTGACGGCTCCTTTACTGTATCTTTTGCCGGTTCCTCCTCCTCTCACCTTCCCTTACTGTTGGGGGTCCTCAAGGATCAGTCATTATTATTATTATTGCTGCCGACAGACACGAGACTGAGACAAGGGTTGTATTCAACAGGTCCGTCTTTATTGGCCGCCTCACTGACCACCACCACAATTCTCCACAGGAATTTCACACTTCTTTTATTCACAGACCCGGGTACTTTCACTTCTTATTTACATCGTCATGGCGTCCTTTGTGGCTCTTCTCACTGTGGCTGCCCTAGGCCTATCCACCACAGCGCTTCACCATTCCAAGTATGCCGTCTGCTTGGTACCCCCAGACCATCTACGTCTGCGGCTACTGTCCTTTGGGTCACCCCCCATGACCGTCTCAACTGTCAGGTCCTCTGTGGAGCCTTTCTACCGTCTCTCTCTCTACAGCAGAACCTCCTTACTTGTGAGCTCCCCTGGCTGACTCGACTTTCCAGGACCTTCCCTCAACCTCTTATACTCCCAGTCCTGGTAGCTTCGCCCACTATTGCCTGACAGTTTCTTTGACCAATGGCAGTTACACAGTCAAACTCCTACACTCCCCAGTGCCCTCTAATGGTCAAACTACAACACAGCACCCCTTTCTCTTTATCTCAGCACTTTTGCACCTACACTGCGCTACCCCTCTGCCTCTTCCTACAGGCAGATCTATCCGTCAGTTCAACCTCCCTACACATGTGCCCTGGGACTTATTGCCCATGGACCGGATATTATGTCATGGGCAATCAGCCACGTTCACGTGGGGAGAGCGGCTGATCGAGGCCAGGTGTCAGAGTTAACAAACTTCTTGCATGTGCTTTTGAGCACCTTGAGGGGTGCAGTTTTTAGAAAGATGTCACTTTTGGGTATTTTCTATCATATAGACCCCTCAAAGTGACTTCAAATGTGATGTGATACCTAAAAAAAATGGTGTTGTAAAAAGGAGGAATTGCTGGTAAACTTTTAACCCTTATAACGTCCTAACTAACAAAAAAAAATGTTGGTTCCAAAATTGTGCTGATGTAAAGTAAACATGTGGGAAATGTTACTTATTAAGTATTTTGTGTGACATATCTTTGTGATTTAACGGCATGAAAATTCAAAGTTGGAAAATTGTGAAATTTTCAAAGTTTTTGTCCAAAATTTCTGTTCTTTTCACAAGTAAACGCAAGTCACATCAAAGAAATTTTACCACTATCGTGAAGTACAATATGTCACGAGAAAACAATGTCAGAATCACCGGGATCCATGGAAATGTTCTAGAGTTATTACCTCATAAAGAGACAGTGGTCAGAATTGTAAAAATTGGCCTGGTCATTAACATGCAAATCACCATTGGGGGGTAAAGGGGTTAAAAATGTAATTACTGAAATTATTTTTTCTATTTTTTTAGTAATTTTACTCTTATAAAACATGTACAGGTATATGGGATTGTACTGACATATAGAGATGCATCTACCATGGACCAGTACAATGTGGCTGTAATGAAAATTCAATGCACATCAAAATAGAGAAAAGTTTCCTATATTAAGCATTGCTGACTGCCTGTGGCTCATGGTTATTACTGCTGCCTCTAATGCTCCTGGCTGGGTAGTTCAAATCCTTGGAAATACCAGACTTCAAGGAAAGAATGAGTTAACTAAATATAAGAATATAAAGAGCACAGAGATCCTGGCCCCAAGCCTGGTTCCCCTAAGCAAATATCTTCAGTTACTATAAATCCCTGCAACCTTTCTACACTAAAACCCATTCATCTTCCTCATTTAGTAGCACTATGGAATGCACACTCTGTTTCAATAAACTCCATTTTATCTTCTACCTCCTTACTTCTAACATTTTATCCTTCCTGGGTCTAACATAAACATGACTGACACCGCCAGACACAGCCTCCCTTGCTGCCCTGTGTTATGGTGGCCATCACTTCACTCACACTCCTTGGCCTGGCAATAAACATGGAGGAATTGGACTCCTCCAATCTAACAACTGCACCATCGATCAAATCCCACCTCTACCCTCCCTTATCCTCTCTTCTTTTGAAGTACATTCAGTCCATATCTCACTAAGTCCAAACCTCAACGTGGCCTTTTATCGACTTCTTCACCACCAGGCTTCTATAATTTCTCTTTGCTGAAATTCCCACTGTTATCATGGGTAATTTCAATATCCACATTGACACCCATCAAAGCATCCAAACTCTTGTTGCTTGCTTCATCTTTCGGTCTCACACAATGGCCCTTCACAGCCAATGGTGCAGACAGACATACACTAGATCTCATCTTCATTTCCCTTTGTTCCCTACCTAACACTATAACCTCACCACTTCCCCCATCCGTCTACCATCTGCTCACATTATCATCTCTTCTCTTTAACTGTCTCCCAAATAAAATAATTAACACATCTCCACAGAAACTCCTCACCCTTGCTAGACACCCTAGACTCTTTTCCGCTGTCCACTATTTCTTCACTCCATGACACAGACATTGTTTTATACTACCCATAGTCGCATGAACTATTGATTTGGTTGCATCTCTTGCACATAACAGAATGTGACAAATCAGTAGACAACTCTGGTACTCCAAGCTCACAAAAAAAGCTGCAGCAAGTGCAAAGAGTTTCACAACAGTTCTGAAATAAAACACACTAAAAAGAGGACTCTATCACTTTCAGACCAGCAATTTTCAAATTCAAGCCAGTCCTCACATTTACTAATCTGGTTCACTTCACAACCTTAATATCTTCTCAATCCCACAAATTCAAATAGATATCCAACACTTTAATTTCTCATCTGTTCACCATTGTACCTCCTTAATTTCAGCAGACTTTGCCTCACATTTCATAAACAGCACCAAAAGCATCAGAGAAAGGTTTAATGTTCAGCCACCATGACCCCTCTACATTGTAGATCAATTCCCCTATAACCTTCTTTCTCACCATTACTGGATAAATGTCACAAACCATTGTTTTTGCGCTTGACCTCATTCCACCTCCTCCCCAACCTTACAACCATGCTTATCCAACCCCTAACCCATCTTGTCAATTTATCATGAGTAGAGATGAGTGACTTTGCCTTTTTTAGGGTCGAGTCGGGTTTCATGAAACCTGACTTTCGCAAAAGTCGGGTTGAACGAAATCGGCCGACTATAGGGAAAAGTTGGGGTCTGACTGAAACACGAAACACAATGCAAGTCAATGGGGAAGCAAAGACGGCAGGGAGTGGAGGACAGTAAACAGAACTACAGTGCCCATTTCAATGCCAAAAACATCAATTCTTATTACTGAAGCTTGTCAACCTTAATTTACTTTATAATAATAGTTACGCATTGAAAACTGGGGGTTATTTGGCTAAAGTTGTGGGGGGTAGGGTTGGCTCCAGGTTTTCGTGTGGCCTGGGCTAAAGAGTGTCAGTGCTCCCCTTTAACACATACCACAACTCATGATGCTCCGATACGGCACAGAAATATAGGTATAGTACAATGACAAATACTTCACTGCTTACATGACATGACTGATCTATTTTAAATTGTACAATAGCTCATAAACAGGACAGTATATTACTCCATACAGTGTTATGGCCACCACATTGTGCGCCATACAGAATAATCACCCCCATATATTTCTCCATACAGAATAATTGGTCACATATAATGTTCCATACAGTATATGATGAGCTCCACATAATGCTGCAGTATATGATGGTCCCTATGGATGATGCTCCAGTGTGTTATGGGCCCAAATAATGCTCCATATACTGTATAATGGGCTCCATTTCTAATGCTCCAGTGTATAATGGGCCCCGTAAATGCTGTTCCAGTGTCTGATGTCCCCAAACTGGAGTGCTCCAGTATATGATGGGCCTCATGGATGATGATCCAGTGTCTTATGGGCCCAAATAATGTTCCATATATAATGGGCCCCATTTCTAATGCTCCAGTGTATAATGGGCCCCGTAAATGCTGCTCCAGTGTCTGATGTCCCCAAACTGGAATGCTCCAGTATATGATGGGCCTCATGGATGATGCTCCAGTGTATGATGGATCCTAATAATGCTCCATATATAATGGGCCCCATCTCTAATGCTCCAGTGTATAATGTGCCCCATAGATGCTGCTCCAGTGTCTGATCTGCCCCATTTACAATGTTCCAGTATATGATGGGCCTCATGGATGATGCTCCAGTGTATGATGGGCCCTAATAATGCTCCATATATAATGGGCCCCATTCCTAATGCTCCAGTGTATAATGGGCCCCATAAATGCTGCTCCAGTGTCTGGTGTCCCCCATTTGGAATGCTCCAGTATATGATGGGCCCCATTTTTATTTAACTCAGGCATGGTATGTGAAAAGAGCTCCATGGAGTAATCTGAAGTGTGTGCTGCCGCATCCTTCACTTTTGGTGTGGGTGAAGGACACAAGGAAAGGGGTTGCTCCTGACCAGAAGCCTGCACTGGCGACTCAGTGCTTGCATTTTTTTAAACTTCAGAAGAGGAGGCGATAGAGCTGGAGGCTGTTTGAGCAATGTAAGCCTAAAACAGTTCCTGATGCTTCGGCTTTAAAAGCAGTCTGCCTACTCCCAGAAAAGGGAGCCTTACAGGTCTTCCAGAGCTGCACCATGACGCAGGCTCAACATCTCCTGCCTTAGCTGCTATTGTGTTTTTGGCACTACCAGCAGATACTCCAATACCACCATCAGTACCAGGTGGCCCCCAACGCCCACGTCCGCGTCCTCTTCCACCATACTTCCTCATGTTTTGGAAAATGGACCCAAAATACCAGCAGATATATGGTACTGTATCAGAAGCATATAGCTCTATACAGTCTAGGGATAACAGTAAATCTCCGTATATATATCATGAGTCATACACAGATGCTCACAGGCTCAGTATGGATTACTCAATAAAATAAAAAGTTGAAAAAGGGTACAGTATCACCAGATACAAGGTATATATAGTATAGTGTAAACATTCTGAATCTTCATATACATTTCAGGAGGCAGACACAAATGCTCTCAGGCCCAGTATGAATTACACAAGAATATGAAAATCTGTAAATGGGTAATGTAACACAAGCGTACAGCTGTTTACAGTGTTGGGGTATTCTTAAAGCGCCAAATATATTTCCAGAGTAACAGACAGACGTTCACAGGCTCATTATGGTTACACCAGAATCTAAATAGCTAAAAAGGTTACTGTATCAGAAGCGTACAGCTGTATACAGTGTTGGCCAAATTTGAAATCTCGGTATATATTTCCAGAGTCACCCTCAGACGCTCACTCAGTCTGGGTTTGACCATAATAAAAAATGTTGTAGAAAAGGTACTGGATAACAAGATAGCAAGTATATATATTATAGGGTACAATTTAAATCTTTTATTCAATTAGTATAAAATCTTAAAGTGCAAGGTGCTCGGGTTATACAAACAAAAAAATAGAGAAAAAGAAGAGAAGCTGGTGGCTTCAATACTGCCCATCACTTCTAATGCATCCCAGATATATAGTTATTCATTGGGTGCCATAAATCAATCCTGTGCGGCCAAACCACTCCAAAGACATAGGATACACAAATCTCAAAATTATCTCTATGCTTTACATTCAATATTGTGATTAGCCATCACAGTTTATATGGTTATCTCTTATTGAGAGTGCATGCCCAACCGTCTTATAATATCAACAATACATTTCTAGACTTGGCACACCGATGCAACCCTCCTCATAAAGAGTACCATCTGATTTTTTGGGCAGAGAATATCCAAACTACTGCCACATAGTATCAACCAATTTTCCACCACACAGCTTCGATTACCGCATTTGCTGCAGGTTCTAATTATAATACAGTACACAAAATGTTATTAACATATTTAGTAAGAGTGTGTTCTGATTTGTTATTTGACACATGATGTCGGTTTAAACATATAACAGCCACTCGTGATACACCACAGAGATGACCCCAGTCGACTCCCCTGATGAGATTTGACGAAACGTGTTGGGAGACAGGGGTATCGCGCTCACCAATCAAGGGGATGGTAACAAATCAGAACGTGCCCCTGATATTTTGGTGAGACTTCCGTTTTATGTCAATTGTTTTAGTGTTAGAATAGTGCTCTCATTGTAAATAGGAGGCATTTGAGAAAAGATATGTTGATATATGCATACGTGTTGGATTTAGACCCTGAATTTGGGAGCACATATGGTATGCGGAATTGTATATCTCAATGATGACACACTCTTACTAAATAATATGTTAATAACATTTTGTGTACTGTATTATAATTAGAACCTGCAGCAAATAATCGAAGCTGTGTGGTGGAAAATTGGTTGATACTATGTGGCAGTAGTTTGGATATTCTCTGCCCAAAAAATCAGATGGTACTCTTTATGAGGAGGGTTGCATCGGTGTGCCAAGTCTAGAAATGTATTGTTGATATTATAAGACGGTTGGGCATGCACTCTCAATAAGAGATAACCATATAAACTGTGATGGCTAATCACAATATTGAATGTAAAGCATAGAGATAATTTTGAGATTTGTGTATCCTATGTCTTTGGAGTGGTTTGGCCACACAGGATTGATTTTTGGCACCCAATGAATAACTATATATCTGGGATGCATTAGAAGTGATGGGCAGTATTGAAGCCACTAGCTTCTCTTCTTTTTCTCTATTTGTTTGTATAACCCGAGCACCTTGCACTTTAAGATTTTATACTAATTGAATAAAAGTTATATTTTATAATTATTCCTATACATTGGCTGCTAAAATAATTTAAGAGGAGTGGATACACTAGCGCTATTTACAATTGAAATCTCCCTATACATAGTCCCGTAGTCACTCTCAGACGCTTACCCAGCATGGATTTGACCGTAATACTAAATGTCGAACAAAGGTACTGTATAACAAGATGCAAGCTGTATCGAGTATAGGGTAAAAATTGTTATCTCTGATTCACCGTATAAATAGAAGGCGTAAACCACACACGCTCACTCAATATGGATGATACCGTAATAAAAAATTTTGAACAAAGGTACTGTATCAGCACATACCAGGTGTATCCAGTCTAGGGGTAATTGAAAATTTCCGTCTATACTTCCGGAGTCAGACACAGACACTCACAGGCTCACTATGTATTACATCAGAATTTAAAAAGTAGAAAAAGGGAAAGGTAGTTGAAGCATACAACAGAATACAGTGTTGTGGTACTTTTAAATCTTCGTATATATTTCAATCTCAGTAAGCCAGTCCAGACTCTCTGCTACTGGAAACTACATGGATACAAGTACAGACGGAAAGTCGAGTGTTAGCAGAAATTTGGGAATTACTCGTCGCGGGAAAACCTCCCGGTAGATGTTGCAGAGGCGATGCAGACCCTCAATTACTGTGTCTGTGGAGACAGCGAAAACAGTTGTTTGTGAAGAAAGGATTGCTTTATCGCAGTAGCGTGGATCACATCACCGTTACTCATCTCCATCAAATTGTGATCACACGGAGAGATGTAGACATGGTCCTCACTGCCTATCATGATGTGTCTGGCCATTTTGGAGTACAAAAGACAGAAGCCACAGGCCGTAGGCGATTCTATTGGATTGGCATGAGAGGAGACATTGAAAAATGGTGGCATGAATGTCACACGTCTGTGACTATCACAACTGTGAAAGGTGATCATAAAGCACCACTGCATCCGCTTGTAAGTTGACGTCCATTACAAATGGTAGCCATTGATCATCTAAAGGTAGAGGCCAGCAGGACAGGCCATAGCTACATCTTAACCATCATCGATCAATACACCAAATTTCTAGTGGCTCTCCCTGTGAAGGATTTAACTGGCCAGACTACACAGCGGTGGAGCAGGGAGAGGTAAGTATTGCAACTTGCAAGTGCTGTGGCCATGACCAAGCAGGGGGGGCACACTTGTGGTCGACGGTACTGGCACAGGGTCCCTCATAGTATGCTGGAGTGTCAGACGGCGAGTGGCCCCCCCCCACCGTGAGAGACACTGTATTGTACTATGAGGGGCCCTGTGCCAGTGCCGCCGGCCATCAGTGGGCCCTTCCACTTGTTCAGAGCAACGGCACTTGCTCGGGTGCGCCAAGTGTTGACCCCAGCCCTTGGGGGGGTGGGCAGCCCAGTTAGGCAGGTTTAAAAAATGTTGATGTGTAGGCTGGACATTCAGCTACTGCAAATGGCAGAATTGGGCAAGTCCGAGAAAGAGGAGGACAAAAGCGAGGCAGTTTTCTGGCAACCTATTGTCATCAGGGGAAGGTGGGACAAAATCCTTTGAAACCCACGCATGGTTCATTTTAATGAAGGTTAGATCATCAACATTTTGGGTCAACAGACGGGTCCTTTTTTCTGTCAGGATTGATCCAGCAGCACTGAAGACTCTTTCAGATAACACACTAGCAGCAGGGCAAGCGAGCTCCTGTAAGGCAAAACGTAATGGTGACCATTCTCTGCTCATTCTTCTTGACCTTTCTGCAGCTTTTGACACTGTTGACCATCCTCTCCTACTCTCTAGGCTCCAGTCACTAGGCATTAAGGACACTGCTCTTTCCTGGTTCTCCTCCTATCTTTCCGACCGCTCCTTCAGTGTTCTGTTTTCTGGCTCCACTTCATCTCCTCTTCCTCTCACTGTTGGGGTACCTCAGGGCTCAGTCCTTGGCCCCCTTCTCTTCTCTCTCTATACAGCCCCAATTGGACAGACCATCAGCAGATTTGGCTTTCAGTACCATCTTTATGCTGATGACACACAACTGTACACATCATCCCCTGACCTTACCTCCGCTGTACTACAGAACGCCACTGACTGTCTGTCTGCAGTCTCCAACATCATGTCTGCTCTCTATCTGAAACTCAACCTCTCCAAAACTGAACTTCTTCTGCTCCCACCATCTACTAACCTCCCTAAATCTGACATTTCCCTCTCTGTGGGTGGCACCATAATAACACCCCGACAGCAGGTGCGCTGTCTGGGTGTTATGTTCGACTCTGATCTCTCCTTCACCTCCCATATACAATCTCTTGCCCGCTCATGCCGCTTACACCTAAAGAACATCTCTAGAATCCGCCCTTTTCTCACCATGGAAACAACAAAAACTCTCACTGTCGCCCTGATCCACTCCCGCCTAGACTACTGTAATGCTCTATTAATTGGCCTCCCTCTCACTCGACTCTCCCCTCTCCAGTCTATCCTTAATGCAGCAGCCAGGGTTGTCCATCTGGCTAATCGTTTCTCAGACGCGTCCGCTCTTCGCCAGTCGTTACACTGGCTGCCAATTCATTACAGGGTACAATTCAAAGTACTTGTTCTCACCCACAAAGCTCTCCACAGTGCGGCACCCCCTTACATCTCCTCCCTCATTTCTGTCTATCGGCCTAACCGACCGCTGCGCTCTGCAAATGACTTTCGACTAACCTCTGCCCTAATCCGTACCTCCCACTCCCGACTCCAAGACTTCTCCCGTGCTGCGCCAATCCTCTGGAATGCTCTACCCTAAAATATTAGGACCATCCACAATTTGCATAGTTTTAGGCGCTCGCTCAAAACACATTTGTTCAGAGCGGCCTATCACATTCAGTAATCAAAGTCATGTTTGTGTGTGTGTAGCCCATTCACTATCTCCATCTAACCCCCACCCCCTGAAGATGGCTGGACCGTCATTGTAAATACATCATTGTAAATACAAACCTGTGCTTTGTATCCCCTCCACCTCATTGTAGATTGTAAGCTCCACGAGCAGGGTCGACTTATTTCGCTTTAATTATTGTATTGTTAACATTGTTACTTATGACTGTTGTGTTTGAAACTGTTCAACTGTAAAGCGCTGCGGAATATGTTGGCGCTATATAAATAAAGATTATTATTATTATTATTATTATTAAGGCATAGTGTGCCAATTCAGGCCAGGTGTCCAGTTTAGAGGTCCAATAGTCAAAGGGGAATGACCTGTGAGGGAGAACATCAATATGGGAGGAGAAGTAGTTTGTAACCATAGTTGACAACTGCTGTCTCCTGTCACTTGTAATCGATGCAGTATTAACAGTCGTGTGAGCTGTAGTTGAGAAATCATTCCACAACATGGTCATTAAACCCCTGTCTCCAGCGCCACTTCGGCTGTGTGCACCATGAACACCTCTTCCATTGTGCTCACTACGGCTCATGGGAGAACCAGCACCGCTGCTGTGTGCTGGGAAAGCCTCAAACAAACGGTTTACCAGAGTTGCTTGTTTGTTAGCCAATATTATCTCTAGGTTCTCCTGTGGTATGATGTTGTGTAATTTGCCTTTGTAGTGTGGATTGAGGATGCTGGCCAGCTAGTAGTCCTCATCCTTCATCATTTTGGCAATGCGGGTGTGCCTTTTTAGGATCCGCAAGGCATAATCGCACATGTGGGCCAATGTTCCAGGTGTTAATAATGCACTGCCACTGTTGGGTGGAGGAGCACTTTCTGGCAAATCCACATCCCTACAGTCACGCACAAGCACTGTACCTGACCTTGGAATGCCAACATTTTCTATTGCCCCCTGAGAAGCATCCTTCTGCCCAAAATAATCATCCCCCTCATCAACCTCCTCCTCTTCCTCTTCATCCTCCACCTTGTCCAGGTCAGTTCCCTGACCAGACAATGGCTGACTGTCAGCAAGGCTTCCCTCCTCCTCCTCCTCCTCCTGTTCCTCCTCCGCTGCAGACGCCAGATCCTTAATGTGCATCAAACTTTGCATGAGCAGACACATAAGCGGGATGCTCATACTTATGATGGCGTCGTCTGCGCTTACCAGCCGTGCGCATTCCTCAAAACACTGAAGGACTTTACAGAGGTCTTTCAGCTTTGACCACTGCACACCTGACAATTCCATGTCTTCCTTCAAACTGCCTGCCCGTGTATGCTCCCACAAATGCATAACAGCCTGCCTCTGTTCGCACAACCTCTCAACCATGTGCAGGGTGGAGTTCCACCTTATTGCAACGTCTATGATTAGTCAGTGCTTGGGGAGGTGGAGCAATTGCTGCAGCTTCTGCATACGAGTGGAATGGATGTTTGAGCGACGGATGTGCCAGCACAGTCTTCCCACCTTATGGAGCAGGGATGTCAACTCTGGATAATTATTAAGGAAGCACTGCACCACCAGGTTCAAAGTGTGAGCCAGGCAAGGTACGTGTGTGAGTTTTGCTCAGGCTATGGCTGCCACAAAATTATGGCCGTTATCACTAACTACCTTGCCTGGCTCAAGATGTAGAGTGCCCAACCATGACTCACTTTGTTGCTGCAAGTGGTCGGCCAGTACCTCCGCGGTGTGTCTGTTGTCACCCAAAGACATCATCTTTAACACAGCCTGCTGACGCTTACCACTAGTTGTTCGATAGTGGGACACCTCATGTGCAACACTGCCAGCTGCGGATGGAGTGTTTGTGCGACTGCGATCTGTGGACAAGCTTTCGATTATGGAGGAGGAGGAGGGTCGAAAGCCTAAAGCCAACTGTTTCCTATAACGTGGGCTAGGAAGCACTGTTCCACTGCCGCTGTCCCCGGTGGAGCCTGCATCCACCACATTAACCCAGTGCGCAATGATGGACACGTAATGGCCCTGGCCATGCCTACTGGACCATGCATCTGTTGTGAGGTGCACCTCTCCTCTCACTGATTGCTTGAGTGCATGGACAATGCGGTCTTTCACATGCAAGTGGAGGGCTGGGATGGCTTTTCGAGAAAAGAAGTGCCGACTGGGTAGATCATAGTGTGGGACTGCATAGGCCATGAGCTCGCGGAAAGCTTTGCTTTCAACCAAACGGTAGGGCATCATCTCTAATGAGATTAGTTTGGCAATGTAGGCGTTCAAACACAGTGTATGCGGATAAGAGGATGAGTACTTTCTTGTCCCACTCAGAGTTTCTGGTAGGGGGAGCTGGACTGGAGAGCTGCATATGGGGGAAGTAGCGGTGGACCAGACAGAGTGAGAGGGGGTTGGTGATGGTATTCGTGGTGATGGCCTAGATTCAGTGTTGTGTTGCAAAATCATTGTGATTCCCTGAGTGCTCTGGCCTTGCGACGAAGCCTCAACATTTAGTGCTGGTGGTGTGCTTAATGGTGGTGGTGGTCTTACAGTGGGGGAAGCGATGGAGCGTTGCTGGCTACCTTCAGTCGGAGAAGGTGCACATGTGCTACCTGAGGTTTTGTAGTCCGTCTACGCTTTCAAGTGCATGTTGATTAAATGTCTAAGCATGCAACTGGTATTCAAATTTCTGAGTTGTTTACCTCAGCTAAAGGTCCTTCCGCACTTCTTACAGGTAACCTTTGGCTCATCAGTAGGATTTTGGACAAAGAAGTGCACTCTTCCTACTATGGTATACATTTACTGGCCTTGCACGCTGTGCTAAATTGACTGTCTGGCCAAGCTGTCCTGCAACTTTTACTTTTTGGTCCAGGTTTTTGCACAGCTACGGGCCTGCCAGATAACCGCTGCTGCGATGTCAATGCCTGCTGCGGATCCTTCTCCTTATCTGAAGTATTGCCAGCGCCACCCTCCTCCCCCAATGGATGCCAATCTGGGTCAAGAACTGGGTCATCCATCAACTCCTCTTAAAAGTCATCTGCACCTTCCTCTTTACCTTCCTCTGTGTCACCGTGTAAGATGGTATAGTATGCGGGAAGGGGCACCTGAGTTTCATCAGGGTCAGATTCTGGCTCAGTAGACTGCGAGGGCAATGTAGTGCTCTGAGTCAATGTACCAGCAGAATCATCTAGCAGTGGCTGTGCATCAGTGCACTCCATGTCAGATTCATCTTGGACTGGGGAATTCAAGATTTGACTGGATAACCCAGGCATGGTATGTGAAAAGAGCTCCATAGAGTAATCTGAAGTGTGGGCTGCCGCATCCTTAACTTTTGGTGGGGGTGAAGGACACAAGGAAAGGTGTTTTTCCTGACCAGAACCCTGCACTGACGACTTCGTGCTTGCAAGTTTCGAACGTTCAGAAGAGGAGGCAATAGAGCTGGTGGCTGTTTCGGCAATGTATGCCAAAACCTGTTCCTGATGCTCTGGCTTTAAAAGCGGTTTTCCTACTCCAAGAAAAGGTAACCTTACAGGCCTTCTTGGACGCATGCTCAACACCTCCTGCCTTAGCTGCTATTGTGCTTTTGCCAGAACCAGCTGATGCACCACCACTATCATTACCAGCTGCTCCCCCCTGCCACATCCGCGGCCTCTTTCACCATACTTCCTCATATTTGGGAAAATGCACCAAAAATACCAGCAGAGAGATGGTACTGTATGAGGAGAGTCCAGCTGTGTAAGGTATATTAAAAAAATTAAATCTACGTATATATTTTGTTAGTCAATGACACTCTCCCAGTATGTATTTGACCGTAATCCAACAAGCAGATATACGGAACTGTATTAGAAGTGTACAGCTGTATACATTTTTGGTGTAACTAACAATCTCTGTATATGTACTTACGGAGTGTCACACACACACGCTGACTCTGTATAGATGTGACTGTAATGCGAACGGCAGATATACAATACTGTTTGAGAATCGGACAGCTCTAAATTGTATCTGTATGGAAAATTGTCAATCTCCGTCTATTTTTATATGGAGTGACACATGCTGTCTCTGAATAGTTTTGACCGTTATCAAACAGCAGATATACGAAACTGTTTGAAAAGCGGACAGCTCTATTAGGTGTAGGTCTGGAAAAATGGAAAATCTCCTCGGCTTGTTTTTCCAGAGTCACACAGAGATAGCTTGTATTTGTCCATGATACCAGCCAGTACACGGTAGTGTGTGAGGAGCGTACACCGCTATACGGTGTCTGTATGGAAAATTGTCAATCTCCGTCTATTTTTATACGGAGTGACACATGCTGTCTCTGTATAGTTTTGAGTTTAATCAAACAGCAGATATACAAAACTGTTTGAAAAGCGGACAGCTCTATAAGGTGTAGGTCTGGAAAAATGGAAAATCTCCTCTGCTTGTTTTTCCAGAGTCACACACAGATAGCTTGTATTTGTCCGTGATACCAGCCAGTACACGGTAGTGTGTGAGGAGCATACACTGCTATACGGTGTGTGAAAAAATGAACGCTCGGTAACTCACCAGAACAAAATAATAAAAGTTGGAGTGCTTTGAAAAAAGCAGTTTGAACAGCAGTGTGCACACAGCAATGCAGCTATCAGGTAGCCTTGAAAGGCAGCCTAATCACGACCAGCGCTACTGCACACAACAAAAATCCTCCCCTTTCATAACACACTAACTGTACAGTGAAAAGCGCTATCAGCAGAAGCAATTTTTTTTGTTCTTCTTCCCTACCTAACGCTTTCCCTTACTCAGAATCAGCAGCAGCACCTCTCCCTATTCTAAGATCGGCAGAAGTAAGATGGCTGTCGGCGGTCACGGCCTTTTATCGCCACTGTGACGCCACACAAAGCCAGCCAATCACTTCAATGCCCTTCTCTAAGATGATGGCCGCCGCTGCCCATGTCATCGCATTGCCCACAGTAAATACCAAAAAGCGGCTATCAATAATAATGCTCATCCATTGAAGCTATATTCAGACCAAAGAAAAAATGGAATCAAGAGCAGTAAATAAAATATAAGATTTTTATTATACTCAATAGGATAAAATACAATATGTAGAAAAAAAGAGATGTGGATAAATACACAATAAGGGAATCAGTGACATCCAGTTACCACATATAAGTAAAGGTCATGGTACAATTAATATTAATTTAAACAAAGGCAGTATAGCAATAGCATAATCAACTCCCTCTCAGTTTCTCTTAATAGCATGCAATATCTCCCATAAAGTGCATAGTGCATAGGGAACGGTCACACAATTATAAGGAAGAAGTCTGAAGACCGCAAATAAAGGAGACTATCAGCTAGCATAAATGAGCCAAAATGGTGGGGAGGAAAAACAGCAAAGAATATATGAATGCCTAAGTATCAGACATAAAAATGTAAGGAAGTACCAACCTATCTGATATGTGGACAGCGGGACCCCTACGCGCGTTTCGCTTCTTGTTTCTTCGGGGGGCTCCCCCCTGAGCAAAATTGCAAACAATCTAACTGCCAATGCCAATAAACAATAATCTTTACACCTCTACTTAGACCTGTCCTTTGACACAGTTGACTACTTTCTCCTACTGAAGATCTTTTCTTTCAAATGTATCAAAGCTCTTGCCTTCTCATGGATATCCTTATACTTTACTAACCGTATCCACACATTTAGGGTCTGACATTCCCATACTACTTCTTCATCGTACCCTCTTTCTGTTGGTTTCTCACAAGGCCCTGTCTTGAGACCCACTACTCTTCTCCATTTATACATTTGATCTGGAATAAAATATTTTCAGTATTTGTCATTTCCTTAACCTCAAATCAACTAAAATGTTAGTGCATGTGTAAGGAGGTGGTCAGTCCCCTCAGTTGTGCTCTCTCCTCTTTCCGTGTGACCCCCCCCGTGCACCATATATAAATATGTTCATTATTGCAATGTCTGTGATGTACCCTATATCCCGCAATATGATGCACCTGCATGTTATTGTGTCATTATGCTGTATGTGTTATGTACCTGTAATGTATTGGGATGTTTCCCTTTAAGTGTTGTATATGCAATGTATAATATTCCTATATGTGTCACTATTGAAGAGTTAGGGACAGTCAATCATTAAAATAGGGGCTGGTCCAGCAGCAGTAGGGAGGCTGGACTTGCAGCCACACGGAGAGAGGAAGCTGCTGCTTCCTCAGAACTACCCGGATACCTTGGCCAGGGCAGACGTGTATTACAGATGGGGCACTGCCAGACTTTTGAGAGGTCTGCTGCCCCGGGCTAAGGGCTAAGAACCAAGGACTGAGGATTCAGGATTAAGGACTGCAACAAGAGCCCCAGGACTTTGGAAGGGCCCCCACTTCTGAAGGGGTTATCCCGGCTCGTGGACTACTGCAGATCTTTAGCTGCTGCAGCTGCTGTGGATGTGGCTGTGGAGAATGCAGGGAGAGATAAGGAAATCCAGTGTTATACTCTTTTTTTCATTATATACCATCATTCATAGTTAGTTTCTTTTCCCTGTTGGAGCACAGCTGCCTTCCGAACCCTTATTTGCCTGGACTGCTGTGACCAGAGGAAGAGAAGGTAACCTGTGGGGAAAAGCTGCGTTGGTCCAGTCTATCTATGTGCAAGGGACCGGGGGGGTGCTCGCTGAACGCTTGCTCAGTGGACTCTTCTGGTGAACTGTGCCTTTAAATAACCCGGCCACAACTATCCCTCCCAGTTGGCCTTGTTACCCACCTTAACAGCTGCAACATCCTCCTTTGTGGCCAACTATTTAGCACACTCTTCTTAAGGCCGGGGTCACACTTGCAAGTGTGATGCAAGAAACTAGCGCAAGTCTCTCGCATCAATACACGGCACTGCCACTGGTACTCGGGACCATAGTGTGTGACTGCATGTAATTCTATGCAGCTGAATGCTCCGGTCCCGAGTGCTGGCGGCACTGCCGGGGGTATTGATGAGAGAGACTCGCGCGAGATTCTTGCATCACACTCGCAAGTGTGAGCCCGGTCTAACTTTGATGCTCAATTAATCTGCCTTTTCCCTCAGTATTCCTATTCCCTTCACTGATGTCCAATTTATCGGTCGTCCATGACAGCACCACCTGAGAGAGGGGATCCGCCCTTCAGGAACAGGAAACCTACAGATACAAAAGGGCGGCACCTCTCCAATGCATCAGTTGGTTTCCTGTTCCTAGGGAACGGGACTTCCTTCAGATCGTCCATCATGGAGTCGCCGAGGGATTCCCAGGCTGGCTGACTGACCAGGTAGCGAGGGGGTCTCCTACCTCGGTCAAGCTCGGGTCCCTGGAAGCGCCACGGTGGGGCCGGGTAGGTCACCACGACAATGGTGAGAGCAGGTGGAGCCAGGGATCCGGTGGACAGCCGCCTCCATATTGCCGCACCAGGAGGTATGTATGTCCCGGGCCCCTCCTGGTGCGCTCTCCCTGTGGCCCGCTCTCTCTCTTCCTGCCGGGCCGGCGGTGGCGCCCGGTCGGCGGGCGCAGGTCGGCGCGCGTGGGGGCTGTGGCCTGGCCTGAGCCGGGGGCGCCGTGCCGGCTCCTTCTGCGCGTCCCCGCAGGCCTCAGACGGGTGTCGGAAGTGACGCGGCGGAGGGGGCGGGGCCGGGGACACCGAAACCGGAAGTCGGGTGCCGGCCGGCTTCCAACGCGCGCCGCGTGTGCACGGCGGTACTGGGCGGCGCGCGGTGGCCGGGGCGGGGGGGAGGGAGGACCGGAGCTTGCGGGGGGAGGGTCGCGGGGGGGTCCCGGGTGGGAGGTGCGCGCCAGAACCCTGCTGTCCCGGACAAGGAGGCCTTAAAGGGAGGGGGTGACGCTGCTGGGGTGCTTCTGAAGGCCAGCGATGGATACGACAGAAGCCCCCATAGAGCAGCTGGACGAGGTGCAGGAGCACCCACAGAAACAGGCCACAGTGAAACCACATGCGAGTGGCCAGCAGAAGAAGAAACAGATGGGCGAACAAAGCCACAGAAGTTCCTCCAGGCTAAAGGACCCTCCTGCCTCCCTCCGTGATCCGGTACCTGCCTCATCTGCATGGGTAAGAGATCTCCGTGAATGTACCCTGATGCAGTGTTCCCTTATGTTTTTTTCGCAGGGGAGGAAAGCTACGGGAAAACAGAAGCACAGGGAATGTGCCCTCTGTAGTTGCCCCTTGCCGGACGGCCACCCTAAAAAGTTGTGTCAGCCATGCGTGAGACAAACATTAGGGGTGGAAGGGGACGTTGGCCCTGGGGTAGATTGACAGGCCCTTACACTCTCCCCCGTCCATACAGGTAGCAGAAGAAACGCCAGACTTCACCACAAGCCTGATAGACATAATCAGGACAGAGATAAAGGCCCTATCTAAAAAGGATTCCTCTAGGGGAAGAGAATGTAGTTTCTCAGGTTCAGAGTCCTCGACCGCCCTAAGGATCGATGACTCTTCAGATTCCCCGGCCTCCACTTCGTCTTCTTCGGAGGAAGACTCGAGTCGATTCTGCTTCCCCTTAGACCAGATGGATAAGCTAGTTAAAGCAATAAGGTCCACCATGGGGGTAGCAGACACAAAACCGGAACTTTCAGCTCAGGACGTGATGCTCGGGGGTCTAGATCCCAGGAAGCGGAAGGCCTTTCCATTAAATGATAAGGTCCAGAGCCTAATAGATAGGGAATGGAAGAGACCTGAAAAAAGAGGCTCCTTACCTCCGGCCTTCAAGCGGAGGTACCCGTTTGACGACCCAGTGGTAAACAGATGGGATAAAGCTCCTAAACTGGATGTGGCAGTAGCCAAAGCCTCCAAAAAATCCTCCATTCCCTTCGACGACATGGCCTCCTTAAAAGACCCGCTAGATAAGAAAGCAGACTCCTTTTTGAAGGGAACTTGGGAGATGTCAGCAGGTGCTCTAAGACCAGCGATAGCTGCCACATGTACGGCCAGATCCATGATGGTCTGGCTAGACCAATTGGATTCCCAACTAAAGGACGGAGTCTCAAGAGCTTCTATCCGGAAAACGCTGCCAATCATCCAAAGTGCGGCAGCTTTTTTGGCGGATGCTTCAGCGGACTCTGCGAGGATGGCAGCCAGAACTGCGAGTTTATCTAACGCAGCTCGAAGGGCCCTTTGGCTAAAACGCTGACCGGGAGATATCCAGGCCAGATCACGACTCTGCTCCATTCCATGTGAGGGTGAATATCTGTTTGGCCCAGTCTTGGATGAACTCTTAGAGAAAGCCGGGGATAATAAAATGAAGTTCCCCAGTCTACCGAATCCTTCTTACAGACGTCCCTTTACCAGGAAAGGCTATTTCCGTAGAAGGCCGTCCAGTGATCAGGGCAGATGGGAGGACAAAAGAAGGAGAGGTACAGGTTTCATGTTCGGAGGAGGGGGGCATCAAGAAGGTCCAGCACGTGACACTAAAAAACTGCCCCAAAGACTAGTTGTCCCGGTAGGGGGGAGACTAGCTGCCTTCTACCCAGCCTGGTTCTTGATTTCCAATAGTAAATGGATACTGGGGGTGATAGCTGCGGGTCTACGCCTAGAATTCGCCCGTGTCCCGCAAGATCGATTTAAGGTCACCCCGCTCAGGTCTTCCACACCAGAACAAGCTGCCCTGGAGGCCGAGGTGCATGATCTCTGCCGTAAGAGGGTCCTAACGGTGGTCCCAGAGGGAGAAACGGGGAAAGGGTTTTACTCCCCCCTGTTCCTGGTCCGCAAACCAGACGGGTCCTTCAGGACTATAATAAACCTTAAATCCCTCAACGAATTCCTGGTCATACGCCCGTTTAAGATGGAGACAATTAAATCAACAATAAAATTACTGTTTCAAAACTGTTTTATGGTGGTGTTAGATTTAAAAGACGCTTACTACCATATTCCCATTCATGCAGCTCATCAGTGGTTTCTCAGAGTGGCGGTTCAGCTGGATGGGTCAGTCCAACATTTCCAATATACGGCCCTCCCCTTTGGGGTGGCAGTCGCTCCCCGTGTGTTTACCAAAGTAGTAGCAGAAGTTATGGCCCATCTACGTGAATCGGCCATTCTTGTGATCCCCTACTTAGATGACTTCCTGATCGTAGGAAAAACAGCAAAACATTGTCTGGAACAACCACAAAGGGCAATGTCTGCCCTAGAGGGGTTAGGATGGCTGCTTAACATTAAAAAGTCTCGGTTACAGCCGGTGAGAGTCCAACAATTCTTGGGCCTGATCCTAGACTCTGAGAAACAGGAATGCCGTCTGCCCCCGGAGAAGCTTGTTCGCCTACACTATCAGGTCCTGAACACTTCCAATAACCCTACCATGTCCCTCAGGAAAGCCATGTCCCTTCTGGGTTCCCTCTCGTCCTGTATCCCGGCAGTCCAGTGGGCACAGTTTCATACAAGAAAACTGCAGGGCGAGGTCTTAAGGCATCAGAGAATCCTTGAGGGTTACTTAGAGGGGCCAGCTAACCTTGTCCCGAAACACAAGGGAGTCCCTAGAGTGGTGGCTAGTCAAGGATAATTTATCCAAAGCGGTCCCCTGGGAGTATGACATATCCCGCATAATCACCACGGATGCTAGCCCTTCCGGTTGGGGGGCTCATATGGGTGAGATTCTGGTACAGGGCCTATGGGAGCATCATCAGACAGAAATGTCATCTAATCTGAAAGAGTTGACAGCGGTAGAGCAGGCAGCTAAGGAGCTACTTATGTATCTACAGGGCCATCATGTGCGAGTGTTCTCCGACAATCAGGTCACCGTGGCTTATATCAACCACCAAGGCGGGACTCGTTCCAAACCCCTGATGAATGTGGCAGAACGGCTATTCCGGCTAGCAGAGCAGCATTTTCAATCTTTAACAGCTCTATATATAAAAGGGAAGGAAAATATCACAGCAGATTTCCTAAGCCGCAATCCACTAAAACAAGGAGAATGGTCCCTAAGCATCTCCATCTTCGACCTAATTGTACAAAAATGGGGACAACCAGAGGTAGACCTCTTCGCTACCAGGGAAAACAGAAAATTAAAACAATTTTGCTCCCTAAATCCCAGAGAAAACACCCTGGCGGTAGATGCCTTTCTGATAAAGTGGGACTTCGGGCTAGCATACGCCTTCCCTCCCCTATCGCTACTACCTCTGGTGATGAAGAAAATCAGGAGAGACAGAGCAAGGGTGATAGTTATCGCTCCATTTTGGCCCAGGAGGGCTTGGTTTTCTTGCCTCAGGACCATGTCGGTGTCCAACCCTTGGGTCCTTCCGGACATCCCGGATCTCCTATCCCAGGGCCCAGTGTTCCATCCTCAGGTGGCTAGCCTACATCTGATGGTGTGGAGTTTGAACGGACACTGCTGAGAGAAAAAGGCTTCTCCCCAGACCTGATTAATACCCTACTTAAAAGTAGAAAAGTCATCACTACCAAAATCTATGTCAGAATTTGGAAAAAATTCCTGCAGAACTCTGGAGTGGTCGCTGGCGCTTCAGCACCTGTAAACCAAATCTTAGAGTTTCTTCAGAAAGGTCTGGATATGGGACTCGCCACTAGTACCCTTAAAGTACAAGTATCAGCCTTGGGGGCCCTCTTTAGCTGCAACATCGCGGGTAATTACTCGATCAGTAGATTCATTAAGGCAGCAGGTAGATCCAGGCCAATAGCGAAAGATAGATTCATGCCGTGGGACTTGAACCTAGTCCTCACGGCTATGACAGAAGCCCCAATCGAACCTATCTCATCAGCTTCCATAAAGAACCTGACCCTCAAAGTAGCCTTCCTGGTAGCTCTAACCTCAGCTCGTAGGGTAAGCGACATCCAGGCATTATCTAGACGTCCTCCTTATATACAGTTCAAGGACGATAGGGTAATACTCAGACCTGATCCGGCGTATTTACCTAAGGTAGTTTCCAGCTTTCATAGGACACAGGAGATAGTCCTTCCATCTTTTCTCCCTAATCCAGCTAATGAGAAGGAAGAGAAGCTTCACACCTTGGATGTTAGGAAATGCCTCATAGAATATCTGGCAGTTACCGATCCCTGGAAAAAAGATAATGCCCTGTTTGTTTCTCATCAAGGCCCTAGGAAAGGTTGTAGAGCATCAAAAAGTACACTAGCCAGGTGGGTTAGAGAAGCGATCTCAATAGCATACACCTCAAAAGGCAGGTCGCCACCCCGGAAGCTGAGGGCGCATTCCACCAGAGCCATGGCAACCTCGTGGGCCGAAAGATCAGAAGTGTCCATTGACCAGATATGTAAGGCGGCTACTTGGTCCTCTCCGAGCACCTTTTATAGTCATTATAGGCTAGACTTGGGTGCTTCCACAGACCTCTCTTTTAGTATAAGGGTACTGCAGGCTGTAGTCCCTCCCTAAATAGTTTTACTCTCTGTAATTCTCTCAGGTGGTGCTGTCATGGACGACCGATAAAGTCTTAGTTACTCACCGGTTAACGGTGTTTTTCGGAGTCCATGACAGCACCCGTATATTCCCTCCCTTTAGTTTAAGTTTGGGTGTGCACTTCTTCCTCTTGTATGTACACTGGTAAGGAATAGTTGTGTAAAAGTACTGTATATAAATTTGCTGTTAACCATTGTGGTCCTCTTGTGCTCTGTAATCCAACTGATGTGTGGGAGAGGTGCCGCCCTTTTGTATCTGTAGGTTTCCTTTCCTGAAGGGCGGATCCCCTCTCTCAGGTGGTGCTGTCATGGACTCCGAAAAACACCGTTAACCGGTGAGTAACTAAGACTTTCCCACTGAATCCAGTTTAAATTACTAACAATGGCTTACAATAATAATAATAATCTTTATTTTTATATAGCGCTAACATATTCAGCAGCGCTTTACAGTTTGCACACATTATCGTCACTTTCCCCGATAGGGAATTTAGATTGTGAGCCCCATCAGTATGTCTTTAGAATGTGGGAGGAAACCAGAGTACCCGGAGGAAACCCACGCAAACACGGGGAGAACATACAAACTCCTTGCAGATGTTGTCCTTGGTGGGATTCAAACCCAGGACCCCAGCGCTGCAAGGCTAACCACTGAGCCACCGTGCCGCCCTATGCTATCCATCATATGTCTCCTATATACATCTCTGAACTAATCTCTTGATACCTTCTCAGATGTAATCTCTGGCCCTCACAAAATCTCCTTCTTTCATCAACACTTGTATGTTCCTCACCCAACCCAAGGATTTTTCTGTGCATCCACCATCCTCTAAAATTCACTGCCTCAGCACATCTGATTTTCTTCCACAATAGAAGCATTCAAGCTTAGCCTGAAAACACATCTTTCCAGGAAAGCCTATAGCCTGCAATAAACCCATTGTTGAATTGTTCTAAACCACCAACCTTCCAATTACCCGGTAGATTGTAATCTGTATTCATCAAAATGCAATTTTTTTATTGGAATTTTGTCAGATCCCTTCATTTCTAGCATTCACTGTTTAAAATACATTTTGGTTAGAAAGGAGTTGTTGCTAGGGAAAACTATTAGGTTCAAAATAAACTACATGAATGGAAGTTATATGCAGTCCGATGATTTTTTTTTAAATAAATCTGTGTCTATGTGCATGTAATGCAGTGCATATGTGTTAATATACTCACCTACTGGCATCTTCTCTGTGGTTGAATGATGTTCTGTTTCTCTTCTCAAAGAATAATGAAGAGCAGCATCCACTCCAGGTGAAAAATGTAGACATTTATTTTGCCATGAAAACATGCATCGTTTCGACCATCACATGGTCTTTTTCAAGCATAGTATATAACAACAAAGGCGGTCTTAAATAGGCCAAAATGGCTAATCAGCATCTAGTATCCACCCATTATGGAATAAATAGCCAACAAATATACCAAAAACATATACAAATGCAGAATAAATACATTACAATGCAAGAAAAGCATAAAATTTCAAATATAATACAAAAATGGTACATTCTTAACAACACATGGTAAACAAAGATACATCCAATCACATATATGCTACCACTAATCATGTGTCAGTGTCCCCATGTATCACAGCAACCCTCCACCAATCCTATGCAATCATACAAAAAAGTATCAACAACAAAACCAGTCAGCCAATGGATGTAATCACCAAAAACGACGCCAATCATAGTGACCTATTGGATTCACTCACATATCCTAAGTTATCATAGAACCGCGGTCCAATGTTCAACAACTCCCCATTAGTCATCAAAAAGCGCCTGTCCGTTGTTACACAGGGAAAGACCCAAATCCCGCGATACTATGACGAGAATATCGTGCATGTGCATTAGTGCTCAACGCGATCTCCCTAATTCCAGCCTTAAAGACCCATACTATTCAGGGAGCGGTCATATGATAAACACAAGTCTCGCGGTATCACGTCATAGATATCGCGCAAGCGCAATAGCGCTCACCGCGGATCACATAACCGCAGCCATACAAACCCGTGTCAGTCAAAAGACAGTCACGTGACAAATCACATGGCTGTCATCCAAGCTGACCCTACTAGTGAGAGCGCGGTCATACGACAAAGTCACATGATCGCAATCTCACAAACCCACAACGCTCATATGTACTCAAAACCAACTCCATGGTAATTTGGGAACAGGGAGCACAATGATAATCATCATACTTTGTGTGGATAAACTTAACAAGGGCAAAATCTTAATAGCTATCGCAGCATAAACCAATCAAATGACATGGTCACCTGACTGCTCAAAAGAGATCCGATTACACGCTTCTAATCATAAGCAAATAATTGACCATAAAAAATCAATTATTATATTAATCCAAATTAACCCCATAGAGAACAACACACTAAATATATAGTAAATACCATTAGCAATAAATAACTTTATTGTGACACCCAGATATAGAGACAAGAGGGCATGGGGATTGAAAACATGTACAGAACATAGATAAAGCACATAAATAAAACATATGCATGACTTCAGGACAATTCAGTCCCCATGTCCTCCGATCACTTCTGCGCACCAATCCTAAAAAAGAAAAAAAGGAAAAAAACATGATTAAAAACAACTCATGCTATTGAAAAACAAAAAATGATACTGTCGAGATCTATGTGGACTATTTAGTACAAATCTGTAGATTGTAATCAAGGTTCAAGCCTTTCGGCTGAAGTGTACCTAAAGTCGAAATCCACTTCAACACCTTTCTTTTTAACATAATAGTCCTATCACCACCCCGTCTCAACAAAGGGACCCCATCAATCACCCTAAAACGTAACTGATTTACAGAATGTCTATATTCAATAAAATGCTTCGGTATTGGTAACCCCAGGAGTTGCGTTCTGATTGTACTCTTGTGTTTACTGATCCGTGCCCTGACCTCCATAGTGGTCTCCCCTACGTACATCAACCCACAAGGGCAGGTGATAACATAAATAACAAAGCTGGAAGTACATGTAAATCGTTCCTTAATCAGGAATTTCTTCCCAGTGTGCAGGTGATTGAAACTATCACCTTTAATCAAATTCCCACAACACGCACAACAGAGGCATGGAAAATTGCTAAAACTCAAAGGACCCAATGTCAATTGTCGTGGAATTCTACTCGGTCCCACATCCGCTCTCACCAATTTATCCTTTAGATTGTGTCCACGCCTATATGATGAGATTAGTCTAGTGGTAAATTCAGGGACCTCAGGCAACCCTTTACTTAATAAACCCCAATGTTTGTTCAAAATTCCATTGATTCTACCACTAATAGGGCAAAAGGTTGATACAAAAGGTACCCTTCCATTGGTTGTTTTATTACGTTTAAGGCAAAGTTGACTAGTAGTCAAATTAATTGCCTTTTTCTTAAAACGTTTGACATGTCCCAGTGGATAACCCCATTTGACAAATTTATAGCACATCTCATCCAATCGATTGTCCAATTTATTTTCATCCCTAACTATTATCCTCACCCGTAGCATCTGACTAAAGGGGAGAGATTCCACCATTTTCCTTGGGTGATTACTAGAGTTGAGCGATTTTTGTTTTTTTAGGGTCGAGTTTCGTTTCGTGAAACCCGACTTTTCCAAAAGTCGGGTCGAGCAAGATCGGCCGATTATAGGGAAAAGTCGGGGTCGTCCCGAAACACGAAACCCAATGTAAGTCAATGGGGAATAAAACATGCAAAACAGAAGCCGCGGAGACACCATCACGTGTTTCTCAACGCAAGCAATGACCAGCCAGGTCTTTGCCCGGGAAGGAACAACCACGGGAAGGGCAGTCTCCAATGAAGGAAACCACCTATGCCAAAACATGGTATCCATCCACATACAGCTGTTTCGGGGTATTGCCCCTCATCAGTGTGGAGTAGGAAACTGGCTGGTAGGAGCAATGCCTAGTAAAAAGACTATGAAAAGGAGGATGAATGAACTCATGGAGATCAACATCCGACACTGCGGAGACACCATCACGTGTTTCTCAACGCAGTGATTCTAGAGTACTGCCCCCATCCCTAATGGGAAATATGTAAAACATGCAAAACAGAAGCCGCGGAGACACCATCACGTGTTTCTCAACGCAAGCAATGACCAGCCAGGTCTTTGCCCGGGAAGGAACAACCACGGGAAGGGCAGTCTCCAATGAAGGAAACCACCTATGCGAAAACATGGTATCCATCCACATACAGCTGTTTCGGGGTATTGCCCCTCATCAGAGTGGAGTAGGAAACTGGCTGGTAGGAGCAATGCCTAGTAAAAAGACTATGAAAAGGAGAATGAATGAACTCATGGAGATCAACATCCGACATTGCGGAGACACCATCACGTGTTTCTCAACGCAGTGATTCTAGAGCACTGCCCCCATCCCTAATGGGAAATATGTAAAACATGCAAAACAGAAGCCGCGGAGACACCATCATGTGTTTCTCAACGCAAGCAATGACCAGCCAGGTCTTTGCCCGGGAAGGAACAACCACGGGAAGGGCAGTCTCCAGTGAAGGAAACCACCTATGCCAAAACATGGTATCCATCCACATACAGCTGTTTCAGGGTATTGCCCCTCATCAGTGTGGAGTAGGAAACTGGCTGGTAGGAGCAATGCCTAGTAAAAAGACTATGAAAAGGAGGATGAATGAACTCATGGAGATCAACATCCGACACTGCGGAGACACCATCACGTGTTTCTCAACGCAGTGATTCTAGAGCACTGCCCCCATCCCTAATGGGAAATATGTAAAACATGCAAAACAGAAGCCGCGGAGACACCATCACGTGTTTCTCAACGCAAGCAATGACCAGCCAGGTCTTTGCCCGGGAAGGAACAACCACGGGAAGGGCAGTCTCCAATGAAGGAAACCACCTATGCCAAAACATGGTATCCATCCACATACAGCTGTTTCGGGGTATTGCCCCTCATCAGTGTGGAGTAGGAAACTGGCTGGTAGGAGCAATGCCTAGTAAAAAGACTATGAAAAGGAGGATGAATGAACTCATGGAGATCAACATCCGACACTGCGGAGACACCATCACGTGTTTCTCAACGCAGTGATTCTAGAGCACTGCCCCCATCCCTAATAGGAAATATGTAAAACATGCAAAACAGAAGCCGCGGAGACACCATCACGTGTTTCTCAACGCAAGCAATGACCAGCCAGGTCTTTGCCCGGGAAGGAACAACCACGGGAAGGGCAGTCTCCAATGAGGGAAACCACCTATGCCAAAACATGGTATCCATCCACATACAGCTGTTTCGGGGTATTGCCCCTCATCAGTGTGGAGTAGGAGACTAGCTGGTAGGAGTAATGCCTAGTAAAAAGACTATGAAAAGGATTATGAATGAACTCATGGAGATCAACATCCGACACTGCAGAGACACCATCACGTGTTTCTCAACGCAGTGATTCTAGAGCACTGCCCCCATCCCTAATGGGAAATATGTAAAACATGCAAAACAGAAGCCGCAGAGACACCATTACGTGTTTCTCAACGCAAGCAATGACCAGCCAGGTCTTTGCCCGGGAAGGAACAACCACGGGAAGGGCAGTCTCCAATGAAGGAAACCACCTATGCCAAAACTTGGTATCCATCCACATACAGCTGTTTCGGGGTATTGCCCCTCATCAGTGTGGAGTAGGAAACTGGCTGGTAGGAGCAATGCCTAGTAAAAAGACTATTAAAAGGAGGATGAATGAACTCATGGAGATCAACATCCGACACTGCGGAGACACCGTCACGTGTTTCTCAACGCAGTGATTCTAGAGCACTGCCCCCATCCCTAATGGGAAATTTGTAAAACATGCAAAACAGAAGCCGCGGAGACACCATCACGTGTTTCTCAACGCAAGCAATGACCAGCCAGGTCTTTACCCGGGAAGGAACAACCACGGGAAGGGCAGTCTCCAATGAAGGAAACCACCTATGCCAAAACATGGTATCCATCCACATACAGCTGTTTCGGGGTATTGCCCCTCATCAGTGTGGAGTAGGAAACTGGCTGGTAGGAGCAATGCCTAGTAAAAAGACTATGAAAAGGAGGATGAATGAACTCATGGAGATCAACATCCGACACTGCAGAGACACCATCACGTGTTTCTCAACGCAGTGATTCTAGAGCACTGCCCCCATCCCTAATGGGAAATATGTAAAACATGCAAAACAGAAGCCGCGGAGACACTATCACGTGTTTCTCAACGCAAGCAATGACCAGCCAGGTCTTTGCCCGGGAAGGAACAACCACGGGAAGGGCAGTCTCCAATGAAGGAAATCACCTATGCCAAAACATGGTATCCATCCACATACAGCTGTTTTGGGGTATTGCCCCTCATCAGTGTGGAGTAGGAAACTGGCTGGTAGGAGCAATGCCTAGTAAAAAGACTATGAAAAGGAGGATGAATGAACTCATGGAGATCAACATCCGACACTGCGGAGACACCATCACGTGTTTCTCAACGCAGTGATTCTAGAGCACTGCCCCCATCCCTAATGGGAAATATGTAAAACATGAAAAACAGAAGCCGCGGAGACACCATCACGTGTTTCTCAACGCAAGCAATGACCAGCCAGGTCTTAGCCCGGGAAGGAACAACCACGGGAAGGGCAGTCTCCAATGAAGGAAACCACCTATGCCAAAACATGGTATCCATCCACATACAGCTGTTTCGGGGTATTACCCCTCATCAGTGTGGAGTAGGAAACTGGCTGGTAGGAGCAATGCCTAGTAAAAAGACTATAAAATAATGGGGAATAAAAGTCGGCAGTGAGAGGAGGACAGGAAACACACCTACAGTGCTCATTTGAATGCCAAAAGCATCAATTCTTCTTACTTAAGCTTGTCAACCTTAATTAACTTCATAATACAAGTTACGCACTGAAAAATGGGCGTTATTTGGCTAAAGTTGTGGGGGGGTAGGGCTGGCTCCAGGTTTTCATGTGCCCTGGGCGAAAGAGCGCCCCTTTAACACAAACCACAACTCATCATGCTCCGATACGGCAGAGAAATAGCGGTATAGTACAATGAAAAATACTTCACTTTTTACATCTCATGACGAGGCCCATCTATTTCTCCATACAGAATCATTGGTCCCATATAATGTTTGAAACAGTATATGATGAGCTCCACATAATGCTACAGTATATGTTGGTCCCCATGGATGAAGCTCCACTGTCTTATGGGCCCAAATAATGCTCCAAACATAATGGGCCCCATTTCTAATGCTCTAGTGTATAATGGGCCCTGTAAATGCTGCTCAAGTGTCTGATGTCCACCTTTGGAATGTTCCAGTGTATGGTGGGCCCCATCTATCATTCTCCAGAGTATAGTGCTCTCCAAAAATTGCTGTCCCGACATTGAAAACAATCAAATAAGTCTCCTCGCTAGGGAATCCCTGTACTAGTCTGGACTCCTCGTCGTCCCCATCTTCCATCTCACTGCACAGTATTTCAACCTTGCAAGTGCTGTGATCCTGAGCAAGCAGGGGGAGCCCACTCGTTGGCGACGGCACTGGCACAGGGCCCCTGATTGTACGGTGGTGTGTCTGATGGCGGGTGGGCCGAACCTGCACTTTCATCTGCAGCTTCCTCTTTGTCACCGTGTAAGATGGAACTGTATATGGGAAGGGTAACCTGAGTTTCATCAGGGTCAGATTCAGGCCTTGTTGCGTGCGAGGGGAATGTAGTGGTCTGGGTCAATGTACCAGCAGATTCATCGAGCAGTGGCTGGGCATCAGTGCACTTGTGTCGCCCCCAGGAGTACGGTCGCCACAGTGGCATTACCTTCCTCCTAGGGAGTGTGATATCATGCTTGGGAGCAACGAAGGATCTCTCTAGCAGGTTAACTGATTGGGCGGCGTTATTCCCACGAGTCATGACCCTCCAAACAGCGTTCATGAAGGCAAAGTGTTTGTTTTACGTGGGCAGTATGGTTGCAAAGCTGAACCTTAAAGGAATGTCCAGAAGGGCACCACCAGGAGTGGAGCCTATGGTTAAATTCGACTCCACCTGGGAAACCTCAACCATGCCAGCTACAGAACAGATGCACACATTGCAAGCTTAATTCCGTTAACGAACGAGACTCCGTCATGCCCCGCGGTCCGAGTCCGGCTTACTAGAGGGACACGTGAGGCTCTGGCACATGAGATTGGCCAATAACTGGTGTGTCATGCCCTTACATGTCCGTGGCTGCATGTGCGCTACACTGAAAAGGCCAGCGTTTGTCGCTTACAGGTGCAGATAACCCACTGAACAACGTTAGTGATGGGGATCACTGATTACAATTATTACCCGCGAACGATGATTTCCCAGTAAGTGCAGGTCAACCGCAGTTCCGGAATTAGGCCTAACCGTCATTTCTGAAAAAATGAAAAACTTACGTGTGCAAACCACAGGTGCTGTAGCTTGCTTAACAGCTCGCCAGCCGTTCTCACGCCCAGTATGGATTACACGTGATTGCACAAAGGTGAGAAAGGGTACCGTATCCCCGGATAACATGTATGGATAGCGTACACATTCAAAATATATGTCTATAAATCAGGAGGCAGGCTCAGATGGTGTTAGGCCCAGTATGGATTGCACGTGATTGCACAAAGGTGAGAAAGGGTACCGTATCCCCGGATAACATGTAAGGATAGCGTACACATTCAAAATATATGTCTATACATCAGGAGGCAGGCTCAGACGGTGTCAGGCACAGTATGGAATTGACGGCCCAGACTACACAGTGGAGGAGCAGGGAGAGGTAAAGATTGCAAATGCTGGGGCCCTGCCCAAGCAAGGGGGGCCCACTCGTGGGCGTCGGTACTGGCACTGGGCCCCTCATAGTACGGCGGTGTGTCTGACGGCGGGTGTGCACCACCACCGTCAGACACTTGATTGCACTATGAGGGACCCTGTGCCAGTCCCCGCGCCCAAGAGTCGGCCTACCCACCTGTCCAGGGCAACGGCACTCGCACGGTGTCGTGCGCTAGGTGGTGACCCCGGCCATGGGGGGGGAGGCAGCACAGTTAGGGAGTTTTAGAAAGTGGCATATGTTGATGTTGGACATTCAGCTGATGCAAAAGGCGAAATAGGTCAAGTCCCAGGAAGAGGTGGACCAAAGCAAGCCATTTTTCTGTCACCCTATGTGTCATCAGGGGAAGGTGGGACAAAATCTTTGGAAACCCATGCATGGTTCATTTTAATGAAGGTTAGATCATCCACATTTTGGGTTGACAGACGGGTCCTTTTTTCTGTCAGGATTGATCCAGCTGCACTGAAGACTCTTTCCGATAGCACACTTGCAGCTGGGCAAGCGAGCTCCTGTAAGGCATATTGTGCCAATTCAGGCCAGGTGTCCAGTTTAGCGGCCCAATAGTCAAAGGGGAATGACCTATGTGGGAGAACATCGATATGGGAGGAAAAGTAGTTTGTAACCATAGTTGACAACTGCTGTCTCCTGTCACTTTCCATCGATGCAGTATTACCAGTTGTATGAGCGATACTTGAAAAATCAGTCCACAACATTGTCATGAAACCCCTGTCTCCAACGCCACTTCTGCTGTGTGCACCATGAACACCTCTGCCAAGCTGCCCCCGGCTCGTACGGCTCGTGCGAGAACCATCACCGCTGCTGTGTGCTGGGAATGTCTCAAGCAACCGATTTACCAGAGTTGCTTGTTTGTTAGCCAATATTAGCTCTAGGTTCTCCTGTGGCATGATGTTTTGTAATTTGCCTTTATAGCGTGGATCCAGGATGCTGGCCAACCAGTAGTTGTCATCGTTCATCATTTTGGCAATGCGGGGGTCCCTTTTTAGGATCTGCAAGGCATAATCTGACATGTGGGCCAATGTTCCCGGTGTCAATGATGCACTGCGAGTGCTGGTTGGAGGAGCACTTTCTGGCAAATGCACATCCCTCCAGTCACGCACAAACCCTGTACCAGACCTTGCCACGCCAACATTTTCACTTGCCCCGTGAGATGCATCCTCCTCCCCTAAGTAATCATCCCCATCATCATCCTCCTCCTCCTCTTCTTCCTCCACCTCGTCCAGGAGAGGTCCCTGAGCAGACAATGGCTGAATGTCATCAAGGATTCCCTTCTCCTCTTCCTCCTCATCAACATTGGCTGCAGACGCCTGCTCCTTAAGGTGCGTCAAAGTTTGCATGAGCAGACGCATAAGTGGGATGCTCATGCTTAGGATGGCGTCGTCTGCGCTTACCAGCCGTGTGCATTCCTCAAAACACTGAAGGACTTTACAGAGGTCTTTCAGCTTCGACCACTGCACACCTGTCAACTCCATGTCTGCTCTCAAAGTGCCTGGCCGTGTATCCTCCCACAAATGCATTATGGCCTGCCTCTGCTCGCACAGCCGCTCCACCATGTGCAGGGTGGAGTTCCACCTTGTTGCAATGTTGATAATGAGGCGGTGGTTGGGAAGGTGGAGCAATCGCTGCAGCTTCTGCATACGAACGGAGTGTACAGGCGACCGGCGGATGTGCACGCACAGTCTTCGCACCTTCTGGAGCAGGGCTGTTAACTCCGGATAATTTTTGAGGAAGCACTGCACCACCAGGTTCAAGGTATGAGCCAAGCAAGGTATGTGGCTGAGTTTTGAAAGGGCTATGGCTGCCACAAAATTACGGCCGTTATCACTAACTACCTTGCCTGCCTCAAGATGTACACTGCCCAGCCATGACTCAGTTTGTCGCTTCAAGTACTCGGCCAGCACCTCGGCGGTGTGTCTGTTGCCCAAACACATCATCTGCAACACAGCCTGCTGACGCTTTCCACTAGCTGCTCGATAGGGGGACACCTCGTGTGCAACAGTGGCAGCTGCAGATGGAGTGCTCGTACGACTGCGCTCTGTGGACGAGCTTTCGCTTCTGGAGGAGGAGGAGGGTCGAACGCCTACAGCCAACTGTTTACTATACCGTGGGCTAGGCAGCACTGTCCCACCACCGCTGTCCCCTGTGGACCCTGCATCCACCACATTAACCCAGTGCGCAGTGATGGACACGTAACGGCCCTGGCCATGCCGACTGGACCATGCATCAGTTGTGAGGTGCACCTTTCCACTCACTGACTGCTTGAGTGCATGGACAATGCGGTCTTTTACATGATGGTGGAGGGCTGGGATGGCTTTGCGAGAGAAGAAGTGGCGACTGGGTAGGTCATAGCGTGGTACTGCATAGGCCATGAGTTCGCGGAAAGCTGCGCTTTCCACCAACCGATAGGGCATCATCTCAAACGAGATTAGTTTGGCAATGTGGGCGTTCAAACCCAGTGTACGCGGATGAGAGACTGAGTACTTTCTTGACCTACTCATAGTGTCTGGGAGGGTGAGCTGGACTTGAGAGCTGCATATGGTGGAAGTAGCGGTGGACAGGGCGGACTGAGAGAGGGTTGATGATGGTGATGGAGCTGGTGTTCTTTCTGATGGCCTAGATTCAGTATTTCGTTGATATAACAGTGGGATTCCCTGACTGCTGTGGCCTTGCAACGACACCTCAACATTTGCTGCTGTGCTAACCGGTGGGCTTACAGTGGGGGAAACAATGTAGCGTTGCTGACTACCTTCTTTGTGATCAGTTGCACATGTGGCACTTGAGGTTTGGTGTTGTGTCCACGCTTGCAAGTGCATGCTGGTTAAATGTCTAAGCATGCAACTGGTATTCAAATTTTTCAGATTTTTCCCTCGGCTAAAGGTCTTTGCGCACTTCTTACAGATAACCTTGGCTTGATCATGAGGATTTTGGTCAAAAAAGTGCCACACTGCACTCTTCCTACTTTGGCAGACATTTTGCGGCCTAGCACGCTGTGATCTTTTGACCCTCTGGACAAGCTGTCCTGCAACTCTTGATTTTTGGAACCTGTCTTTGGAGTGCTCTGAGCCTGCCAGATAACAGCTGTTGCGATGTCGATGTCTGCTGTGGATGCTCCTCATCTGAGCTATTGGAAGCAGCACCCTCTTCCCCCAATGGATGCCAATCTGGGTCAACAACTGGGTCATCCATCACCTCCTCTTCAATGTCATGTGCACCTTCCTCTGTGTCACCGTGTATGGTGGTATAGTGTGCGGGAAGGGGCACCTGAGTCTCATCAGGGTCAGAATCTGGCTCTGTACACTGCGAGGACAATGTAGTGCTCTGAGTGAATGTACCAGCAGAATCATCTATCAGCGGCTGTGCATCAGTGCACTCCATGTCAGATTCATCTTGGCCTGGGTAATTCACCACTTCACTTGATAATCCAGGCATGGTATGTGAAAACAGCTCCATGGAGTAATCAGTAGTATGGCCTGCGTCATCCTTCAGTCTTGGTTGGGGTGAAGGACACAAGGAAAGGTGTGGTTCATGAACATGAGCCTCCAATGACGACTCAGTGCTTTTATTTTTTACAACTTCAGAAGAGGAGGCGATAGAGCTGGAGGCTGAGTCAGCAATGTAAGACAAAACTTTTTCCTGAAGCTCTGGCTTTAAAAGCGGTTTGCCAACTCCTAGAAAACTAAGCCTTCGAGGCCTTGTGGAGCCAGACGATGACGCAGGCTCAACACCTCCTGCATTCGGTCCTATTTTGCTTTTGCCACTACCATCAGATCCACCACCAACACCATCATTACCAGCTGCCAACCCCCGCCCAATTCCACGGCCTCTTCCACCAGCCTTCCTCATTTTTGGTAGAAATGTAGACAAAATCCAACAAACTATATAGTAATGTAAAACAAGGTACAAGGTGTCTATAGGACAGGGGAGATTTTGAATTTCTGCAGACACTTGTGGACACTGGACACTTTTGGATTGTGTGAGGCCCACTGAATATCAGAGCGCTATGTCACAGGCTCGATGGCACAGGTGTGAAAAAAGTGACTACAGGATAAGGGAGATTTTGAATTTCTGCACACACTAGTGGACACTGGACACTTTTGGATTGTGTGAGGCCCACTGAATATCAGAGCGCTATGTCACAGGCTCGATGGCACAGGTGTGAAAAATGTCACTAGAGGATAACGGAGATTTTGAATTTCTGCACACACTATTGGACACTGGACACTTTTGGATTGTGTGAGGCCCACTGAATATCAGAGCGCTATGTCACAGGCTCGATGGCACAGGTGTGAAAAAAGTGACTACAGGATAAGGGAGATTTTGAATTTCTGCACACACTAGTGGACACTGGACACTTTTGGATAGTGTGAGGCCCACTGAATATCAGAGCGCTATGTCACAGGCTCGATGGCACAGGTGTGAAAAATGTCACTAGAGGATAATGGAGATTTTGAATTTCTGCACACTCTAGTGGACACTGGACACTTTTGGATTGTGTGAGGCCCACTGAATATCAGAGCGCTATGTCACAGGCTCGATGGCACAGGTGTGAAAAAAGTGACTACAGGATAAGGGAGATTTTGAATTTCTGCACACACTAGTGGACACTGGACACTTTTGGATTGTGTGAGGCCCACTGAATATCAGAGCGCTATGTCACAGGCTCGATGGCACAGGTGTGAAAAATGTCACTAGAGGATAACGGAGATTTTGAATTTCTGCACACACTAGTGGACACTGGACACTTTTGGATTGTGTGAGGCCCACTGAATATCAGAGCGCTATGTCACAGGCTCGATGGCACAGGTGTGAAAAAAGTGACTACAGGATAAGGGAGATTTTGAATTTCTGCACACACTAGTGGACACTGGACACTTTTGGATAGTGTGAGGCCCACTGAATATCAGAGCGCTATGTCACAGGCTCGATGGCACAGGTGTGAAAAATGTCACTAGAGGATAATGGAGATTTTGAATTTCTGCACACACTAGTGGACACTGGACACTTTTGGATTGTGTGAGGCCCACTGAATATCAGAGCGCTATGTCACAGGCTCGATGGCACAGGTGTGAAAAAAGTGACTACAGGATAAGGGAGATTTTGAATTTCTGCACACACTAGTGGACACTGGACACTTTTGGATTGTGTGAGGCCCACTGAATATCAGAGCGCTATGTCACAGGCTCGATGGCACAGGTGTGAAAAATGTCACTAGAGGATAACGGAGATTTTGAATTTCTGCACACACTAGTGGACACTGGACACTTTTGGATTGTGTGAGGCCCACTGAATATCAGAGCGCTATGTCACAGGCTCGATGGCACAGGTGTGAAAAAAGTGACTACAAGGTAAGGGAGATTTTGAATTTCTGCACACACTAGTGGACACTGGACACTTTTGGATTGTGTGAGGCCCACTGAATATCAGAGCGCTATGTCACAGGCAGAAATTGGCTAGTGTATCACAAACTACAAGGTGTATGTAGAATTGGGCAGAATAGGAATCTCCCTAGAGTGTAGGACTGTAAGAACGGAACAAGTCCTCCACTTATCCTTCCACAGTGACACACAGATAGCTTCACTGTGGCTGTGATAACAGCCGTTACACGGTACTGTGTGAGGAGCGTACACCGCTGTATGGTGTGAAAAAATGCACGCTCAGTACCTCGGCAGGACAAAAAAAAAATTGGGATTGCTTTTAAAAAAGCAGTTTGCAGAGCAGTGGGTAAATAGCAATGCAGCTGTCAGGAAGCCTTAGAAGGCAGCCTAACAACCAACACCGCTGATCCACCACAATATAGCCTCCCCATGCACTGCACACACAGTGACTGGTGTGTTGTACAGGCAAAATCGCTAGCAGCAGAAGCAGTTTTTTTTTCTTCTTCCCTGCCTAACGCTCTCCCTACAGAATCAGCAACCTCTCCCATGCTAAGATCGGCAGAAGTAAGATGGCGGTCGGCGTGCACGCCCTTTTATACCCCCTGTGACACCCACCAAAGCAAGCCAATCACTTGCATGCCCTTCTGAAAGATGGTGGTGACCCCTGCCTATGTCATCACATTGCCCACAGTGTCCGTGGATCCTGATTGGCTGAAAAAGAGCGCAAAACAAACTTTTGAAACGCGACTTTGGCGACTTTTGAAATTTTTCAACCCGTTTCGCTCAACTCTAGTGATTACTATTGTATAACTGAAGACTATTCCTATCCGTTCCTTTGACATAGAGATCCGTATACAACACACTCCCTTCTTTATACACCAACGTGTCCAAAAATTGGACTTGAGTCACTTATTGCATTAAAGTAAATTTTAACTCAGTATAGATGCTCTTTAACTCAGTTTTGAAGTTATATAACTCCTCAACACTGCCATCCCATACACAGAAGACATCATCGATGTAGCACCACCAGGCACGGACATGCCCCCAGTAGATGGAATTGTATATATGCCAATCCTCAAATACTGCCATATAGATGTTTGCATATGTAGGGGCCACATTGGACCCCATGGCGGTACCCCGTACCTGTAGGTAAAAATCATCCCCAAAAAGAAAATAATTCTTCCTAAGGATAAAACCTAACAGGGAGAGGATCAGCTGTACACATTCTGGGGCCACGTCCGAGCGTGATAGCACCACATCGACTGCCTCCAAGCCCTTGTCATGCTCTATAGAAGTGTACAATGAAGTCACATCAAAAGATGCCAACACTGTATTGGAATCAACCTTAATGTCCTTAATCTTGTCCAAAAAAATCATTGGTGTCCATGATATATGATCGTGCTGCTATTGCAAAACGTCGTAGAGCCTTGTCCAGAAAAATAGCCACTTTACTACACAATGAACCCCTCCCGGACACAATAGGGCGCCAGGGGGGATTAAAAAGATCCTTGTGGATCTTCGGTAAAGTATATAAAATTGGTATCACCAGAGCCTCAACAATCAAAAAATCCACTAACTTCTGGTTGATGAGTCCATTACAAAAAACCTCCTCCACCAAAAGTCGTAATTCTCCAAGAAAACAAGAAGTAGGATCACAAACCAATTTGGTATACACCTCATTATCTGACAATTGTTGCACAATCTCAGCCTTGTATTTACTGGTATCCATTATTACCACCGCTCCACCCTTGTCAGCACTCTTTATTGTAATAGCTGTGTTTTCCGATAATCTCTGTAAAGCTTGTCTCTTCTCAAGGCCAAGGTTACCCTTGACATTATAGCGAGGTCATGATAATTTTTATCAGATAGCGTCCAATGAGCTTCCTTTAGATAATCTTGCCTATCCTGAAGTATATTATTCATTATTGTCCTATTTTCAGATAATATTAAATTATTTTTCAAAATGTGTGTGATTCTTTGTGAGTTTTTTAATCTTATGAAAATGGAAAAGATTTCTAGATAACTACCACTACTCTGTTGATTTTTTATACGTTAGTATGTTTATAAATAAGATTAGTGACAGAAAAGCCAGTATGTATTCAAATTATCTTTATCTTGTGGACTAATATTTCTGTTGTCATTTTTGTTGATTTCAAAGTGTATTTTCAAGGTTGGTCTGTGTGCAAAGGATTGCAGGTCTAGGAATTGGGTGAAATCATTTTTGTCATCTCAGCTGCATGATTTGCGACTGCTAGACAGCTTGAATACATGTGTGGAATGCCTGTTTGTTGGGGAATCTCCCACATGTATTCAGCTTGTCTACAAGTCGCAAATCATGCAGCTGAGACGCCGAAATCTAAATCTCCGAGCACACCAAAATACTCGGAGACCACCTGAGCATGCTCGGGAAAACCCGAGCAACAATGCTACTCACCCATCACTATTGGCCACTTCATGCTGGGTTGGGACTTCTGGCTTTGATGGAACCCAGGACATTTCTGTGGCTGCCAACACAAGGTCACAAAGCACATCCTCAGGCTTTGACCCTGTAGTCTAATGTGCACTGACGAAGAAACGTCCCAGATCCCAACAGAGTTTGAAGTCCAGATCTAGTGTGAGGAGCCACAGGGATTCAGCGCTTGATGGTGGTGATAAGAAGATGTGCTGAGGACTGGACAGGGAACAGTAAAGAGATTGGGAGCAAGACAGAGCAGTGGTGAGATGAATATGTCTTTTTTTTTACTTTTTACATTTTGCCCATCAAAGACCCCAGAATATAACAATGGACATTCAAATTGCGGAGAAAAGTCATAAATCAAATTTCTTTGGAAAATCCAAATGACTTCATGAATCTGAATCTTACCAAATCTGCTCATCTCCACCACCCACACCACTGATTTACATCTTTCTGTATTCACTCTGCATAAGCAGAAAGCTGTGAATAAGTGGTGTGAGTGGGGTTATATATGGCTCATGAATATGGAAGACTACATGACAGCAGGTTTGTTAGTTCTTTTGTGAAAATTTCCTGCTGATAAAGCAGTAATTTTTTCAAACCTGCAGTAAACAGCCCAGTAAGTGATACATCATTGTAGTCAGGGTATCTGTCCCTTTATTATGCTGTTTTCAGAATCTGCTGACAAATTCCGTTTAGAGAAATTATTGGCAGCATTATAATGGAACTGTTAGTTTAGAAATGTAAATGAATATGTAATCATTGATGTCCCATTCAGCAGTAAATATGGAATTAATCCCACAAAAAGTAAATAATAAAGCAAGTAAGATCACTGTAAAGGATTAGTCAAAGAATTTTATGCATAATAGAGATGCTTGTTCCCATTTTTGCATTAAACACAGCAGGTACATCAACATCAGCAGCGTATTTAGCTAGCAGATTACTTGGTGTTTTCATCCTTTGAAAAGAACTAATAATTTCTGAAGCCTCTCCACAAGTGCTAGGCTCTTAATACTCATCCCAAAATAAGAGAAACTTCTTCACCGCACACATTGCCGCTGTACAGTTTGTATGTTTTGAAGACTATAGGTTTGATTCTACAATATGAATAAAATGGGATTGTCATCTGTGTGCTTCTTCATGGCATTCATTATTACTACCTAGTGGACCTAGTTGTGGCCATGTTCAGAGGGAAAAGTTAAAATAGCTAAATACTGTGTGAGCAGTATATAAAAAAGGAATGATACGTTTTATAAGAAATCACATAAATTAATTTGACTTAATAGGAATGAACATTTCATTGAAGGTGTTAAAGCTCTTTGTCTAGTTCCTTTCCTCCCCACTGTCAGGCGTAGCTGAACATTAGGTCATGTCGGAACTGTCATTGTAATGATGATGTTGACTAATGTAGTAGGTACTTCTAATAAGTGGTACTAGAAAACCAGGTTTCTTCCTCTTGGAAGAGGCTAATTTGCATACCTTTATTTTCCCGGAGCCCTGTGCCTGTCTTATAACGTACTGTAAGTCTACATACGCCACCCAAGCACTCCTATCTAAGAGAAACTTTAACCCCTAGACCTTCAGCTTTATTCAGATAAAGCATAACTGTAGAAAAAAAGTCTTGAAGCACACATCCAAAACATATACATCAATCTATTTTAACTAAACAAAAAATGTATAAAACTGAATACGTCATAGTCATAGTTAACATTCGAATCAGACTGAAGTCCAATGCTTTGTCACGACAAACCTCTTAATGGGTCCCTAACTATAATGGTGCTTTATGAGGAGCAACCCAGATGTCCCACAGCGCTCATGCTGGAAGGTAAAAGCTCCCACGACTCTAGGTCACATCACCTTTCAAAAAAAAAAATGAAACCCCAAAAAATGAGGGGACACAGTATGCAATATAATATGACTGTAGAATAAAGACATCCAAAATAATGCATTGATCCATTATGGCTAAACAAAAAAATTCAAAACTAAACATGAGGATCTTGGGGAATATTCTGATTAGACTGGAAGACTTCCACTACCACACCATACCACGTTAACTCAGAACCTTATGTTCAGTTTTGTAAAATTTTTTGCTTAGCTGCAGTTGATTAATATACAGTAAGTTTTGGATGTGTCATCCAAGTCTTATTGTATTTCTACAGTTATGCTATATTCCATAGTCTGGGCCCTCATTTTTCCTTTTTTTTAGTACTGGCATTCCTCCTATTTGGCCCAAGTGTTTTTAATTTAGCAGGAGACTGTAATAGAGATTGCTTTAAGCTTTTTAACTGAGGCCTTGTGAACTGTGAGGTTTTATTTAATCAATGCAGTCAGTGTTGATGATGTGTGGCAGCCATTATTGCTGTGGTGCTGTGCCTGTGAAATGGTGTCACCTCACCTGGAGCCGTGGGAGCTTTGCCTTGCAGCATGGGTGCTGTCAGGCATCTAGGTCTCTCCACTTCCTAGTATACTATCTACTATCGTTTCAGTGATGCACCTTTAAGGTTAGGGACCATCTGTGAGGATCGTTATGATGTTGCAGTGGGATTCATACTGTCTGATCAGAACATTAACTAAGAATCTAGAAGGAACCATCCTGGCCACCATGGATGTGGAATCTTTGTACTCTAATATCCCACACCAAGATGGTTTAAATGCCTGCAAATTCTTCATGGAAAACACAGGGACTGATGCTGATGCTGTGGTGAAACTTCTAAAATTCATCCTCACCCACAATTACTTTGAATTTGACAACAGGATCTATCTACAGGAGATTGGCACAGCTATGGGAAGTAAAATGGCTCCACAGTATGCAAATCTTTTCATGGCCAAGCATGAAAGTGACTTTTTGTCCTCATGCCCCATCAGGCCCCTGGCCTACTACCGCTTCATTGATGATATTTTAATCATCTGGACGGAGCAACAGCTAAAGACGTTCCACGAACAGTTTAATCAATTTCATCCCACCATCAATTTAACACTCAACTACTCCAGTACTGAGATTAATTTTTTGGACACAATCATTAAGCTAAAAAACAATGAAATAGAGACATCCCTGTATCAGAAGCCAATCGACCATCCAACATACCTTAAATGGGACAGTTTCCATCCAAAACACATAAAGAACTCTATTATCTATAGCCAAGCCATCAGATACAATCGTATATGTTCCAACCCCATGGATAGAGACAAACACCTTGGTCGCCTCAAAAAGACCTTTTTGAATCAGGGTTACCATCCAAGAACAATTGAAAACCAAATTACAAGAGCCACCAGATTGTCAAGGAATCACCTGCTACATTACAAAGCTAAAGAAGAAAATAACCGAGTGCCTCTAGTAGTCACCTACAACCCAAATCTGGAGGTGCTAAGGGGAGCTGCACGGAAATTACAACCTTTACTACAAAAAGATGCCCGATTAAAATCCATTTTTCCAGACCCCCCACTGCTGTGTTTTAGGCAGCCCCCAAATTTAAGAAGCATTATTGTCAGAAGCTCCCTGTCCTCTCCAACAGCTGCAGGAACCTTTCCTTGCAACCCTAAAAAATGTAAAACCTGTCCATTTATAATGACCACGGACAAGATAAAGATCCCCAACTCACATCAGGACTACAAGATCCCAGGTACTTTCACCTGCATTACATCTAAAGTGGTTTACTTAATTATTTGTATTAAATGTCAAACTGGGGGTCTGTATGTGGGGGAGACAGGGCAAAAGCTTAGAACAAGGATGAATGCTCATCGACACACAATAAGAGAAAAAAGAATGACTCTACCTGTGGCAAAACATTTCTGTATCCCTGATCACAGCAACGTGGATATGAAATTACTGGTATTGAAAGGTAACTTCAATTCTCAGAGAGAGAGACGAGTTTGGGAGTACAAATTTATGACGAACTTTGACACTCTCAGTGCTGGAATGAATGTGTCGCATGGATTTATGTCTTTTTACATCAATTAAGGAATTTCCTTTTAAAACCTTGTGGGGGCTTCACAACACAGAACTAGACCCCAATCAGAGGACCTTAAAACATCCGGACTCCTTATGTATGAACTGGTCCAATGTTTAGATTTATGTTTCTCCCTCTCCCATATTGATAGTTCTGCTTCACGTCACTTGTCTTACCTATTGCATTTTTTCTAGGCTGTATTGTGCATAAATATGTGACTTCAGATTTTGTATTAGTCTAGCCTGATGAAGAGACCTGAGTAGTCTCGAAAGCTTGCAATGTGTTACCATATTTTCAGTTAGCCATTAAAAGGTATCAACTACTGAGGACTCTCAATCCTGAATAATTTTCATATTTAGTTTGGAAAATTTTTACTCAGATCAATTTGTAAGTTGTGGACATGCAGTCAAAGTTTTTCTTCTCTGTTTGGAGAAGACTAATATTTAGCTAGGAAATTTGATTTGCACTAAATTTATTGAATAATTTTGATTATGTTTTGGAGGTTGGAGAGACCCCAGAGTATAATTGTTCTGCCCATTCTGGGCAGCAAGACATTTCTTAAGTGCTGTTCCAACTATGGCCAGTAGATGTCACAGCTGCCCTTCTCTTTCCTATTCATGTGTTTGGAATCTTTTCCCCTAAATGGTTAATCTGTTCAGAACCACCCCTCCTTCCTTCTCTGGTCAACAACATGTAACCACTTCTGCCGGATTTCTGAGGAGCTCACATATGCTCAGCTCCCTGCAAAACCACTGCTTATATCAAGCGGATTCCGGTAAGGGTTTAATGCATTTATGTAAAATATGCCATGCATTTGTGTTAGCTGGCCATAGTGCATGACTCGTGATATTTGCAATGCATGTTCAGCTTCTGTAATGTTATTACAATGCATGTTAGTTATATGCATCCTCTGTTCAGTGAATGCAAGGCTGGCAGCCATAAGTTGTTCAGCTATTTCTTTCTCTTTTACTGCTGTGTATGTTGAATTTCTCAACCCCCATATAATGCATGCTACCGATATAACAGCATCCTGTATCATTGCTACTGTTGTGATAGTACCCTGTATTGCTGTGATATTGTCTGCCAGTACTGACATGCTGAATTATCTGTTTCTTATAGTTTTTACCAGAATCATCCATATCTGTGTACAACAATCTCTGAATCATCCATATCTGTGTACAACAATCTCTGATATCATCCACAACATTGTACGACAACCTCTGATCTCATCTACTACTGTGTTCACCAATTTCATCTACTATACCATCTGTTATTATCTCCCATTGTTGTCCATATCATCCCAATAAATAATAGACTTAAGCACCCATACTGTCTTGTTCCTGGGAGTGGATGAAAAGGTTTAGCTGCATGCTGGAATCCACACAGCATCCTACGTGGAGGAAGGCAGAACAGTAAAAACGGAGCCCCTGGTCGCAGGCGGTGGTTTTACAGGCTATAAGGGCCACTGCTCCGCATATGGGTACTACAGCAGCCGCCATACAGCCGCAGGGGACAAGAGTCCAGGGCCCAGTAAAAATGGACCGCTGGTCGCACGCGGTGATTACACAGGCTGTAAGGGACCGATATCACCCAGACTGCTTCGCATACGGGTATTACAGCAGCCGCCATACAGCCGCAGGGATAAGAGCCAGTGCTCAGTAAAAACAGAACTGCTGGTCACAGGCGGTGGTTCCCCATGCCGTGTGGTGCCGCTATCACCCAGACTGCTCCACATACGGGTAGTACAACAGCTGCCACACAGCCGCAGGGAATAAGAGGCCGGTCGCACGCGGTGATTGCATAGACTGTACGGGACCGCTAACACCCACACTGCTCCGCATACGGGTACCACAGCAGCCTCCATACAGCCGCAGAATGCTACCGCAGCCCACCGAGAAGTGTTATGTCTTTCCTGCCATGCGGAATCCTGCCATACATAGACTCAGTTTCCCGCCAATATACTCAGCAGTACGCAGCTAAACAATGTCTCAAAAAAGCACATGCTCACTTAAAACGAGGTCATGAGCAAGCTCCAGCTGAGCTCGCTTCTGTCGCTTGTGCTGAAGCCGAAGCGGCCAAAGCAAGATCATCCTTCACCGAACGAGAGATGCATCTAAAGCTGAGACAAGCAGATCATGATACGGAAACTGCACGCCTGCAAGCCGAAACTGCACATTTGCAGGCAGAGAGAGAGGCGGAAATTGCAAGCCTGCAAGCTGGAACTGCATGTTTGCAGGCAGAGCTAGAAAGACTTGCGGCAGACAAAGAGACAGCAGCTGCAATTTCTCATTTTTCCAACAAAGCTTACAAAACCATTTTTTCTTAGGGACCACATCAAATTTGAAGTGAGTTTGGGTGGTCAACATTAGAGATGAGCGTATATGTTCAGAAAACGATAGCCAAACATAAATTCGGCACGAATATGGTACATTTGGATTCGTGAACGGTAGCATGAGCATTTTTCTTAAAATCAGAAAAAGTCGGTAACATTTGGAAAAAGATAGAATAAAAGCTGACAATTCATGTGCCGCGTTCAGTAAAATCACAGGGTGACAGATTAGAATAGAATAAATAGAATAGATATATACACATAGAATATATATATCTACTATATAATTGTCTAATTCTGTCTGTCTGTCATGGAAATCCCACCTCGTTGATTGGTCGTGGCAGTTCGGCCGCAACCAATCACCGACAGTCGCTTAGTCATCGCAGCAACACGGCCGCATCGCTTATTGTACAGGCACATTACAGCAGTTAAAGGCATCACTGCTGCATCACTCATGACACAGGCACAGTCCTGTACATATTCTAGAATACCCGATGCGTTAGAATCGGGCCACCATCTAGTATATATATATATATATATAAATAAAAGGAACACAGTCTGTTGCAAATGGAATAGTGTTCCCTTTATTTTTTGAGCAGTATATATATATTGTAAGGTAGCGCTGTCATTCTGGTAGGGGATACTCGCTTGGCAGCCAAATGACCACTTCCGGCATGGGTTTTCCTTAAAATAATAACAGTCCATGCGGTTTATTCATGCATCAAAACCATCAAAGCAATAGAAAACAGCATAGCTTCCATGACAGAGCTTCACTCTGTTAGCCTGTGGTCACACAGGTTATGCAATGTTCCATATGCAGGCTCTTCAACCTCACAGTTATATCCGCTCTCTGGGTTTACCTCATGGCTGCTTCTCCATACTGCAGACATTCATTCCCTCCAGGGAACTATCAGGCACTTGCAGCCATTAACCACAGCCACGCCACGTGCTGTTAGGCAGGAAGCCCCATCTCCCAGCGGCACCTTCCACAATGTACCAACCAGGTCCAAGCATTCACTCCATGTGACCTACCCTGGCCACCTTATATGGTCCGTAGCCACGCCCACCGGGTCACATAGCTATGACCTCATCACAGGTCCTTCAACCACTCGTGCACACTTTACAATAGCGTTTTTAAACACATCCCCTGGGTGGGTTTGTAGGTAACTGGTCCACCCGACTCATCAGCCACCTGGAGACTTCTCCCTGACACATTGGAATGAAAGATCAGCTCTGCTGATCAGCACATAAGCAAGCCTCCATCTCAAGGCCACCTACCTTGAGATACATAATGATCCTTTAACACCCTGCTCCTGTTACCACTCTGGACAAGGCTATCCGTTCGTCCTGGGACACCCACACAGCACCCCCTAGTGTGCACAGTGGTCACTACACCACAATATATATAGACAAAAAGAATACACCAGCACTTGTTCATGAATCTAGGCCATGTGAAAACACAGAAACACATTAAAACCATTCAATTTGGATGATAATAATCCTCAAAAATATATTTTTTTCAGAAATTTTTTATTTTTTTTAAAACTTACAGTAAGATGGAAATGAAGGTTCTTAGTGCACAAATTGGCCGATTCATGTAAGCCCATCAACTACAGCAAGGTGACCTCCCCCTGATGGGTCCCTGCTCTACAGTACATAAGCTACTTCTGGGCCACCAGCCTACAATTTTGGACAAACATCTCACTATCGGGATAAGCCTACAATTTATGGGCAGGTAGAGCTGATTGCGGCCAAACTTTTTTATTTTCACAAGGGTATCAGGAGAAAATGGACCACAAAATTTGTTTTGCAGTTTCTCCTGAGTTTGCCGATACCCCGTATGTGGGGAAAGCCACTGTTCGGGCTCAGGGAAGGGCTCACACGGGAGGGAGCACCGTTTGACTTTTTTAACTTAAATTTGGCTGGAATCAATGGTAGTGGCCATGTCGAATTTTGAGACCCCCTGATGTAGCTAAACATTGGAAACCCCCCAATTCTAACTCCAAGCCTAACACAGCCCTAACCCCAACCCTAACTCCAACACACCCCTAACTCTAATCCCAACCCTAACCATCACCTTAACTACAACAATAACCCCAACACCACCCTAACCCCAACACTACAGCCATAAATCCAATACAACCCTAACCCCAACAGAACCCTAACACCAACTGTATCCCAACCCGAACTCTAACCTTAGTCCCAACCCTAATCCTAGCCCAACCCTAACCCTAGCTCTAACCCTAACCCTAGCCCAACCCTAACGCTAACCCTAATTCTAACCCTAATGGAAAAATGGAAAAAAATACGTTTTTATATTTTATTAGTTTTTACCTAACTAATGGGGTGAAAAAGGGGATTTTGATTTACTATTTTTTTAATTTTATCACTGTGATAGAATCTATCACAGTGATAAAAATGAACCAGTAGGAGAAACCTCCTATTGTTGCTGGGTGCCGGTCGGCAGATCTCTGAAAACTAGCACTGTGGCTTTCAAGACGCACAATAAGGAGGCACCTGAAGAAAAATGGGCTGCACGGTTGAGTCACCAGAAGAAAGCCACTAATGTGCAAATGCCACAAAGTATGTCACCTACAATACACAAAACAGCACAGAGAAAAGCCTCAAAACTTCAGGAACAAGGTAATTTGGAGTGATGAGACCAAAATTGAACTTTTTGGCCAAAACCATAAACGTTACATTTGGAGAGAGGTCAACAAGGTCTATGATGAAAGGAACACCATTCCTACTGTAAAGCACCGAGGTGGATCACTGATGTTTTGGGGATGTGTGAGCTACAAATGGACAGGACACTTGGTCAAAGTTGAAGGAAAGATAAATGCAGCATGCTATCAGCAAATACTGGAGGCAAATTTGCAATCATGAGCCCGGAAGCTACGCATGGGATGTACTTGGACGTTCCAACATGACAACGATCCAAAACACAAGGCCAAGTTGACCTGTCATTGGATACAGCAGAACAAAGTGAAGGTTTTGGACTGGCCTTCTCAGTCTCCTGACCTCAATATTATTGAGCCACTATGGGGAGATCTCAAGTGCGCAGTTCATGCTAGACAGCCCAGGAATTTACAGGACCTGGATGCTTTTTGCCAAGAAGAGTTGGCAGCTTTACCATCTGAGAAAATTATGAACCTCATTCACAAATACCACAAAAGTTTTCTAGCTGTCATTGATGTTAAAGGGGGAAATACACGGTATTAAGAAATGGGGTATGAAAACTTTTGATCAGGGTGATTTGGATGATTTGGGTTGTCATTGTGATTTAAAAAGAGAAAACACAGTAGTTTGACAATAAATGGCTTCACCCAACCACTAACCATGAGTGGAGAAAAAGTTTTGGTGTTATCATTCATATTCTCTGAAAAAAGGCCAAGAAAGCAAAAATTCTGCAGGGGTATGTAAACTTTTGAGCACAACTGTATATACATTTATAGTCGACAGTTGGGGTTTAAATATATATGTACGTAATAGACTGCAGGCTTGTGTGTTTGTGTAATAAATATCCTTTATTGATACACTGTTTTGTCTCAGTTAATATATTGTATAGTTTAAGGAACAGATAACGTTAAGCCATTACTAAGTGGGTATTAATTATTAATAAAAGAGTTAATAGTTAATATTGGAACCTTAATAGAGGTGGATGAGTTCACCCTTTAATAATCAGTATTTTTTGTGGGAAACTCATTCTTTATCAGCAGCCATGGCACACCGCAATCAGGCAGTGTTCAAATTATATGCCTTGGAGATCACAGTCACACAGCTGAAGAAATGTGGACAGCTATCCAGGCCAAGTTAGAGCAATGGCTGTCTCTAATGAACCTGGAGCCATGGAACGCTGAATACTATGGGGCAGATTGCAGTATAGATTTACTCATAGTAAAAAGTGCAATATTTTCCTATTTAAAAACAGCACGCCAAGGGAACAACATATTATAATTCTCCATACATCACAAAAGAGATCCTGATCGGTAAGAGGACATATTAGCTTTGCATTTAGGGGTCCACAGGGAGATATGCTGTGTACAGCAATGTTATTCTTATTGTGAACACAACCAGCGCACAGTGTTGTAGGCTACAGGTCTCTCTCTGTAAAATAACAAAGTTCTAAAGGGAGATTGCCAGAGATCCAAGGAACCAGACAAAAATCCAAGGCTTTAACACTAAAAATCCAGGGACTTAAATAAAATTGTGCCGTAAGCTCCTAATCTACCCCTTGTAGTGGCTGCAGGCAGCCAGCAGGCTATCTTTTAAATTTATGTCTATGCAAGGGATTTGGTGCTCTGTAAAAAAATGAACTCTGATAGCTATAGGGTGGATACATACAAAAAGTTATTGATGCAGTTGTAGAACAAAGCCAGAAATAGGTGAAACAGAAAGGAAAAATAAAAGTTCCTACTTTGTTTTTCCTTCCATTAACCCTTTCGCACCAGAACCTGTTTTCGCCTTCGTGACCAGGCCAGTTTTTACAATTCTTACCAGTGTCAATTTATGAAGTAATATCTCTGGAACACTTTATCGTATCCCAGTAATTCTGAAATAGTTTTTTTTGTGACATATTGAACCTCATGATAGTGGTAAAATATGTTCGATATGACTTGCTCTTCCAGATAGTTATGGCACACAAAATAGTTAATAAATAACAGTTACCACATATCTATTTTACATAAGCACAATTTTTGAAAGATAATTGTGACAAACCCACACTTCGTCACTCTGCCTGACGTCACTATTCTGACAGAAGGATCACGTAGTGCGGTCTTACCACTTTCACCAGTGTGACGTTCTGCACCCTGTGCGTAAGGTGAACTTGGTAAAGGTTTACACAGACAACCCCTGCCCACACAGGCCCAGAGAGGCATGGGGAGTGAGAGGATGTGGCCCACGCAGTCATTGACGTGGCACTACACTCGCTCACAACCCTGACAATCTGAAAGACCCCTTTCACTAGCACCAGTGAAACAGAGCGCTGTTAGTGGGATTTTATTGGGCCAGAAACCAGCCCTGGTAGCATGGACCAGACAGTGGCAGTTTACATATATCTGAACTAATATAAAAAAGGTATTTATGCATGAAATGTGCGGGGTCAGGGGGAAGCAAAAGTACTAAGAGAAACCTTATGTGACACAAAATTGGATGATTTCATTATATGATATCTCAAAAAAGGGTTGACAGATTCCCTTTAACGGACAATCCTATGGAGATGGTCAAATACAAACTAGGAGAGCGTCTGTGACTAACAAAATATATACGTAGATTTAATATTTTTAATACACCTTACCCAGCTGGACGCTCCTCATACAGTACCATCTCTCTGCTGGTATTTTTGGTACATTTTCCCAAACATGAGGAAGTATAGTGGAAGAGGCTGCGGACGCGGGCAGGGGGACGCAGCTGGTACTGATGGTGGTGGTGCATCAGCTGGTTCTGGCAAAAGCACAATAGCAGCTAAGGCAGGGGGTGTGGAGCCTGCGTCATTGTCTGGCCCAAGAAGGCCAGCAAGGTTCACTTTTCTTGGAGTAGGAAAACCGCTTTTAAAGCCGGAGCATCAGGAACAGGTTTTGGCGTACATTGCTGAAACAGCCACCAGCTCTATTGCCTCCTCTTCTGAACGTTCGAAACCTGCAAGCACAGAGTCATCAGTGCAGGGTTCTGGTCAGGAAAAACACCTTTCCTTGTGTCCTTCACCCCCACCAAAAGTTAAGGATGTGGCAGCCCACACTTCAGATTACTCTATGGAGCTCTTTTCACATACCATGCCTGGGTTATCCAGTCAAATCCTGAATTCCCCAGTCCAAGATGAATCTGACATGGAGTGCACTGATACACAGCCACTGCTAGATGATTCTGCTGGTACAATGAGCCAGAGCACTACATTGCCCTTGCAGTCTACTGAGCCAGAATCTGACCCTGATGAAACTCAGGTGCCCCTTCCCACATACTATACCATCTTACATGGTGACACAGAGGAAGGTAAAGAGGAAGGTGCAGATGACTTTAAAGAGGAGGTCATGGATGACCCAGTTCTTGACCCGGATAGGCATCCATTGGGGAGGAGGATGGCGCTGGCAATAGTTCAGATAAGGAGAAGGATCCGCAGCAGGCATTGACATTGAAGCTGTGGTTATCTGGCAGGCCCGTAGCTGTGCAAAAACGTGGACCAAAAACTAAAAGAGTTGCAGGACAGCTTGGCCAGACGATCAATTTAGCACAGCGTGCAAGCCAGAAAATGTATACCATAGTAGGAAGAGTGCAGTGTGGCACTTCTTTGTCCAAAATCCTACTGATGAAGCAAAGGTTACCTGTAAGAAGTGCGGAAGGACCTTTAGCCGAGGTAAACAACTCAGAACTTTAAATACTAGTTGCATGCTTAGACATTTAATCAACATGCACTTGCAAGCGTGGACGGACTACAAAACCTCAGGTAGCACATGTGCACCTGCTCCGACTAAAGGTAGCCAGCAACGCTCCATCGCTTCCCCCACTGTAAGACCATCGCCACCGTTAAGCACTCCACCAGCACTAAATGTTGAGGTGTCATCACAAGGCCAAAGCACTCAGGGAATCACAATGGTTTTGCAACACAACACTGAATCTAGGCCAACACCACCGATACCCTCACCAACCCCCTCTCACTCCGTCCGGTCCACCGCTACTTCCCCCATATGCAGCTCTCCAGTCCAGCTCACCCTACCAGAGACTCTGAGTAGGACAAGAAAGTACTCATCCTCTCATCTACGTACACTGTGTTTGAACGCCTACATTGCCAAACTAATCTCATTAGAGATGATGCACTACCGTTTGGTTGAAAGCAAAGCTTTCTGCGAGCTCATGGCCTATGCAGTCCCACGCTGTGACCTACCCAGTCGGCACTTCTTTTCTCGAAAAACCATCCCAGCCCTCCACCTGCATGTGAAAGACCGCATTGTCCATGCACTCAAGCAATCAGTGAGTGGAAAGGTGCACCTCACAACAGATGCATGGTCCAGTAGGCATGGCCAGGGCCATTACGTGTCCATCACTGCGCACTGGGTTAATGTGGTGGATGCAGGCTCCACAGGGGACAGTGGCGGTGGAACAGTGCTGCCTAGCCCACGGTATAGGAAACAGTTGGTTGTAGGCTTTCGACCCTCCTCCTCCTCCATAAGCGAAAGCTCGTCCACAGATCGCAGTCGCACAAGCACTCCATCCGCAGCTGGCAGTGTTGCACACGAGGTGTCCCACTATCGAACAGCTAGTGGTAAGCGTCAGCAGGCTGTGTTAAAGATGATGTCTTTGGGCGACAACAGACACAACACGGAGGTACTGGCCGACTACTTGCAGCGACAAACTGAGTCATGGCTGGGTAGTCTACATCTTGAGCGAGGCAAGGTAGTCAGTGATAACGGCCGTAATTTTGTGTCAGCCATAGCCCATGCAAAACTCACACACATACCTTGCCTGGCTCACACTTTGAATCTGGTAGTGCAGTGCTTCCTTAATAATTATCTGGAGTTAACATCCCTGCTCCATAAGGTGCGAAGACTATGCTCGCATATCCGTCGCTCAAACGTCCACTCCAGTCGTATGTAGAAGCTGCAGCGATTGCTCCACCTCCCCAAGCACCGCCTAATCGTAGACGTTGCAACAAGGTGGAACTCCACCCTGCACATGGTTGAGAGGCTGTGCGAACAGAGGCAGGCTGTAATGCATTTGTGGGAGGATACACGGGCAGGCAGTTTGAGGGAAGACATGGAATTGTCGAGTGTGCAGTGGTCAAAGCTTAAAGACCTCTGTAAAGTCCTTCAGTGTTTTGAGGAAAGCACATGGCTGGTAAGCGCAGACGACGCCATCATAAGCATGAGCATCCCACTTATGCGTCTGCTCATGCAAAGTTTGATGCACATTAAGGATCTGGCGCCTGCAGCAGAGGAGGAACAGGAGGAGGAGTAGGAGGAGGGAAGCTTTGCTGACAGTCAGCCATTGTCTGGTCAGGGAACTATCCTGGACAAGGTTGAGAAAGAAGAGGAAGAGGAGGAGGAGGATGAGGGGGATGATTATTTTGGGCAGGAGGATGCTTCTCAGTGGGCAAGAGAAAATGTTGGCGTTTCAAGGTCAGGTACAGTGTTTGTGCGTGACTGTAGGGATGTGGATTTGCCAGAAAGTGCTCCTCCACCCAGCAGTGGCAGTGCATTATTGACACCTGGAACATTGGCCCACATGTGCAATTATGCCTTGCGGATCCTAAAATGGGACCCCCGCATTGCCAAAATGATGAAGGATGACGACTACTGGCTGGCCAGCATCCTCGATCCACGCTACAAAGGCAAATTGCACAGCACAGGAGAACCTAGAGATAATATTGGCTAACAAACAAGCAACTCTGGTAAACCGTTTGTTTGAGGCTTTCCTAGCACACAGCAGCGGTGCTGGTTCTCCCTCGAGCCATAGTGGGCACAATGGAAGAGGTGTTCGTGGTGCAAACAGCAGAAGTGGCGTTGGAGACAGGGGTTTAATGATCATGTTGTGGAATGATTTCTCAAGTACCGCTCACACGACTGCTAATACTGCATCGATTACAAGTGACAGGAGACAGCAGTTGTCAACTATGGTTACAAACTACTTCTCCTCCCATATTGACGTTCTCCCTCACAGGTCATTCCCCTTTGACTATTGAACCTCTAAACTGGACATCTGGCCTGAATTGACACACTATGCCTTACAGGAGCTCGCTTGCCCTGCTGCTAGTGTGTTATCTGAAAGTCTTTAGTGCTGCTGGATCAATCCTAACAGAAAAAAGGACCCATCTGTCGACCCAAAATGTTGATGATCTAACCTTCATTAAAATGAACCATGTATGGGTTTCAAACGATTTTGTCCCACCTTCCCCTGATGACACATAGGTTGCCAGAAAACTGCCTCACATTTGTCCTCCTCTTCCTCCAACTTGCCCAATTCCGCCATTTGCAGCAGCTGAATTTCCAGCCTACACATCAACATATGCCATTTTTTAAACCCCCCTAACTGTGCTGCCCACCCCCCCAAGGGCTGGGGTCAACACCTGGCGCACCCGGGCAAGTGCCGTTGCTCTGAACAGGTGGATGGGCCCACTGATGGCCGACGGCACTGGCACAGGGCCCCTCATAGTACAATACAGTGTCTCTGATGGTGGGGGGGCCCACTCGCCGTCAGACACACCAGCGTACTATGAGGGGCCCTGTTCCAGTACCGTCGCCCACGAGTGTGCCCCCCCGTGCTTGGTCATGGCTACAGCACTTGCAAGTTGCAATACTTATCTCTCCCTGCTCCACCCCTGTGTAGTCTGGCTAGTTAAATCCTTCACAGGAACAGCCACTAGAAATTTGGGGTATTGATCGATGATGGTTAAGATGTAGCTATGGCCTGTCCTGCTGGCCTCTACCTTCAGATGATCAATGGCTACCATTTGAAATGGACGTCAACTTACAAGCGGTTGCAGTGCTGTTATGATTGAGTCACCGTAGGAGGCAAAAACAGAACTGCTAGCTAAGTCCAGAAAACCAGAGAGGTTGGCAGCTATCGGATTGCAGACCCCTGATCCTATCACAACAACTAACAGTAGCCGTGGGGGGTTCCTACGATGCCCTAGACCCCTCGATCACAGCCAGAGAATTAAATAGGCCTAAAGAAAGAAAGGGGAAATCTAAACTGCCCCAGAGCAGACCCCAAAGCAATAGGCAGCCCCCAACATATAATGACGGTGAAGCAAGATGAAAACACTAACACAGACAGAAAGATAGACTGAGCAAAGACGGGGCCCAAACTACCTAGATAGGAAAGGACAGGAAGGCTGCTGTCTGCAATCCATGAAAAACCCTATGAAAATAAGAGCCAACCGACTGACAGTGAAAAAGGCCCTGAAGACGCTAGGCTTCAAAAAAGCTATGTCAGTACTCAGGAATATTCTGAAGACAGAGCAACCGGCAAAAGGAGATTCAGCTCATCCCAGCAGGGAATGGCAGAATCCAGGAAAGCAAGGAAAACAAAAACAAAACATAAATGCAAACAGGCAAAGCAGAAATCTTAGATTTAGGGAAGCAGGAATCAGACTGGTGTCCTAGAAGTCCACAGAGAAATCACCCGCAGGGCAGAAGGGCGTCGGCAGCCTTATATCCAGTCAGTGACTCCACTCAGCCAGTCATCCTCATTAGACTCAGGTGCCTGATAATCAGGCTCATTACCTTCCTTTACCAGAATAGGGAGTTCACCAGACCTCAGTGACGAAGGGGAAAATGAACTCACAACACAGTGCTGCTTTATGATCACCTTTCACAGTTGTGATTGTCACAGACGTGTGACATTCCTGCCACCATTTTTCAATGTCTCCTCTCATGCCAATCCAATAGAATCGCCTACGGCCTGTGGCTTCTGTCTTTTGCACTCCAAAATGACCAGACACATCATGATAGGCAGTGAGGACCATGTCTACATCTCTCCCTGTGATCACAATTTGATGGAGACGAGTAACGGTGATGTGATCCTCGCTACTGCGATAAAGCAATTCTTTCTTCACAAAGAACCGTTTTCGCTGTCTCCACAGACACAGTAATTGAGGGTCTGCATCGCCTCTGCAACATCTATCGGGAGGTTTTCCCGCAATGAGTAATTCCCAAATTTCTGCTAACACTCGACTTTCCGTCTGTACTTGTATCCATGTAGGTTCCAGTAGCGGAGAGTCTGGACTGGCTTACTGAGATTGAATTATATACGAAGATTTAAAAGTACAACAACACTGTATACTGTTGTACACTTAGAATACCTTTCCATTTTTCTACTTTTTAAATTCTGGTTTAATACATAGTGAGTCTGTGAGTGTCTGTGTCTGACTCTGGAAGTATAGACGGAAATTTACAATTACCCCTAGACTGGATACAACTGGTATGTGCTGATGCAGTACCTTTGTTCACAATTTTGCATTACGGTATCATCCATACTGAGAGAGCGTATGTGGTTTACGTCTTCTATATATACAGTGAATCGGAGATACCAATTTTTACCCTATACTCGATACAGCTTGTATCTTGCTATACAGTACCTTTGTTCGACATTTAGTATTACGGTCAAATTCATACTGAATAAGCGTCTGAGAGTGACTACGGGACTATGTATACAGAGATTTCAATTGTACCCTATAATATATATACTTGCTATCTTGTTATCCAGTACCTTTTTACAACATTTTTTATTATTTTCAAACCCAGACTGAGTGAGCGTCTGAGGGTGACTCCGGAAATATATACTGAGATTTCAAATTTAGCCAACACTGTATACGGCTGTATGCTTCTGATACAGTATCCTTTTTTTGCTATTTAGATTCTGGTGTATTCCATTATGAGCCTGTGAACGTCTGCCTGTTACTCCGGAAATATGATTGGAGCTTTAAGATTACCCCAACACTGTATACAGCTGTACGCTTGTGTTACATTACCCATTTACAGCTTTTCATATTCTTGTGTAATCCATACTGGGCCTGAGAGCGTTGTGTCTGCCTCCTGAAATATATACGGAGATTCAGAATGTTTACACTATACTATATATACCTTGTATCTGGTGATACTGTACCCTTTTTCAACTTTTTATTTTATTGTGTAATCCATACTGAGCCTGTGAGCGTCTGTGTATGACTCATGAAATATATGCGGAGATTTACTGTTATCCCTAGACTGTATAGAGCTGTACGCTTCTGATACAGTGCCATACATCTGCTGGTATTTTGGGTCCATTTTCCAAAACATGAGGAAGTATGGTGGAAGAGGATGCGGACGTGGGCATCGGGGGCCACCTGGTACTGATGGTGGTGGTGGTTCATCTGCTGGTAGTGCCAAAAACACAATTGCAGCTGAGGCAGGAGGTGTTGAGCCGGCGTCATGGTGTAGCTCTGGAAGGCCTGTAAGGCTTCATTTTCTGGGAGTAGGTAGACTGCTTTTAAAGCCGAAGCATCAGGAACTGTTTTCAGCTTACATTGCTGAAACGCCTCCAGCTCTATCGCCTCCTCTTCTGAAGTTTAAAAAAATGCAAGCACTGAGTCGTCAGTGCAGGCTTTTGGTCAGGAGCAATCCCTTTCCTTGTGTCCTTCACCCACACCAAAAGTGAAGAATGCGGCAGCACACACTTCAGATTACTCCATGGAGCTGTTTTCACATACCATGCCTGGGTTAATTAAAAATGGGGCCCATCATATACTGGAGCATTCCAAATGGGGGACATCAGACACTGGAGCAGCATTTACAGGGCCCATTATACACTGGAGCATTAGAAATGGGGCCCATTATATATGGAGGCAGGATTTAGTCTTGGTCATTTTAGCCTCTTGGCTACACCATGATTGCTATACATTTCATCTATGCTCAGTACCCTATGGTGTTTATTTTCATGGCTCAGTTGCTTACATTTGTTATTACTTGCATTCATTATTGTACCATAGTCTATTTGGATGGATTATTCAATGGATCATTATGTTTAGTATTACATCTCTGAACATTTCTTCATTGCAGGTATGCTATTGTATGTGATATATTCTAGAGCCTTTTTTATGTATGTCCACTTACTGGAGGGAGCTCTTTGGGCTTTATTATAAGCCTTTGTGATAGTTTCATGTCATTGTATGACTTTTTAAATGTTTCTACATGGATGTCGTCTTTTTGTTACCAATAAAATTTGTAATTTTGCAGTGATCCCTGCATTTTGGTCAGTAGCTTTTTCTCCATTTTCTCAGCCCATTATATATGGAACATTATTAGGGCCCATCATACGCTGGAGCATCATCCATGAGGCCCATCATATACTGGAGCATTCCAGATTGGGGACATCAGACACTGGAGCAGCATTTAGCATACTAGAGCATTAGAAATGGAGCCCATTATATATGGAGCATTATTAGGGCCCATCATACACTGGAGCATCATCCATGAGGCCCATCATATACTGGAGCATTATAAATTGGGCAGATCAGACACTGGAGCAGCATCTATGAGGCACATTATTCAGTGGAGCATTAGAAATGAAGCCCATTATATATGGAGCATTATTAGGGCCCATCATACACTGGAGCATCATCCATGCGGCCCATCATATACTGGAGCATTATAAATGGGGCAGATCAGGCACTGGAGCAGCATCTATGGGACTGTCATGATCCAGGTTGGACGATGACAGTTAAAAGCACATGTAACCTTTTTTTCCTTAAGCTGTGTGCTTTAGTTTGGTTTTTCCCCTGTGGCCATTGGGATTATTACACAGTGATGTCTTTTGTTCTAGTTTGCCCCCTGTGGTGGTTAGCGTTATTACACGGAAATCACTAACAGGTGTGATTCCTCTGGCTTAACTATAAAGGTGTGTCATTTGCTCTCACTGGTGTTGGTGATAGTGTTAATTTCCAACCATCCTTTGTGGAGAAAGGAGCGGGAGAGAGTTCCTTGCAGCACAGTCAGAGTCCTGGTGTGGAAGGAGTCAGAGGGGATTTCCTTGCAGCTCTGACAGAGCTTGGTGGCAGCTATTCAGGAGGAAAGCTGCATTCTGGTGGTGGACTCTGTTGCTGGGAGCAAGAGCAACAGAACGTGGTGTTTCCCTGTTTGTGCCTTTCCTTTATGTGTGTTTCAGTGCAGTGGTGGGATTAGTCTCTGCACCGGCCATTTCACTAGAAAGGGGTAGGTGCAGGGCGAGCTAGGGTTCATAGGTATCCTGATCAGCGCCTGGTTGTGGAACCGGCCTAGGGATCGGTAGGAGTGTAGAGACACTGACTCAGGGGAGTGCAGGAGGTCTCCACGTCCCCATTCCCTATCGCAGGGCCCTCAATTGTAATTGTTTCCCTGGTGTTTCCCCTTATTATTTAAATTCACCCTGCTGGAGGAGGTGTATCCAGTTTTACAGGCATTTCTGAAATTCGCCTGCTGGAGGCGGTGTATCCGGCTGCACGTATTATTATTTAAATTCGTCTTACTGGAGGTGGTGTATTCAGGGTCGCGTGTGTCATATAAATTTGCCCTGCTGGAGGCGGTGTGTCCAGTCACACGTTGACCATTGCAGGGACACATTATACACTGGAGCATTAGAAATGGGGCCCACTATATATGGAGCATTATTTGGGCCCATCATGCATTGGAGCATCATCCATGAGGCCCATCATATACTGGAGCATTATAAATGGGGCAGATCAGACACTGGAGCAGCATCTATGGGGCACATTATACACTGGAGCATCATCCATGAGGCCCATCATATACTGGAGCATTATAAATGGGGAAGATCAGACACTGGAGCAGCATCTATGGGGCACATTATACACTGGCGCATTAGAAATGGGGCCCATTATATATGGAGCATTATTTGGGCCCATCATACACTGGAGCATAATCCATGAGGCCAATCATATACTGAAGCATTCCAAATGGGGGACATCAGACACTGGAGCAGCATTTACGGGGCCCATTATACACTGGAGAATTAGAAATGGAGCCCATTATATATGGAGCATTATTAGGGCCTATCATACACTGGAGCATCTTCCATGAGGCCCATCATATACTGGAGCATTATGTGGAGCTCATCACATACTGTATGGAACATTATATGTGACCAATTATTCTGTATGGAGAAATATATGGGGCTCATTATTCTGTATGGCGCACAATGTGGTGGCCATAATACTGTTTGGAGTAATATACTGTATTTTTCTAGCTATTGTACAATTTAAAATGGATATCAGTCATGTGATGTAAGAAGTGAAGTATTTGTCATAGTACTATACCTATATTTCTGTGCCGTATCGGAGCATCATGAGCTGTGGTATGTGTTAAAGGGGCGCACTGACACTCTTTGGCCCAGTGCACATGAAAACCTGGAGCCAGCCCTACCCCCTAGAACTTTAGCCAAATAACCCCCAGTTTTCAATGCATAACTTTTATTATGAAGTAAATTAAGCTTGTCAAGCTTCAGTAATAAGAATTGATGTTTTTGGCATTGAAATGGGCACTGTAGGTGTGTTTACTGTCCTCCACTCCCTGCCGACTTTGCTTCCCCATTAACTTGCATTGGGTTTCATATTTCAGTCGGCTACCGACTTTTCCCTATAGTTGGCCGATTTCATTCGACCCGACTTTTGCGAAAGTTTCATGAAACCCGACTCGTCCCTAAAAAAGGCAAAGTCGCTCATCTCTACACATAAGTGGTGAAAAACTACTGTTTTTTTTTTTCTTACAACAAACTGAGGTCCATTTTTACCTGAGTGTGCCAATACCCTACATGTCCCCTATATTTCTGTCAACAGATGATGGACCTGAGTGGGGACCTGAGTGGGGACTCGCGCTAGTTTCTCGCATCACACTCACACTGTGACCACGGCCTTAAAAAGATATACATTGAAGGATCATAGGCCAGATGACATCCACAGTGTCTCCATTTGTCTTATTATAAGGAATCTTCCACCAGGGGTTCCATCTGAATCACGTATTTCAGAGATTTACTTGGAAATGTCAGTGTAATTGCTCAGTGTTGAGCGCAGGATAAATTTGAGCTGATCCTTACTGCGATCTTTGAGAGGCAGAATGAACACATTAGGTCAAGAATTGGTTTTATCTATTTTTTATGCCGTTCATCGTGCAGTATAAGTAGTTAGACGACTTTATTCTTTGGATCGATGTGATTACAGCCATACCAGATTTATAGTCGTGTTTTCCTGTTTGAAAGCTATCAGGCACTAAAAAAAACGTTTTTATACAAAAAAAAAAAGTTTTTGCATCCTCACATTTTGAGATTTATAATTTTTTCATATTTCTGCAGTCATGTGAGGGCTTGTTTTTTGCTGGCAAATTGATGTTTTTATTGGTACCATTTTAGGGCACATGACATTTTTAGATCACTTTCTATTTCAATTTTTGCAAAGCAAAAATCGACAAAAATCAACTATTCAGGATTTTTTTTGAGGTTTTTTTTTAACTATTCACCATGATAAGGCAAGCTTTATTCTTTGTGTCAGAATGATTAAAATGATGCCTCATGTTTAGAATTTTTCTATTTTTTTTGTTTTGCACAATAAAAACTATTTTATAGAAAAAAATAATTGTTTTTGCATCGCTATAACATTTTTATATCTCCGCTGACGTGGGTATAAGGCAACTTGTTTTTTTTGTGGGACAAGATGATGTCTTCAGTGGTACTATTTTTATTTACATTTATTTTTTTTATCATGTTTTATTTCCCTTTTTTCCATAAATTAAAGATTGTCAAATATATTAGTATCTAAACAAATTAAAGTAGCCAATACAGTCATAATTATATTTCTCAGACATGGTATATATCGAAGTGAGACAGAGTAACAATGTCTATAGGCAGTAGGCTACATAATGTCAATCTTATGCAGTCAATACACAGAATGGCCTCATGCAGATGCTAAGTGGAAATATGCACCCAAAGGGCTATCTTACCCATGGTACCCCTTGTGGAAATGAGCAATAGAAAGCAGCCCCAAAGCGCGTTTCTCATGGACTTCCTCATGGGGCTATGGTTACCTATTGGGCTGCTTTCAGTTGCTCATTTTCACATGGGGTACCATGGGTAAAATGGTCCTTTTTTAGATTTGTGCCAGGAGCATACATAAAAATTAACAGCGTCACATTGCTTCGATGAATTTGTAGGGCATACCTCAAAACTTTTAAAGACAAGGAGAGGGACATGTATTGCAGTAAGTACACAGAAATGGTGCCAATACTAAAGCCCTTTAGCTTTCACTTAACCCCTTTACCCCCAAAGGTGGTTTGCACGTTAATGACCAGGCCAATTTTTACAATTCTGACCAATGTTACTTTATGTGGTAAAAACTCTGGAACGCTTCAACGGATCCTAGTGATTCTGAGACTATTTTATGACATATTGTACTTCATGACAGTGGTAAAAATTATTTGGTATGACTTGCATTTATTTGTGAAAAAAAAACTGAAATTTGAAATTTGGAAAATTTTGCAAGTTTACAACTTTAAATTTTCATGCCCTTAAATCAAAGAGATATGTCACACAAAATACTTAACCAGTAACCTTTACCACATGTCTACTTTACATCAGCACAATTTTGGAACCAAAATTTTTTTTGGTTGGCAGTTATAAGGGTTAACAAAATTTACAAAACCATTTTTTAGGGATCACATCACATTTGAAGTCACTTCGAGGGGTCTATGTCATAGAAAATACTCAAAAGTGACAACATTCTAAAAACTGCACCCCTCAAAGTGCTCAAAACCACTTTCAAGAAGTTTATTAACCTTTCAGGTGCTTCACAGGAATTTTTGGAATGTGGAAAAAAAACTGAACATTTAACTTTTTTTCACAAAATATTTACTTCAGATACAAGTTGTTTTTTTTACAAGGGTAACAGGAAAAAAAATTGACCTCAAAATTTGTTGTGTAATTTCTCCTGAACATGCCGATATGCCATATGAGGCAAAAAAACACTGTTTGGGCACACGGCAGAGCTCAGAAGGGAAGGAGCACCATGTTGAATGCAAAATTTCCTGGAATCATTAGCGGATGTCATGCCCCATTTGGAGAGCCCCTGATGTGTCTAAAAAGTAGAAAACTCCTACAAGTGACCCCATTTTGGAAATTAGACCCCTTAGGAAACTGATCTAGATGTGTGGTGAGCACATTGAACGCTCATGTTCTTCACAGACGTTTATAAAGTTGAGCCATGAAAATAATAAAATCACATTTTCCTCACATAAAAGTTATTTTAGCCCCAAATTTTGCATTTTCTTAAGGGTAAATTACTGTTTGAGCACATGGCAGGGCTCAGAAGTGAAGGAGCATCATTTGTCTTTTTGAATGTAAAATTTCCTGAAATCATTAGTGAATGTCATGTCCCGTTTGGAGAGTCCATGATGTGCCTAAACAGTGGAAACCCCCCATAAGTGACCCCATTTTGGAAACTAAACCCTTAAAGAATGTATTTAGATGTGTTGGGATCACCTTTAACTCCCAGGTGCTTCACAGAAGTTTATAATGTTGAGCCCTGAAAATAATAAAATCACATTTTGCCCACAAAAATGTTTTTAGCCCAAAATATTGCATTTTCGTAAGGGTAACAGGAGAAATTGCACAATACAACTTGCTGTGCAATTTCTCCTGAGTACGCTGATACCCAATATGAGGGAGAAAACTATTTTTTAGGCACAATGCAAAGCTCAGAAAAGAAGAGGCGCCATATTGGCATTCAGATTTTGCTGGAATGGTTTGAGGGAGCCATGTCACATTGGCAGAACCCCTGAAGTGTCAGAACAACAGAAACCCTCTATATGTGAACTCATGTTACATATTACACTCCCGAATGAATTCTTCTAGGGGTGCAGTGATCATATTTACACCACATGTGCCTCACAGAATTTTATACCACTGAGTGGTGAAGAAAGAATAAATTACATTTTTACCACTAAAATATTGTTTTAGCCCCAAGTTTTTAATTTTTCTGAGGGCTAATAGGAATTTTTTTTACAACAAACTGAGGTCCATTTTTACCTGAGTACGCCAATATCCTACATGTAATTGGGAAATATTTTTCAAGCACAGTACAAAGCTCAGAAGGCAAGGAGCGCCAGATATTACTGTTATGGTTTGCAGGTGTCATGACTCATACCCACTGGGAGAGCTCATGAGGTGCCAGAACAGCAGAACCCCCCATAAGTAACCCCAATTTACAAACTAGTGATCATATTGATACCAGGTGTGTCACAGAATTTTATTCCATTGGGCAGTGAAGAAAAAAGAACTACATTTTTACCACCAAAATTTTGCTTTAGCCTCTGATTTTACACTTTCACACAAGAAGTGGGTTAAAATAGCACCATAATTTGTCCCATAATTTCTACTGAATGTGGCAATACCCCATATGTGGCTGTACAGTACTAATTAGCCATACTGAGAGATAAAACACTATTTGCCACCTGGAGCACAGATTTACCTAGAACAGTTTGAGGACTCCATATTTAGAGTTCCTAATTGCTAGAAGAACAGAATTCAACCTCAAGTGACCTCATTTTGGAAATTTAACTAGAGGTCTAGTGACGACTTTGACTTCATGGGTATTTTCTAAAACAAACAGCAATGAATGTTGCTGAGCGAAAATTGCAAAATGCCGTTGTAGTGACCAGTACGTTGCAGTCACCAGTACCTTATGCCCAGCCCATGCTTCTGGAGTTAGACAGGCTCTCATCGCTTCAGAAATTCCAAACCTGTGGACGCTATATGTGGTTTAGGCACACTGGGGCTCAGAAGTGAGGGGGTTATTTGGATTTGGGAGCGCAGAATTTGCTGAATTTCTTTTGGAGGATTATGGATCCATTTTGCTTTTCCAGAGCCTTTGTACTACCAGTTACATGGAAGCCCCCTATATTTCTATTAACAGATGGCAGATCTGAGTGAGAACTTGATTTTTTTGTGGATTGAGTTGAAGCTATTATTGGGAACATTTTACATAACATTAGGGATCACATTTATACGGCGCTATACGCTGACCACTTACTTTAGGGTTTCAATATAAATCTCTGAGCAATTCTGCTGAAACCCCAAGGGATCCATTCACTATAAAGGCAGCAGAGTTACTCTGGACTCCGTCTGGCCTCTGTTCAGCGGTGTCCTTTTTTCAGAAGTGCACAAAACTGTGGCCGATGGCACTTTTATGCAAACCTAAAAAGACAGACACCGCCGGATAACAGGTCAGACGGCATCCACAGAGCCTCCATCGGCCTCATTATACGGAATCTTCCGCCAGAGGTTCCGTCTGAATCATGTATTTCAGAGATTTACATGGAAACCCCGGTGTAAGTGCACAGCGCAAAGCGCAGAATAAGTGTACACTGACCCTTACAGCCTTTCTGCAATCTTTGGGAGGCAGAATGAAAAAATCAACAGCAGGTGAAGAATTGGTTTTATTTATTTTTTACGCCGTTCCTCTTGTAAGTGATTAGGCGACTTTATTTTTCGGTTCGGTGCGATTACAGTGATACCAGATTTATATCGGGTTTCTATGTTTGGCTGCTGTCTCACATTAAAAGATGCTTTTTATTGCAAAAATAATTTTTGCATCACCATATTTTGAGAACTATAATTTTTCCATATTTTGGCCCACAGAGTTATGTGAGGGCTTGTATTTTGTGGGACGAGTTAATGTTTTTATTGGTACCATTTTCAGCCACATGAGATTTTTTGAGGGCTTGTTTTTTGCAGGACAAGATGACGTTTTCAGTGGTACCATATTTATATCTCTTTTTGATCGCATTTTATTTAAAACATTTTTCGGCTGTATGATGATAACGCATTGTTTTTTGCCTTGTTTTTTATTTTTATTTTTTATGGTGTTCACTAAAGGGGTTAACTAGTGGAAACATTTTATATATTTGGGTCATTGCGGAAGCGGCGATACCAAATATGTGTACTTTTATTGTTTTTTTCTTTTTTCATACAAATGTTTATTTATAGATACAATATCTTTGGATTTTTTACTATTATTTTTTATTTTTTTAAAAATGCTTTTAGAATTATTGAAAAAAATTTTTTACTTATTTTAATTTTTTACTTTGTCACACTATGAGACTATCATTTTTTGCAGGCTGATCGCTTGTATAGTATGGGGATGCAGCAGCATCCCTATACTATGCAAACAGTGAGCTCTGCACTGACAGAGAAAGTTGCTGATCATGCACTGCCCATGATTAAGCAACTTTCCTAGCTCTGATGACCTGGATGTCATCGTAGGTCACCATGACAATGATTGACACCCCTGCGATCACATTCAATCACAGCATTCAAGGGGTTAAAGTGCTGTGAGCAGTGCATGAAAGCTCCTGGCTCTTAGTGCCTGGTGTCAGCTGTCAGAATCAACTTACACCCGGTGGCGATCGCCCATGCACAGCACGTAGTAATCATCCCTGGTCAAATAGGCCCAGGGCACATTGCCATATTATTACATCAGATGTCAGAAAGGGGATAAAGGGAACTTGACAGGTCCACTATAACCCCCAAAATTACTAGCATTTGTATCTTTCTTTATAAATCCCCTGCCTAACAGACCCTTTATTCTGGATGAAAAAGTATCTCTAAAGTCTGTTTTTTCAAATGTAAATTAACCTTTTTACTAGTCCATGGGGCGTTAGTTTCCCCAGACTAACCATTCCACTGCTATTATGCCTATTATGCCTTTGTCGGCATGATAACATGATTTGCAAGAGTTGTCATCATCGCCAGGTCTATGCAAAACTCGTACATGTGTGCGACTTTATATCCTGCACGTCTTTGCACCTTTGCAGCCAGATGTAGACTTCCCAACTTCAGAGGTGCACTGTGCATGTTCAAAAGTAGAGAAGAAGCTTCTTTTTTGCTCCTTCATTGATGTCAGGCTTCTTCTTCACATCCATACATGCGCAGTGCGCCTCTGAAGTCAAAGGTGCAATGACTTGTGTGAAAAAAGTCACACAAGTTTTGCAGAGAGCTGGCGAAGACTCCAGCTTTTGTAAATCATGTTATCCTGCCCACAGGGTCATGATAATTACAAAACTCAGTAGCAATGCCTGTGTGTATATCTGGCTGCTGAGGTCATGTGAATGTAGGAAACATCTTCACTTGAGTAGCAATGCTAGAATAGCCGTGGATTTCCCAGGTGATTATTGTTTCTTTTTATTATTATTATCATTATTTTATCATTTTTCTTGTTACTAATTTTTCTTTTTTTTAGCCCCCTTCACGACATGCACCATCAGAAGTGGGCTCACGCAGAGTGCCTGTGCCACACCCAGCAGGCGATGGTGGAATATTACAGCCTGGACTTGCTGCTAACAATTGCTGGTGACATGATCGTGAGTCGCCGATGGGTTGTTAGCTGTCAGCTGCAAAGGAGACCATGATCTATGCTATTACGCTGGGCCTCTCTGATCTTTCCCGGCGCCTGCACACTGCAGTACTTTGCTCTGCCCTCAACAGGGCAGAGAAGTACGCCTGTGCAGGAACGCGTCATGAAGCAAGCAGGATGATGACATCGCATGGAGATGGGAGGTGCCGGACCCGGACTTGCGACACTCATCGGACCGCCTCCAGGTGAGTATAATAAAACTTGTTTTTCATCTTTTTCAGGTCCAACCGGGGGCTTTTGTGCAGCATTAAGGAATGCTGTTCATAAGACCCGAAAGGCAGTGGCTGTATCTTATAGCGGCAAAACGAGGTGACAGGTGCACTTTAAAAATAGTGATGTGTTTGAACAGATAAAACATATGTTTAGACAAAACATGATGCATGGCTTGTGGTACTAAATTACTGAATTTATTGTTTCTATCCAGTTGACTCTGTACAGTGGATAAAGAAAGAACAATGTAGCTAATATGTTAATTATATATTGAGAACTGCGAAATATCAAACTGTCTACAATTCACATTCAATTACATCCTTACTGCCTGGTGATGAAATTACTCCCTTGTAATCGCTATTTGCCCCAGCTTTGTCAGACCTAATGAAATTATGATACACAACCATCTGCTGTAGATCTTGCTAAACAAGTATGAAGACTCCATTACTTCTTAATTGCACGCTGATCTGCTTACCCCATTTTGCACATTTCCAGCTATAACAACAGGATAACATATTGGACACTCAAATAATTTTATCGATCTCTCTGTGACAGGAACGATTAAACTGGATGGTGATATTCATATCTGCACAGGTACTTTTTATTGAGTGGAAATAAAAAATCTAAACCATTTAATTTTGAGACAAGCCAAGACAATAGCTTATGTGCCGTCACTTAACTAATATTTCTAAATTCAAATACTGGTATATAATGGAACATTTTTCTATCTTTCAATTGAAGCCAATAGAGATGAGCAAATAGATTTGCAAAACCCTAGTCCAGGGGCTGCTTTGGGAGTCCCTGACTGTCAGACCAGAACCCTGCAAAGCTACTCCGACCTGCCAGTATCCCCAGAGCCTCTTACGATTAGTAGGTGCAGCATAGTGTTAATTTTTGCAAAGTGATGTAGGCACATATAATTTATTCACAAGATGGTGGACCAGGGTACTATAAATCTTTCAGATCAACTTCATATAACCTCTGCATCAGTACCAGCCCTTCCTGCCTCTGCTTCTGTTGCCATGCAGCACCGCACTCTAGTTGCAGGTGATGCGGGGTGACAGTTCTAGTTTCATGTTCTCTGAGACTTGTAATCCCATCCATACAGTAAGACATAGCTTTAACTGCAGTATAGTCTGGGTGGGGCTGCAAGCTATTTAAGATCCTGAGATCCTGCTGTCCACTGACAGTTATAATCTGACCTGTTTCTGTGTAAGTTGTCCTTTGCTATTCTCCCAGTGGACAGCTCTGACTTTTCACCTGAGTTTGCTTTCAACTATTCTCTTTCTTTACAATTTTGTCCCGACACTAACCTCCTGATTCTGTCCTGGCTGCCTAACTATTCTCTTTCCTCTGGGTCACTCCTCTGGGTAGAAACTCTGTCATGGAAGCAATCCAGTGGACCCTGTTTTAAGTCCAGATCACTGTATAGGGTTTAAGGAGTGAAGGCCAGTGTTCCTCTGGAATCTGCAAGATGGAGTTGCTTGAGCCAAGTCAGTGGCCATTTTGAGCCTGCGGCTTCTTACAGACCCACCACTCAGAAAGGCATTAATACTTACAGGAGGGTTTGGAAAAACTGTTAAAACCATCTTCACAGAGTCTATACTTCCCTTCACTCATTATAAAGCAGTAATTCCCATACATACACACTGCTATATAGCCTGCATTAGGTATTGCATAAAGTCATGGCCGAAAGTGTTAATAAATAATAATATAATAAATTTTATTTCTATAGCGCCGACATATTCCACAGAACTTTACATTTCAGAGGGGACTTCTACAGACAATAGACATTACAGCATAACAATAATCACATAGATCATAACAGATACCAAGAGGAATGAGGGCCCTGCTCGCAAGCTTACAATCTATGAGGAAAAAAGGTAGACACGAAAGGTGGGTGGTAACAATTTCCCTGATTGTATGGACCAGCCATAATGTTAAGTGTGTAACAGTACAGACACAGAGGGTTAATGGATGCCTAAAGCATGTGGGAACATGATGCGGGGAACCTGGTTATGGTAAAACTTTTGACTGTGCCACACAGGGATAGATTAGGTTAATGCGTTGAGGCAGGGCTAGGAATTTTGGGGCCCCATACTGGCAAAATTTATGGGGCCCCCCCTTGAGACTCCGTCCAGGCTCCACCCCCAATTCCGCCTCCACCCTAGCTCCTCCTCCACCACCGTGAACCTTCCAAAATCCCTCCGCCCTTTCTTGGAAAAACTTCACTTCTACATCACGCCCTCACCAATCTCACATTAACACCATATCACATACATAGCCATCAGCTTTAGTTTTGCCCAAAAGATTTTTTAAGCCTGCTACCATGACAAGGTAGACTCTATTGACAGGGCCCTACTCTACTCTAACCTATTAAACATTTGGTAACTTTTTTAACCATTATTGTGCATCCATCTTCAGACAATGACCAGATGATATCGTCAGTGCCCGTCTAACTCTAACCTACTCCAGCAAGCAGTCCCTTATATTAGGTTGGTTACATATTAAGTCAATGTAATTGTACCCCCATGAGACCCCCAGATTCTGTTCCCCCCGTCATGGCTCTTTGGGCACCGCCGCCATGCCACCGGAGACGGAGCCACAGAGACGTCGGAGAGAGTCAGAGACAGACAGACAGTCTAATCACTCTGCTCGCTCACTGCCACCACCTCGTGGCTGGTCTCCCAGTGCCTGCCATCTGCACCTCGCAGTCCCGCTGCCGTCCACGGTCACCATTTTCTGCTCTCAGCCCGGTCCCACCATGTGGCGCGCTGGCACAGCCTATGGGCGATGGTCACACAAAATCCCTCATGCTCCATTCAAACATCGCTTTAGGACCCCAACTTCTCAGAAAAGGGCTTTTGGCTGCCATCTATGTAAGGTGTATGTGCACCCCAAAACATGAGAGATCGCAGACATCAGCACTTCAGACCAGACATGCTTCTGTAGATACGGACTGTGCTAGCAAATCGCCAATGATCAGCGCTGACACTTGTATCCGAGGTCCCAGCGGTCAAAGATGACAAGCTGAGAATGGAGGGGCTGCCATGTCCCTGACTAATATGTCCCCCCCCACTGCTACAGATCTGATAGTGAACTGCCAATCATATCAATTTACCTGCATGACATTGACATAGGGGATTTCTTTGTGCTCTAATCAGAAACTAGAAAATCCCCAATGTTCAGCACTCGACCTGTAGTGAGGGTCAGCCCTAAGAGTATGCGCACAAGCAGCACATTCAATGTGGACTTTCCTCAACAAAATCATGTCACACGTGTGGATCTTGTCACATACAAGTGACACACTGTGGATTTTAAAATGCGCATTTGAGTGGGAATCTACCACTCGTTTGTATTTACTCACACATTTCCTGGAGAAATATCAATGCATATCTACAGTATAAGTATCTAATGGTCCCAGGACTGCGCTTTATGTTGCATTACCATTACAAATCTGTTCTGTCAAAACCCCACAAAAGAGCCCTGACCCTAAAAATGGCACAGACAGAACGGACTGAGAACCGGTGGAGCTATAAAGCCCCCCCATATAAAGTCAATTTTACACTGCAAAAACACCAACATATGAGAAGTGTGAAGCTTTTATGGGGGGGGAGGAACAAGTTCGCATGAGGTCAAACCAAAGCAGACTTCTCCACTGCCTTGCAAATTGAGAATAGAGCAGGTGACTTCATAAGAGTTGTCAAAAGGTGACCCCAAAAAATCCCTGAGGTAAGAAAAGACTAGATAATATTACCGCCTCCCCTATGTCTGAGCCCTGCAGCTAGAGCAGGGGAGGGAGAGGACTGGGGGGCTTTGTTTACTGCATTGGGAGTCATCTGGGGACAAGTGAACAAGTGAAAGACCCCCCTAGAAGATGACATCTCATGCACATAGGGTAATTTGTAACATTGGGGTAAGTGGGCAAGAGCCGGCTCTGCAGCACAGAATATAGGGCAGGTGGGTGGAAGTCTGCACCTGTGGGGTACAACACGGGGATTTACCCTAAGGCTCCCCGCCCCACAATGGCACTGCAGCCCCTCAGGGGTGAGACAGGTTTATTGAGCTGGATGGAGCCGCTGCCCCACAGAGCCGTGCACTCCCAGCATGAGAGCCGCAGTCATAACGCAGCTGCTGCAGAACTCCTATCTGAAGCGTGGTTTCCCTTATCCCCTTCACACGGCCATAAGCGCCCACCACCCACGTTACTTAATAACTTTCTAATGGGGCCCCCCAATGCCAAAATACACGAGCGGCTCTGTACACCTCGTACACACGAGGCTCCGCTCCGTACACCTCGTACACGCACGGCTCCTCTCCGTACACCTCGTACACACACAGCTCCTCTCCGTACACCTCGTACACGCACAGCTCCTCTCCGTACACATACGGCTCCTCTCCGTACTCCTCGTACACGCATGGCTCCGCTCCGTACACACACGGATCTGCACCATACACCTTGTACACACACGGCTCCTCTCCATACACCATGTACATACATGGCTCCTCTCTGAACACCTCGTACACATACGGCTCCTCTCCGTACTCCTCGTACATGCATGGCTCCGCTCCGTACACCTCGTACACACGGCTCTGCACCGTACACCTTGTACACGCACGGCTCCTCTCCATACACCTCGTACACGCACGGCTCCTCTCCGTACTCCTCGTACACACACGGCTCCGCGCCGTACACCTCGTACACACGGTTCTGCACCGTACACCTTGTACACGCATGGCTCCTCTCCGTACACCTCGTACACGCACGGCTCTGCACCATACACCTTGTACACTCATGGCTCCTCTCCGTACACCTCGTACACGCACAGCTCCTCTCCGTACTCCTTGTACACGCATGGCTCCTCTCCGTACACCTCGTACACGCACGGCTCCTCTCCGTACACCTCGTACACGCACGGCTCCTCTCCGTACACCTCGTACACACACGGCTCCACTCCGTACTCCTAGTACACGCACGGCTCTGCTCCGTACACCTTGTACACACGCACGGCTCCTCTCCGTACTCCTTGTACACACGCACGGCTCCTCTCCGTACTCCTCATACACGCACGGCTCCTCTCCGTACCCCTCATACACGCACGGCTCCTCTCCGTACTCCTCGTACACACGCACTGCTCCTCTCCGTACACCTCGTACACGCACGGCTCTTCTCCGTACACCTCGTACACGCACGGCTCCTCTCCGTACACCTCGCACACGCACGGCTCCTCTCCGTACTCCTCGTACCCGCACGGCTCCTCTCCGTACTCCTCGTACACGCATGGCTCCTCTCCGTACTCCTCGTACACGCATGGCTCCTCTCCGTACACCTTGTACACACGGCTCTGCACCGTACACCTTGTACACGCATGGCTCCTCTCCGTACACCTCGTACACGCACGGCTCCTCTCCGTACTCCTCGTACACGCACGGCTCCTCTCCGTACACCTCGTACACGCACGGCTCCTCTCCGTACACCTTGTACACGCACGGCTCCTCTCCGTACACCTCGTACACGCACGCCTCCGCTCCGTACTCTTAGTACACGCACGGCTCCACTCCGTACACCTTGTACACACACACGGCTCCTCTCCGTACACCTTGTACACGCACAGCTCCTCTCCGTACTCCTTGTACACACGCACGGCTCCTCTCCGTACTCCTTGTACACACGCACGGCTCCTCTCCGTACTCCTTGTACACACGCACGGCTCCTCTCCGTACTCCTTGTACACACGCACGGCTCCTCTCCGTACTCCTTGTACACACGCACGGCTCCTCTCCGTACTCCTTGTACACACGCACGGCTCCTCTCCGTACTCCTCATACACGCACGGCTCCTCTCCGTACCCCTCGTACACGCACGGCTCCTCTCCGTACTCCTCGTACACGCACGGCTCCTCTCCGTACACCTCGTACACGCACGGCTCCTCTCCGTACACCTCGTACACGCATGGCTCCTCTCCGTACACCTCGTACACGCACGCCTCCGCTCCGTACTCTTAGTACACGCACGGCTCCACTCCGTACACCTTGTACACACACACGGCTCCTCTCCGTACACCTTGTACACGCACAGCTCCTCTCCGTACTCCTTGTACACACGCACGGCTCCTCTCCGTACTCCTTGTACACACGCACGGCTCCTCTCCGTACTCCTTGTACACACGCACGGCTCCTCTCCGTACTCCTTGTACACACGCACGGCTCCTCTCCGTACTCCTTGTACACACGCACGGCTCCTCTCCGTACTCCTTGTACACACGCACGGCTCCTCTCCGTACTCCTCATACACGCACGGCTCCTCTCCGTACCCCTCATACACGCACGGCTCCTCTCCGTACTCCTCGTACACACGCACTGCTCCTCTCCGTACACCTCGTACACGCACGGCTCTTCTCCGTACACCTCGTACATGCACGGCTCCTCTCCGTACACCTCGCACACGCACGGCTCCTCTCCGTACTCCTCGTACCCGCACGGCTCCTCTCCGTACTCCTCGTACACGCATGGCTCCTCTCCGTACTCCTCGTACACGCATGGCTCCTCTCCGTACACCTTGTACACACGGCTCTGCACCGTACACCTTGTACACGCATGGCTCCTCTCCGTACACCTCGTACACGCACGGCTCCTCTCCGTACTCCTCGTACACGCACGGCTCCTCTCCGTACACCTCGTACACGCACGGCTCCTCTCCGTACACCTCGTACACGCATGGCTCCTCTCCGTACACCTCGTACACGCACGCCTCCGCTCCGTACTCTTAGTACACGCACGGCTCCACTCCGTACACCTTGTACACACACACGGCTCCTCTCCGTACACCTTGTACACGCACAGCTCCTCTCCGTACTCCTTGTACACACGCCCGGCTCCTCTCCGTACTCCTTGTACACACGCACGGCTCCTCTCCGTACTCCTTGTACACACGCACGGCTCCTCTCCGTACTCCTTGTACACACGCACGGCTCCTCTCCGTACTCCTTGTACACACGCACGGCTCCTCTCCGTACTCCTTGTACACACGCACGGCTCCTCTCCGTACTCCTTGTACACATGCACGGCTCCTCTCCGTACTCCTCGTACACGCACGGCTCCTCTCCGTACCCCTCATACACGCACGGCTCCTCTCCGTACTCCTCGTACACGCACGGCTCCTCTCCGTACACCTCGTACACGCACGGCTCCTCTCCGTACACCTCGTACACGCACGGCTCCTCTCCGTACACCTCGTACATGCACGCCTCCGCTCCGTACTCTTAGTACACGCACGGCTCCACTCCGTACACCTTGTACACACACACGGCTCCTCTCCGTACACCTTGTACACGCACAGCTCCTCTCCGTACTCCTTGTACACACGCACGGCTCCTCTCCGTACTCCTTGTACACACGCACGGCTCCTCTCCGTACTCCTTGTACACACGCACGGCTCCTCTCCGTACTCCTTGTACACACGCACGGCTCCTCTCCGTACTCCTTGTACACACGCACGGCTCCTCTCCGTACTCCTTGTACACACGCACGGCTCCTCTCCGTACTCCTCATACACGCACGGCTCCTCTCCGTACCCCTCATACACGCACGGCTCCTCTCCGTACTCCTCGTACACACGCACTGCTCCTCTCCGTACACCTCGTACACGCACGGCTCTTCTCCGTACACCTCGTACACGCACGGCTCTTCTCCGTACACCTCGTACACGCACGGCTCCTCTCCGTACACCTCGCACACGCACGGCTCCTCTCCGTACTCCTCGTACCCGCACGGCTCCTCTCCATACTCCTCGTACATGCACGGCTCCTCTCTGTACTCCTCGTACACGCATGGCTCCTCTCCGTACACCTTGTACACACGGCTCTGCACCGTACACCTTGTACACGCATGGCTCCTCTCCGTACACCTCGTACACGCACGGCTCCTCTCCGTACTCCTCGTACACGCATGGCTCCTCTCCGTACACCTCGTACACGCACGGCTCCTCTCCGTACACCTCGTACACGCATGGCTCCTCTCCGTACACCTCGTACACGCACGCCTCCGCTCCGTACTCTTAGTACACGCACGGCTCCACTCCGTACTCTTAGTACACGCACACGGCTCCTCTCCGTACACCTTGTACACGCACAGCTCCTCTCCGTACTCCTTGTACACACGCACGGCTCCTCTCCGTACTCCTTGTACATACGCACGGCTCCTCTCCGTACTCCTTGTACACACGCACGGCTCCTCTCCGTACTCCTTGTACACACGCACGGCTCCTCTCCGTACACCTCATACACGCACGGCTCCTCTCCGTACTCCTAGTACACACGCACTGCTCCTCTCCATACACCACGTACACGCACGGCTCCTCTCCTTACACCTCGTACACGCACGGCTCCTCTCCGTACACCTCGTACACGCACGGCTCCTCTCCGTACACCTCGTACACGCACGGCTCCTCTCCGTACTCCTCGTACACACACGGCTCCTCTCCGTACTCCTCGTACACGCACGGCTCCTCTCCGTACTCCTCGTACACGCACGGCTCCTCTCCGTACACCTTGTACACACGGCTCCTCTCCGTACTCCTCGTACACGCACGGCTCCGCTCTGTACACCTCGTACACACGCGGCTCTGCTCTGTACTCTTCGTACACGCACAGCTCCTCTCCGTGCACCTCGTAGACACGCAGCTCCACTCCGTACACAGAGTACACACACGACTCCTCTCCATACACAAAGCACACATGAGGCTCTGCTCCGTACACAAAGTACACAAACGGCTCTACTACATCCACCCTGTAAACCCCTCCTGACCTCACATAGAAACTTTACCTCATCCAGCAGTACACCATGACAACCAGCACAGCAGAGTCCTGCATACATGAGACCCCTGATCATGTGACCCCTGACTCCTCCCCTCCTGTGACCCCATCACAGGTCCTATGCGCACACAGCAGATGGAGCTGGAGAAGCCTGAACAAAATGTACGGGGGCCAGGGGACGAGCGCGGACCGGGCTGCCAGTGTGCTCGGGCGCCGGGCCCCCCTAATCACCGGGTTTCCCGCACAGAAACTTTACCTGATCCAGGCAGCAGTACAGGACAACCAGCACAGCAGTGTCCTGTATACGTCCAGGCCCCGATCATGTGACCCTTGACTCCTCCCCTCCTGTGACCTCATCACAGGTCCTGTGCGCACACAGCAGACAGAGCTCGGGCTGCCAGTGTGCTCCGGCGCCGGGTGGGCCCCCCAATCACCGGGGCCCCATACACTTGTAAGGGCTATCAGCCCTGATGGCGGCCCTGCGTTGAGGCGATAGGCCAGTCTGAATAAATGCGTTTTCAGGGCACGCTTAAAATTGTGGGGATTGGGGACTAATCGTATTGACCTGGGAAGTGCATTCCAAAGATTTGGCGCAGCACGTGTATAGTATTGGAGACGGGAGTGGGAGGTTGTTGTTATACACATGTTTATTTCCTTTGTGTGTGTTGGGACAACGCAAAAAAGATGAGAAAATAGGCAAATTGGAAATAATGTCACAAAAAACACAAAATGGTCTGGACAAAATTGTTGGCACTCTCAACTTAACATTTGGTTGAATGCCATTTGGATTAATATCAATCACTTCCTATAACCATCAACAAGTTTCTTACACCTCTCAGATGGAATTTTAGTCCACTCTTCTTTTGCAAACTACTGCATGTCTCCCATATTTGAAGGGTACCTTCTCAAAACAGCAATTTTAAGATCTCTGCACAGGTGCTGAATGTGATTTAGATCCACACTCATTGCTGGCCACTTCAGAACTCTCCAGCGCTTTGTTTGTTTCCATCCATTTCTGGTTGCTACTTAAAGTATGTTTGGGGTAATTGTCCTGATGGAAGATACATGACCTACGACTCAAACCCAGCTTTTTGACCCTGGGCAATACAATGAGACCCAAAATCCATTGGTAATCTTCAGATTTGATGATGCCTTGTACATAGTCAAATTTGACTGTAGGTACTGCGTTCTTTTTTTTAAAGGTCTCATTCTGTTTTTGGTAAATAGTAGAAAGATGTGCTTTATCAAAAAGCTGTATCTTGGTCTCATCTGTCCACAAGACGCTTTCTCAGAAGGATTTTGACTTACATATATTTTGGCAAACTGCAGTCTATCTTTTTTATGTCTCTGTGTCAACAGTGGGGTCCTCCTAGGTCTCCTGCCATTGATTTCATTTGTTTGAAATGTTGACGGATAGTTTGTGCTGACACTGATGCACCCTGAGCCTGCAGGACAGCTTTATTTCCTTTGGAACTTGATTTGGGCTGCTTATCCACCATCTGGACTATCCTGCATTGCAACCTTTTATCAATTTTTCTCTGCCATCCACATCAAGGGAGATTAGTTACAGTGCCGTGGGTTGTAAAAGTCTTGATTTTGTTGCGCATCGTGGACAAAGGAACATCAAGATCTCTGGAGATGGACTTGTAAACTTGAGTTGTTGATATTTTTCAACAATTTTGGTTCTGAAATCCTCAAACAATTCTCTTCTCCTATTTCTGTTCTCCATGCTTAGTACAAAGACAAGCAATGCATAGATTGAGTCAGCTTCTCCCCTTTTGATCTAGTTTCAGGTGTGATTTTTCATATTGCCCACACTTGTTTCTTGCTACAGGTGAGTTTGAATGTGCACTAAATGCTTGAAACAAAGTTGTTTTGCCCATTTTGGAGGTTTAATGTAAAATTATGTCCAATGAGTTTTTTTCCCTGTTTCCTTTTGTGTTTTTCCAATACACACAAATAAAATAAACATGTATATAACAAAACGTGTAATTGCAATAATTTTCTGGGAGAAATATTTCATGTTCTGGAACAAGGGTACCGACACTTTTGGCAATGACTGTATATGGAGATATTTTCTCTTTTTCACAAACCATTAGGGAAATTTTTTTGCCAATTTCCTGTCAATGACTCAGTTCATAAAGGTAGCAATTCTTATACTAGAAGAGTACTATTGTTCACATATTTTATTACATGTACTGTATATAGCAAGTGAGAAGTCCTTCACCTACCATGTGCTTTGCATGGCACTGGTATTTTTTTTGGTGGCAAACAAGCCCTTGGCACTATGACCTAGATGGGACTCCTACTTCTGCATCCTTTATAGCTAAAGAGAAATTTCTCTATGGCCCTATTCACACGTTCAGTATTTGGTCAGTATTTTACATCAGTATTTATAAGACCAAACCAGACGTGGGTGAAAAATGCAGAAATGGTCACATGTTTCTATTATACTTTTCCTCTGGTTACCTCACTCTTGATAAAATGCTGATCAAATACTGAACATGTGAACCTGGCCTAATAAATCCTCTAGCACAGGGTTCCCCAACTCCAGTCCTCAAGGCCCACCAACAGATCATGTTTTCAGGATTTCCTTAGCATTGCTCAGGTGATAATTGCTTCACCTGTGCAATACAAAGGAAATCCTGAAAACATGATCTGTTGGTGGGCCTTGAGGACTGGAGTTGGGGAACCCTGCTCTATCAGATATTCTGGGTCACCAGTTTTGAAACCGGTCTTCTTTTAAATTGTGATTATACTTTACTAACACTTTTTTACATTGTTTTTCTTACTTTTATCATGTTTGATATGTTCTAAGTTATATCTGCATGCAATATCAAATTGTATTATTTTGCCTTGTTGTATAGTTTTATGTTTTTTTCCTTTCTTTTGTTTCACTGCTTCTCTAAATCCTTCCTCCTGACCATGTAAACAGATAAATTACTAAATGCTCCATTAATTTCACCAAGTATAAGTGCAATACACAGGTTTATTGCAATGTGGATATAAAGGCATAATGCTGACTCACGGAGCATAATGCTGAAATGCTGCTTTTTGTCTCTTTTTTGCTTTATATGTCATTTCTTCCCATTGAACCCTGCCAAAATACAGTATATCACTTTCACTCCAGTCACTAAATAAAACTGTCTTAGATTATGCCATTCTGTTTAAGAGTTTACTTGTTAATTCATTTAACTACTTCTTGGCTTTTTGCTGTATAGTCTACTTTTGAATCTCAGATTTTCTGTGTCTTTACATTCACAATTTAACTCCCTTCACCAACCAATAGTTCTTGTTTTGACATTCCAAGTATTAGATTAAAAAATCACCTTTTCTTGTTTGCCTTTTTTTCTGCATATGTCCCTCAAGAGACACTTTTCTCCTCTCAAAACTGCTTCTTTGCAACTTTCCTGCAGCTCAGACCATAAAATATTATCCTTGACTGTTCTTAACCTGTGGAACTCCATCCTATTTCAAACATGTCAGAATTTGTCTATGTCAAATTTCAATCCAAGGTGAATTGATTTTACCCAAATCTGCAGCAGTGTGACAGCAACTACAGAATGTTAACAATATCTTAGCTACACAATATCTGTCTGTTTGTCTATCTATCTATCTATCTATCTATCTATCTATCTATCTATCCAGATGCAGCATTTCTAACCTAACACACAAGAAAGTAATCAGGATGCAGAAAGTTAACAACAAAAGCTATTGAACTTGTATAGCTACAGTGGATATAACATTTCCACACACACCTGTGAAAATCATATGGACAAAATAGAAGAAGCGTAAGGTGGATCCATTATAGTTACAGGGTAAAAAAGGGATCAGTTAAACAAGCGTCCCAACACCTGTTTCACCCATCTTCATCAGGGGATGTGATAATGGTTAGGGGGCCTATCCATACATATATATGCCCTGCCAATTATGTTAAATGGGGGTGCATTATCAATATATTCGTATGTGGTACATACCATGTAATGATGGTGCATGTGTCATTATGTCCTTTTCCACAGGGGTGCTTCCGATTTCATCTCTATGTGCTGCATGTGGAGTGTAAACACGTTGGCATAGAGTTGCCAACGTGTTCATGCATGTGTACACAGTCGACAGCATCATACTAATGGAAGATCCCTGAGAAAGATCAAATGGAGCAGGCGCACCATGATACATAGTGTATAGTGTTGAGCAATACCAGCCGATACTGAAAAATATCGTATCGGAATGGATTGGCCGATCTAAAAAAAGTATCGGTATCGCCGATTCCGATCCCGGAAGTCTCATTCAAGTCAATGGGACAGAAATATCGGAATTGAAAAAACTCCTCTCTTGCCTCGTACAGCCTGTTCGGGAGGGGGGAAGAGTGTGGGTGGTGCGTGGGCGGACACTATGCGTGTCTGTGTGTGCGGGCGGGGTCTGTATGGGCCTCTCGGTGGTCTGTACGGCCTCTCGGGGGCCTGTGCCGGCCTGTTGGGGGGGCCTGTGCGGCTGTCGGTGGTCTGTATGGGCCTCTCGGGGGCCTGTGCCGGCCTGTTGGGGGCCTGTGCGGCTGTCGGTGGTCTGTATGGGCCTCTCGGGGGCATGTGCCGGCCTGCTGGGGGCCTGTGCCGGCTGCCGGTGGTCTGTATGGGCCTCTCGGGGGCCTGTGCTGGCCTGCCGGGGGCCTGTGCCGGCTGCCGGTGGTCTGTATGGGCCTCTCGGGGGCCTGTGCCTGCTGTCGGTGGTCTGTACAGGCCTGCCGGGGGTCTTGTGTGTGTGCAGGCATCGTCCGATGGGACTACAAGTCCCATCGGGCGATGCCTGCTACAAAGACAGTGATTGACACATTAGCCAATGATGGGACAGTAGTAGTCCCATCATCCGGCTAATGTGTTGAATGTAAAAAAAAAAAAAAAGCATACTACATACATACTACATACATATATACTACATACATACAACATACATACTACATGCATACTACATATATACATGCTACATACATACTACATACATACATGCTACATACATACTACATATATACTACATACATACATACTACATATACATACTACATACATACTACATATATACATACTACATATATACATACTACACACACACTACATATATACATACTACATACATACTACATACATACATACATGCTACATACATACTACATATATACTACATTCATGCAACATACATATATACTACATACATACTACATATATACATACTACATACATGCTACATACATACTACATATATACAACATTCATACAACATACATACATACATGCTACATATATACAACATACATATATACTACATACATGCTACATATATACTATATTCATACAACATATTTACTACATACAACATACATAGATAGTACATACATACTACATACATACTACATATATACTACATTCATACAACATACATACATGCAACATGCTACAGACATACAACATACATACTGCATACAATACATTCATACAATACATACATAGACATACAGTACATATAACACAGAGTACATACTCACCATTACTTGTCACTTTGATCCCCGAAGCCAGTGTCATCTAAGGAAAAATATGAAAATAACAAACCACCAAATACTCCCTGATCTGCAGAAATCCACGAGTGAGTGTCCCACGCTGATCTTCCGTGGAGAGCAGCAGCATCAGCTGATGCGACCGCTCTCTACAGGGCTCAGGAATCCAGTGTCGGGAGGTAGGTATCCTTCCGCACTGTATTCCTCCGCCACTGTAAAAAAATAGTCCCTGGTCTCACTTTATGGCAAATACTGCGTGGGAACTTTTTCACACAGCAATGCCAAAAGTGAGACTAGGGACTATGTAGTATGAATGTAGTATGTATGTAGTATGTATGTATGTAGCATGTATGTAGTATGTATGTAGTATATATGTATGATGTATGTATGTAGTATGTATGTAGTATGTATGTAGTATATATGTATGTATGTAGTATGTAGTATGTATGTAGTATGTATGTAGCATGTATGTAGCATGTATGTAGTATATATGTATGTTGTATGTATGTAGTATGTATGTAATATGTTTTTTTTTTTTTTTACATTCAACACATTAGCCGGATGATGGGACTACTACTGTCCCATCATTGGCTAATGTGTCAATCACTGTCAGTGTGGCAGGCATCGCCCGATGGGACTTGTAGTCCCATCAGACGATGCCTGCACACACACAAGACCCCCGGCAGGCCCGCACAGACCACCGGCAGCCGGCACAAGCCCCCCGGCAGGCCCGTACAGACCCCCGGCAGCCCGCACAGGCCCCCGGCAGGCCCGCACAGACCACCGGCAGCCGGCACAGGCACCCGGCAGTTAGCACAGACCCCCGAGAGGCCCGTACAGACCACTGGCAGTAGGCACAGACCCCCCGCAGTCGGCACAGACCGCGCATCATGATGCGCACAGACCGCGCATCATGATGGCGTCATTTCAGCAGCCAATCACAGCCATGCCAATAGTTAACATGCCTAACAGGATGTGCCCACACTTCTGAGGATTCCCATTGGCTGAATCATATCGAGCAGGCTGATAGCTTTATGGGAACTTCCGATTCCGGTATCCGATACGAAAAAAGTATCGGAAGTCAGTATCGGAATTCCGATACAGCTAATATCGGCCGATACCCGATACTTGCGGTATCGGAAAGCTCAACACTAGTAGTGTATTGTTGCCTGGGAAACCCGCAGACACCTCCAGACTATTTCCAATAATGTGGACTCACAATAATAAAAACAATTTTACAGTAAACCTGTCTATTATAGGTATTACATGATGCAGAAGTTGAAATATAGGTGAAAAAGAATATGAATCTGTGTATGTGTTACATCAGTGTCAAATTTATATGTAAATGAGTCCAACTGAAATTATAAAATAAATCTTTCCAATGAGGCTTATGAGGATTCTGGGATTCTGGAAATTCCTTAAGAATTTGTATTTATTTTGTTTAGGTGCACCTTTTTTCCACCTTATTTAATGCACTTTACTTATGCCTTATGTATTAAGCATTTTATTATTGCACCTTCTAGTGAGCCATAAGTGCCATCATTACATGGTATGTACTACATATGGTGATAATACTCCCTCCCCCATTTAACCTAATTGGCAAGGTATATACATTTATATATACAGGGTGGGCCATTTATCCATTTATATGGATACACCTAAGTAAAATGGGAATTGTTGGTGATATCAACTTCCTGTTTGTGGCACATTAGTATATGGGAGGGGGAAAACTTTTCAAGAAGGGTGGTGGCCATGGCGGCCATTTTTGAAGTTGGCCATTTTGGATCCAACTTTATTTTTTTTTCAATGGGAAGAGGGTCATGTGACACATCAAACTTATTGAGAATTTCACAAGAAAAACAATGATGTGCTTGGTGTTAACATGACTTTATTCTTTCATGAGTTACTTACAAGTTTCTCTTTGTTTACAGCCATTGACATGTCACAGAGGTTAACATGTGAGGAGCGGATAGGAATTGTGTTGATGTCTGATGAACGTAGTACCCGGGTCATTGCAGCAGATTTCAATGCAAGAACACCATACGCAAGAAAACTGTCACCATTCCCATTTAATTTAGGTGTATCCATATAAATGGCCCACCCAAAAAACTTTGCCTCATCACTGAACATAATGTTCTGTGTAAACTGAGGGTCCTGTTCCAATTTTTGTTTTGTCCATTCTGCAAATTCAGCGCGCCGATCTGGGTAACCAACCATTCCCATCCCATTTTATTTAGGTGTATCCATATAAATGGCCCTATATATATATATATATATGTGTATATATATATATATATATATATATATATATATATATATATGGATAGCCCCCATGCAAATCTAGCAAATGAGCGCCACTCATTCCGGCAGTGTCATTGCGTCTCTGGGGGCAGGTGTTTGCTTCCCAACTTCGGGAGAGGCATGCGTGTGACGGAAGCTATCTTTCAAACTTGCTTCCCTGCTTCAGAGATGCCCTGCACATGACTGGAAGTCATCTTCTAAACTTCCGGACATGCGCAGTGCATTTCTCTGAAGTCAGGAAGCGTACACCTAGCTTCAGAGATGCAGTGACGCTGCCGGAATGAGTGGTGCGTGTGCGCAGATTTGCATGTGCCAGCTAGTACAAAATATGTTATCACACCCCCTGTGGAAAGAGGGCTGATCATTCTGGGGCAAGAAATGCACCATTGACTAGTCAAAGCCCTCATTAGCACAGGAAAAGCAGAGGTTATAAATTGAGATGAGTGAATATTTCACTGTTCGGTTCTGCTCACGATTGCTGAACTTGCAATATTCTCCAATTTATTTGTTGATTAAATCGCCGAATACACCCAAACATACACAGCACAAAAGCTGGTGTTTCCCAAGCTGTATGACAACCTTGGAAACACCGGCATAGCGCTTCTGATCAGCAGTGAAATATTCCCTGCTATCAAAGAGCCGCGGTTCCCACACTGTCAGAAGACAGCATGAGCGCTCATCTGTGATTGGAGGTAAAAAGATTACCTCCGGTCACTGGTGTCAGCTGATGGGACTACAGCTCCCATCATCTGACACTTGCTGCAGCTAATAACAGTGAGAGCAGGAGCGGCGGATGGGAGTATTCATCAGCTGCGCCTGCTCTGTAAGTAAATAATTAAAAAAAAAACATGTGGATTCCCCTGAATTTTCGATAACCAGCCAGACAAAACTCACAGCTGGGGGCTGCAACCCTCAGCTGTCAGCTTCAGCAAGGTTAGTTATCAAGAGTAGAGGGGTCGCCATGCCATATTTTTAATTATTTAAATAAATTAAAAAAATGGCATGGGGTTCCCCTCCATTTTTGACAATCAGCCTTGCTAAAGCAGACAGCTGGGGGCTGGTATTCTCAGGCTGGTAAGGTGCCATCGATATTGCCCCCCCCCAGCCTAAAAATAGCAGCTCACAGCTGTCCAGAAAATGCACATCTATTAGATGCGCCAATTCTGGCGCTTTGCCCGGCTCTTCCCACTTGCACTGTAGCAGTGGCAAGTGGGGTTCATATTTGTGGGGTTGATGTCACCTTTGTATTATCAGGTGACATCAAGACCACAGATTAGTAATGGAGAGGCATCTATAAGACACTTATCCATTGCTAATCCTATAGATGTGTGGTAAATAAAGACACAGCCAGAATAAAGTCCTTTATTAGCAATAAGACTAAACACAGTTTTCCATTTTATTTAAAAACTAGCTGAAGAGCCCGGCGCTGCCCGGGCATAGTAACTAACTATGGTTACGGTTACGGTTAGTTAGTGTGCAAAGCTGAGTGTATAGCCCTGCCCACACCGCGTAGCCACATTCACTATTATATCCCACATCATCCCGTCAGACAGAGCTACCGGACTACTACCCCTAATATCCCATCAGCCAGAGCCACCGGACTACTAATATCCCACATCATCCCATCAGCTATAGCCACCGGACTACTACCCCTAATATCCCACATCATCCCGTTACATCCGCCAGACTACTATCCCTAATATCCCACATCGTCCCGTCAGCCAGAGCCACCGGACAACTACCCCTATTATCCCATATCATCCCGTCACAGCCACTGGACTACTACCCCTAATATCCCACATCATCCCATCAGCCATAGCCACTGGACAACTACCCCTAATATCCCACATCATCCCGTCACAGCAGCTGGACCACGACCCCTAATATCCTACATAATTATTTTTTTTATTTCATGTGCAGTTTATTGCAAAAGCCCATTATTTTGAGGGAAAGCTTTAGACTAGTAATTTTTCCAGGTAGTCAAACTCTTGGCCAATTAGTATTTTATATTGCCCAGTTTACTGGATAACTACTTGGCGAAGAATACCGCTGATTGAGGGTCAGTCTTTATGGGCATGTTTAAAATTGATATGTGCAATAAATAAGTGAGCCAGTTTTGAACTCATAGTGTCCTATTTTTGATAATAGCATTGTCTTTTTTTAAAAAAAATCCTCATTGTCCACTTAGTCTTCCTCCTTTTTGTTTGGGTGGCGATAGGTTTTGTAAATTTTGTTTTGATCTCATTCCAACAGGATTTTTATATGATGAAATAAAGTTACTGTTTTTATATAGTGGAGAGGGTACATTGTGCTAAACTTTCCTGTTGGGTTAGTGTATATTGCTTTTACGACCTATCTTAGGTGGTGTTAGTTAAAATATTTGTTTATATATACATTCAGTCTATTAAGGTAGTTGAATTTTAAAAAAAAATACAATTTCATGGGCTTTTGTTATGGTGGAGCAACTAAGTATACCCATTTGTTAGCTAATTGATTCAGGTGTTCCCCCATTACTAACCCCATAGTCACATTGTATAAAAACACACACACTAAGAATAAAGTCCTATAATATATAATTAAACCATACTTACAACCTGACCTAATTCCACCGAATCACTCGTTCTCCTGTAATAAACCAAAGCTAATAAAACAACAATATACCATACCTGTCTGTTGTTATGTCCCACGCCATAATCCATGTCTGGGGGAGAAATAGTTTTCCAAAATGTCCAAGTTGACAACTACTGTTGAATGAACTGTTGCGGGGGCAGCCTCAGTGAGTAGCGGTTCCCAGCTAGGCTGACCTGTGGTGACCTCGGTGAGATACCCGCTAGCACCATGAGAAAGTCACACGGTGCAGAGGTGAGTTCACCGCAGTTGAAATTCACTGCAGTGAACCCAGAGGTACGCAGTTGAGTAGCTCAGCAGAGGAAGTGGAGGAGGAAGACAAGAAGTTCTACGCTGCACCTTGCTGCACAGACATGAAGTGATGCAATCATGACAAGCACTGCATCCTCAGTCACAACTCTGCAAATTACTACCGACAGTTCATACCTCATTTCTCCTCACTGACCATGCCAATCTCGACACTCATTTGTAAAGGAGCCAACCCCAACGTTTGGTCTGTAGAAGCTAAGGATGCTTTTCTGTCCTTGAAACAGGCATTTGCAACCGCTCCTGTGCTCTACCACCCTGAAGTGAGCAGGCCATTCGTCCTTGAGATGGATGCTTCCTCTACTGAAGCTGGGGCAGTGCTGTCTCAAAAGTCTCCGTCCAGTCATCTTGTCACCTACGTTTTTTTCTCCAAGGCGTTTCTACAGCCGAGCCCAATTACTCCATCGGTGACAAAGAACTGTTGGCCATTAAGTTGTCTCTAGAGGAGTGGCGATATCTGCTCGATGGGGCAATTCAGCCTTTCGTAATTTTTTTAACCACAAGAATCTGGCGTATATCCAGTCTGCCCAGAGGCTCAACCCCCGGCAAGCTAGGTGGTCCTTGTTCTTCTCTTGGTTCAACTTCAAGCTTCACTTTCGGCCGGGCAACCAGAACATCAAGGCGGATGCTCTGTCAAGGTCTCTTCAGCCTGCTGATGCTGAGGAGGATCCATCTCACATCATTGATCCTCTTTATCTCATTTAATTCTAGATGCCCTACCCCCCCAGATAAGATAATTGTTGCCAAAGGAGACAGAAGGAAGTTGTTGCTCTGAGGTCATTCATCTAAGTTTGCCGGTCACGCTGGAGTGAGAAAAACTCTCTCCCTTATTTCTCGCCACTATTGGTGGTCCTCTCTCTGTCAAGATGTGAAGGATTTTGTCTCTTCTTGCCCTTCCTGCACCAAGAACAAGATTCCGAGACAATTACCCATGGGTCCTGTGCATTCTCTTCCTATACCGTCAGCTCCGTGGCAACATATATCAATGGACTTCATCACCGATCTTCCTCGCTCCTTGGGGTGCATGGTTATTCTAGTAGTTGTGGACCGGTTTTCCAAGATGGCTCACTTTGTTCCTCTGCTTGGCTTATCCTCTGCACCTGAATTGGCCAGAACTTTTATTAGTCATTTCTTCAGAATCCACGGGTTCCCGCAACACATCGTGTCCGACAGAGGGGTACAATTCACTTCCCGGTTCTGGAGAGCCCTCTGTAAGCTTATGGAGGTAACATTGGACTTCTCTTCTGCCTATCATCCACAGACCAATGGCCAGGTGGAACATATCAACCAGATCCTGATGTCGTATCTTCCAATTTTTTCCAATGCCCACCAGGACAATTGGGTCAGTCTTCTTCAATAGGCAGAGTTTGCGTACAACAATCACCCCAGCGAGGCATCCAACAAGTCTCCCTTTTTTGTCGTTTTTGGACAACACTCTAATATGCCTCTAACGGTTCATCCAATCTCGGGTGTGCCTGCAGCCGAATTTCTGTCCATAGAGTTCTCTAAGATTTGGGAGGAGACAAAGAGAGCCCTGGTTAATGTGGGAGATAGGATGAAGACATATGCTAACAAATGGCACATGGATTCTTCTCCTTATCGTTCTGGAGATAAAGTCTGGCTCTCTACCAAGTATATCAGACTCAAGATGCCTTCTTACAAGCTGGGTCATCGATACATTGGTCCCTTCCAGATTCTGGCTCAAATTAATGACATTGCCTACAAAATGAGGTTGCCTGCCTCGCTCCGCATACCTAACTCCTTCCATACCTCTCTTCTCAAGCCTACAGTATTTAACCATTTCCATTCCTCTTCCAGTAGCACTCCTCGTCCTGTTAGCGTCGAGGATGTTTTTGTGGTGAAGGATATACTTGCCATGAAGGAAGTGAGTGGGAGGACATTTTTCTTGATTAACTGGAAGGGGTTTGGTCTTGAGGAGAGGTCGTGGGAACCCCCGGAGAACATCTCTGCACCCCACATCTTTGAGAGGTTTCTTTCCAGCCTTAGGAAGGGGGGTAGTGAGGGGGGTACTGTTACGGCCACCCGGTCCCATGATACTTACCTGTGCTCCCGCCATGTCACTGGATAAGGTCTGCATCGCACCTCACCAGAACTTCCGGGCCCTCAGAGGGTCCACTCTCTGCGCATGGGGTCCTGTCCGTGAACTCCTACATGTCATACTGTGGGAGGGTCATGACCCGGTAGCTCCACCCTGTCATGACGGCCACCATCAGGTATATCAGACTGTCCTCTGCCCTGGGTAAGCGTCTGAGAATCATCTGCGTGTCTGTGTGGTACCGATTGGTATCGTTGCGGACATTTCCTGTATTCAAGTCCCCTCTGCTCTGTCCTGAGTCCGGTGCACTTCCCAGTGTACGCTCTGCCCAGTCCTCAGCCTGGTGCACTTCCCAGTGTGCGCTCTGCCTAGTCCTCAGCCTGGCACACTTCCCAGTGTGCGCTCTGTCTATTCCTGACCCCGGTACCCTTCCCAGTGTGTGCTCTGCCCAGTCCTGAAACCGGAACACATCCTTCCTACGTTCTGCCCTGTCCTTGTCCCGTTCCCGGAGATCCTAGTTTTGTTCCTGCCCCGTGTCCACGGCTTCCCTGATCTTGTTCTCCTGCTCCTGCTTCCAGTCCCATTCTCTAGCTTTCCAATACTTCACGCTTTCATGGTTTTTTCTGTCTCCTTCGAGCCGGCCCTCTGGTACTAGCTATTGCGGTATACTTTCCCCAAGGGCCTGCCCCTAATGCTCCCTGTATAGGGTCAGTTCCACCTGGACAGCTCGCCCAGGGTCGGTTGGTTCCATGATCCAGTGGGTCCACTCCAGGAATCGTGACAGTGTGGTCACGTAAAAGAATGCTTCCTTCTACACATGCCAAAGCTGAGAACTTGAACTCCATTATCTCCAATCTGTTGGCCATGGAAATGCCTTTCCGCCTGGTGGATACAGACAGTTTCCGACAGTTGATGGCCATCGCAGTCCCCTAGTACCAGTAGCCCAGTCGCCTTACTTCTCTAAGAAATCTGTGCCTGTGCTACACCAGAATGTCTCAGACATCACCTGTTCCCTAATAAAATCTTTGTCTGCCAGGGTGCATTTCACTACTGACACCTTGAAAAGCAAAAATAGCCAAGGGCTTAACATCTTGCTGTCTGAGCACTGAGTGATTCTGGTGGCTGTGGGGGCAGGCGGTCAAGGGGATTCTCCACAAGTCTTGGAATCTCCAAGGCTTGCGGGACAAACATCTGCATTTAATACTTCCTCCACTGCTTCTGTCTCCTCTCCTTCCTCTAGGGCCTCCATCTGTGCCCTCAACCTCTCCCTAATGAGAGAGAGAGAGAGAATCCCTCCTCCTCTGTCCTGGGCAGCTAGGGTTCACTGCAATCAGGCAGTGTTAAAATTTATCTGCCTTGATGATCGCAGTTAAACAGTTCAAGTGTGCCTTGCATTGGTCACATCCTCAACCTGATGGTACAGCAATTTCTCCTCCGCTATCATGGCCTGGATGCTCTGCTGCAGAAATCACAGGCGCTGTGTGCTCACTTCCACCAATCGCACCCCTCAGGTCATCGACTTGCATCGCTACAAAGGTCTTTTGGCCTACCGGTTAACCATTTGATTTGCAATGTTCTGACATGGTGGAATTCCACTCTGCACATGTTGCAGTGACTATATCAGCAGCAACGAGCCTTGATGCAGTTTGTCTTTATGCATAGCCTGGCCCAATGCAGTACAAATGTGGTGCAAATCACGCTTGCAGAGTGGGCACAAATGAAGGACCTCTGCACCCATCTGCACAGTTTCGAAATGGCTACAAAGATGTTTAGCGGTGATGATGCCATCATCAGCATCACTTTTCCAGTTATCTATAAGCTTGGGCACACTTTGTATAGTCTGCAGGAGGAGGTGGTTGTCCCAGTGGAACAAGAGGAAGCTGAAAGGATAACAATATCACTAAATTCCGTACTGTCATTGCACAGGCTGGTGCAATGGGAGGTTGGATTACAGAAATCGAGGGGGGTTCATAGTATTAAGCAACCTGTTATTTAAGGTGCAGGAGCAGAGGAACAAATTGAGGAGGTCGAGGAGGAAGAGGTGGTGGACGCACAACAGTCAGGAGATGAAGAGGATAATGGTCTCTCTGTTGTCCTTGTTGGCGTGCGGTGATGAGGGTAGCAAATCTGAGTGTTACCCCGCCACCAACACACCATAGACTTGGTCCTAATGGAAGTGCCCGACACATTAGTGCCTTCTTGCTTTACTATCTTCAACATGATGCCCGTTGTCACGCCGCGCTCACCTGGAGGCGGGACCTTCACGCCGCTCTCATCTGGAGGCGGGACTTTGGTCCTGACGTCATCTCTTCCGGAGCCGCGGTTGCTCCAGGGGTCCCATCGGGTGCGCATGCACACTTCTCGTACCCAGGCTCCCACCTCCTCCATGTTGGGTATGTGCTTGCGCGCTCTTGTCAGTTCAGTCTCCAGGTCCATCCTCTCTATGGTAATGGAGGACTTGATCCAGAAGCTTTAGTGGTCATGTGCTCTATCAGGCTACCTCCCCCTATGGGAGGTGCCTGATTATTGTTGTGCTTCCTGGCTTGGTCTGGTGTGTCCCTGCCTGACTGTGCGCTGTATTCAGGCCCTGTCCTATACTCAGCCGTGCCTCTTGGTACTCGCTCTGAACCTGCACTCTGTCTTGGATTCTATTGTGCCTCTTGGCACACGCTCTGAATCCGCTCTCTGCTTTGTACTCAGTTGTGCCTCCTGGCACACACTCTGTCCCTGTACTCTGTTACACCTCCTGGCACACCTGCTGCCCCACTCAGTACTCTGACATGCACCTTGCACGCGTCCTGTTTTGCTCACCCCCAGACGTACTAGAGGCTGCACGCCATACGTGCTCTCGTGTACCCGTCTTGCACTATCCTGTACCTAATGCACTCCCGTGTACACACCCTGTGTTCCCAAGTACACCCTGCACCTCCCTGCAGACACACTCACGCGTGTCTCCTGTGAGCCGGCCGCCTGGTGCCAGCAGTCGTGGTACCTTATCCCCTGGGGCTTGCTCCTGACACTCCCTGTATAGGGGGTGGTCCTCACTAGGCCAGCTCGCCCTGGGAGGGTTGGTGCCACGACCCAGAGGGTCCACTCCAGGAGTCGTCACACCCGTATTCTTAGAGTTAGAAACAGTGCAGACTACTGGTTTGCCACTCTGTTAGAGCCATGGTACAAGAGTACATTTTGCTATATGCTTCCCCCCGGGAAGTGACAGGCGCATGCTGGAGAATCGAAACACACTTGTAGACGATCTTAAAAAAAAAAATTAGCAGCAGTGTAAGTGGCATATGCAATTTTTGTGAGTCATTGCACACATTTTTTTTAGACCAGCAGAACAGAGTGCAAGTCTGACTCGTAGTGAACAACTTGAGAGGATGGTGCAGGAGTATCTCAAAGCTCAATATCAATGCCATCAGAGGGAATTTGGACCTTTTTGCCATTTTGGTAACAGTGGCCTGAACTCGCCTGTCACGAGTTGGGGGTTTTAAAAACCAAGGATACTGCAGGAAAGAAAAGTGCAATAGGGTCGTATCCGATGGAGATTTTGAGTTATACAATGAGATTGCACTCACCTAGTGTTTCCAAGAATATAGCATAAAAAACTCATCAGAGTTTAACAGCTGCAGCAGATCCACTGGTCAAACTGATGACCGACTCAGGATATTCAGTTTAGAAATTGTGTGGATATCATCTGCGCTGCTGTGAAAATTGAATGTATTTTAAACCATCATCCTCCATCTCCAATACACCTAAAACCATCATCCTTTATCTCCAGTACACCTGGAAAACCATAATCCTTCATCTCCAATATGCCTGGACATCCATTTTTCACAGCAGCGCGGATGATATCCACAAACTTTCTAAACTGAATATCCTGAGTTGGGGGTTTTGTCATGCCTGGCAGCCAGCGTTCTCTCAGAACAAGTCTTCAGCCCTGCTAGTGGTGTCCTGAAGGATAAGTGCATCCAGCTGTCCCCTGAAAGTGTAGACTGCCTAACTTTCATCAAAATAAACAAGTCATGGATCTTCAATTACTTTTGCACCCCAGTCGCAGACTGGGCAGACTAGGCGATGGTGTCGTTTTTTAGTGTAATTCATTGATCATTGATCACTCTATTGCGTTCTATGCCATCTTTGTGGTGTCTTCTGTGCAGCTGTTGCTACTGCTGCTGATGTTACAAACAATTTTTTGAAATGTGGAGACTTGAAGTTGTGCCTCCATCTGGTGGGTTGCCTGTAGTGGAAGGTGTCTCAGGCCTAAGATATTGTTTCTACTTTGTGGAAATTGATGCTACATTAGTGGTGTGTGACAATAAATTTCTGAAATGTGGAGAATCCAAGTTCGAGCTTCTTCATGTGTGTTGAACTGGACACAGTATTTCAGATGAGGCCTGACCAAGGAGCAGTAGAGGGGAATAATTACTTCACGTGATCTAGACTCAATGCCTCTCTTAATACATCCCAGAACAGTTTGTATTTTTTGCTGCTGCATCACACTGTTGTCTCATGTACGGTCTGTAATCTAGTTATATATCCAAGTCTTTTTCATACTTGTTGTTTCTTAGTTCTATTCCTCCCATTCTGTAGATATAATATCCATTTTTCTTGCCCAGATGTAGAAGCTTACATTTCTCCCTGTTAAATACCATTCAATTAGTAACTGCCCATTGTTCAAGCTTATTTAGATTCTTCTGAATCTTTTCTTTGTCTTTTATAGTGCTAGCTATCCTTCCTAGTTGTGCATCATCTGCAAATTTGATGAGTTCACCTTCAGTTCCCTTATCTAAATCATTTATAAAAAGTTTGAACACTGGTGCCAGGACAGAGCCTTGTGGTACCCCATTTGAAACAATTTTTCTATAACAATGTGCCCCCTGATTGACAGCGATATATATTGGGCTAACAGGTATGGGTATAGGACTGCTCCACTCACATCTATTAGATTCACATGAAGGCTGAATAACAAAACCATCATCAGCTTAGTATGGTGTGGTCGCAGCTCCTGAGCCCACTCTATTCTGCTGCTACCAAAGAGCAACATACATGTATGGCACTTGTTATAAAAGGGGTTCTTCAGGAATAGAAAATACTAAATAATTGAAAGAATTGTTAATATAAATAAATTTCTAAATACATTTAATTAGCAAATCACAATCCTAATGTCTAGGAAGGTAATCACTATAGAATTAAAATAGTTGCTTCAAACCATTTTACAATTCTGACCACTGTCCCTTTATGAGGTAATAACTCTGAAAAGCTTCCATGGATCCCGGTGATTCTGACAATGTTTTCTCATGACATATTGTACTTCATGTTAGTGGTAAAATTTCATTCAAATAACTTGCGTTTTTTTGTGAAAAAAACGGAAATTTGGCGAAAATTTTGAAAATTTTGCAATTTTCCAACTTTGAATTTTTATGCCCTTAAATCGCAGAGATACAGCACACAAAAAACTTGATAAGTAACATTTCCCACATGCTTACTTTACATCAGCACAATTTTGGAACCAACATTTTTTTTTTTTTAGGAAGTTATAAAGGTTAAAAATTGACCAGCGATTTCTCATTTTTACAACACCATTTTATTTTTACGGACCACATCACATTTGAAGCCACTTTGAGGGTTCTATATGATAGAAAATACCCAAAAGTGAAACCTTTCTAAAAACTTCACCCCTTAAGGTGCTCAAAACCACATTCAAGAAGTTTATTAACCCTTTAGGTGCATCACAGGAATTTTTTGAATATTTAAAAAAAATGAACATCTAACTTTTTTTCACAAAAAAAATATTTGAGGTTCAATTTTTTTTAATTTTACCAAGGGTAACAGGAGAAATTGGACAGCAAAAGTTATTGTGCAATTTGTCCTGAGTATGCTGATACCTGATATGTGGGGGGGAACCACTGTTTCGGCGCATGGCAGAGCTCAGAAGGAAGGAGCGCCGTTTGACTTTTTCAATGCAAAATTGGCTGGAATTCGTTTATAACGTACAGCGGTACAATTAAAAAATCATTTTTTCCACAAAAATGATCTTTTCACCCCCAATTTTTATTTTTCCAAGGGTAACAGGACCCTAAAAGTTATTGTGCAATTTGTCGTGAGTATGCTGATACCCCACATGTGGGGGTAAACCACTATTTGGGCGCATGGCAGAGCTCGGAAGGGAAGCAGCGTCATTTGACGTTTTTGGCTGGAATTGAGATCGGACACCATGTCGCGTTTGGAAAGCCCCTGATGTACCAAAACAGTGGAAACCCCCCACAAATGACACCATTTTGGAAACTAGACCCCCCAAGGAACTTATCTAGATGTGTGGTGAGCACTCGGATCCCTCCAGTGCTTCACAGAAGTTTATAACGCCCAGGCGTGAAAATAAAAAATTCGTATTTTTTCCACAAACATGATCATTTAGTCACCAATTTTTTTATTTTCCCAAGGGTACCAGGAGAAATTGGACCCCAAAATTTGTTGTCCAATTTGTCCTGAGTATGTTGATACCCCATATGTGGGAGAAAACTACTGTATGTGCACATGTCTGGGCTCAGAAGGGAAGTAGTGACGTTTTGGAATGCAGACTTTGATGGAATGGTCTGCGGGTGTCATGTTGCCTTTGGAGAGCCCCTAATGTACCTAAACAGTGGAAACCCGCCACAAATGACCCCATTTTGGAAACTAGACCCCTTAAGGAACTTATCTAGATGTGTGGTGAGCACTTTGAACCCCCAAGGGCTTCACAGAAGTTTAGAATGCCCGGTCGTGAAAATAAAAAAATCATTTTTTTCCACAAAAATGATATTTTTGCCCCCAATTTTTTATTTTCCTAACAGTAACAGGAGAAATTTGACCCCAAAAGGTGTTTTGCAATTTGTCCTGAGTAGGCTGATACCCTACATGTGGGGGTTTCCACTGTTTGGGCGCATGGCAGAGCTTGGAAGGGAGGGAGCACATTTGACTTTTTCAACTCAGAATTGGCTGGAATTGAGATCAGACACCATGTTGCATTTCGAGAGCACCTTATGTGCCCTAACAGTGGAAACCCCCAATTCTAACTCCAACCCTAACGCCAACACACCCCTAACCCTAATCTCAGCCCTAACCCTAGCCCTAATCCTAACCCTAGCCCTAACCCTAACCCTAACCGTAGCCCTAACCCTAGCCCTAACCCTAGCCCTGGCCCTAATCCTAGCCCTAGCCCTAACCCTAATGGGAAAATGGAAATAAATACATGTTCTTTTAATTTTATTAGTTTTCCCTTACTAAGGTGGTGATAACGGGGGGTTTGATTTACTATTTATGGCGGTTTTTATATTTGGCAGCTGTCATACGCTAAAAGACACTTTTAATTGTAAAAATAGTTTTTGCATCACCACATACTGAGAGCTGTAATTTTTCCGTATTTTGACCCACCGAGTCATGTGAGGTCTTATTTTTTGCAGGACGAGTTGTCGTTTTTATTGGTACCATTTTCGGCACGTGAAATTTTTTGATCGCTTTTTATTCTGATTTTTGGGACGCAGAATGAACAAAAACCAGCGTTTCATGAATTTCTTTTGGGGGGGTGCGTTTACACTGTTCCGCGTGCGGTAAAATTGATAAAGCGGTTTTATTCTTCTGGTCAGTACGGTTACAGCGATACCTCATTTAGGTCTTTATGTTTTGTTGGTTTTATGCAATGAAAACTATTTTATATAAAAAATTATTATTTTTGCATCGCTTTATTCTGCGAGCTATAACTTTTTTATTTTTTCGCTGATGATGCTGTGTGGCAGCTCGTTTTTTGTGGGACAAGATGATGTTTTCAGCGGTACCATGGATATTTATATGCGTCTTTTTGATTGCGCGTTATTGCACTTTTTGTTTGACAGTATGATAATAAATCATTATTTTTTGCTTCGTTTTTTATTTTTATTTTTTAAGGGGTTCGCTAAAGGGGTTAACTAATGGGACAGTTTTATAGGGCAGGTCGTTACGGACGCGGCGATACCTAATATGTGTACCTTTATTGTTTTTTTTTTTTTATTTCCAAAAAATGGATTTATTGGGGGAATTTTTTTTTTTTCTAATTTATTTGCCGATTTTTTAAAAATTATTTTAACACTTTTTTTAACTTTATTACATAGTCCCAGGTGGGAAATCACTGTCCTGTGACAGATCGCTGATCTGTCACATCACAGATCACTGTGACAGATCAGCGATCTGTCACAGGCACTGCTGCAGACTTCCTCATGCCTGCGCTTTGCAGGCACTGAGGAAGCCGGCTCCCTGCAGGCCCACGAAGGCCCCCGTCGCCATCTTGGATTTGGGGGCTTGCAGGGAAGGAGCTCCCCGCAGCAGGGCTGCACATTGCGCTGCCGTGGGGGGCTCAGAGAAGCACGGAGGGAGCCCCCTCCCTGCCGATGCTTCCCTTTAACCCCCGGTACACCGCGATCATGTTTGATCGCGGTGTGCAAGGGGTTAATGTGACACATTGTGCCGGGTGTCAGCTGTGATAATTAGCTGACACCCGGCCGCGATCAGCGGCGCTCACCACGTGGGCGCCGCTTATCGCTGAGACGTACTATCCCGTCCATGGGCGTAGGGGCCCGGGTCCCATGGACGGGATAGTACGTCTGATGTCAGGAAGGGGTTAAGATTTGGAGACCATGGATGAACTTAGAACCAAACACGCAAATGGACCAAATCTCGCGCATATCAGCTTAATATATACCCAGACAGTGGAGGTGGGGAATTGAATTGAGACTGAAAACCAAGGTATATAATCATTATATGTTTGTCCTGGACTCGTGGTACAGATGAGGATGGAATGAAACATCCTTTACAAATAGCCTATTGAAAAAGTACTATAGTTTCTTTAATGTACACTGTGGATTTAACGTTCCCCTTTCCTATTGTTTTACCCTCTTGCTGTAGTTGTCTTGTCTTTATCCCTATAGGTTATATGTAAGTCATGATAAGCTAAAAATTTCCATGCGAGGGAATATGTTTCTAAGCATTTTGTTCTATAACGTCAAAAATTTCAATAAAATCATTTTGAAACTAAAATAGTTGCTTCCTTGTTTCACAGAGATAAACTTCTCTTAGAATGTTAGGAAAGGGGCCTGTGAGCACATGTAGGTAAGAAGAGTCCATCCAAACTTTTGTGCCCAGTCTTTATGAATAACAATATAAGTATCTCCAGGTTCCACTGCACATGTTCACATGCATCTGTCCTGGCAATCTACGAGAGGTTTCTGTCAGTGTAAGATGGTGATGGCTATTTTAATTCTATAGTGATTGATGATTACCTCTAGATAAAATTATTGTGATTTAGGAATTAATTTAGAATTACATTTTTTTCAGTTATTTTTTTTTCCACTTCCAGAGTACCCTTTTAAGGGATTAATAAGGATAATATTTATTTGACTTACAATACTGTATACTTCTATAATTGCTGATTTTGTTGTGTTAATAATATGATGCCTACAGAAAACAAAGAATAGGGTTTATTCACAGGGGCTGTTATTGTGCCACTTAGTCATAAACTGTGCAACAATGCCACACACATTTTACTGCAGTTAGCAGTTTTACCAAGTGCATTTTGGCTATGTAGCTTGCAGAGGTAAAACTCAATGGGCAAAAAAGATGTAATTTGTCACAACTTGGCAAAGTCATGGCTCTCGTGAAGAATAAAATATTAACAATACTCAAACAGCAAAGAAAATGCAACGTCTTGTGATTTCCTTTGAAAGTGATCTGAAACTATAAATACTAGCCTCAAGAAGAGGAACCGGCCTGCTGACCAAGCATCTAGAAAAGAAAGCATGTACGTCAGTTCATGGCATTGCTGTCTAACAATACATACGTCTATATGCTTTTTCCTGATAATATATTGTTTTACATGGTTCACAATTTATTTCTCTTTCCAAGTACTGTCATAGATATACAGACATTAACCAAAACATTATAAAGCCTTACCTGCGAAGACAAATAATATTAAAACACATTTAATTTAGCGTTAAACTCTTGAAAAACTAAGTAAGTAAATTTGACCTGCTCTGGTCCTTTAAAAGGCTGTAGAGACCTCAAATACAAGTTATTCTGTACAATATAGTTTCTTCAAGAGGACCTGTTGGCTTTCTTGGCATGTCTGTTTAGTTCACACTTACAGTCATGGCTGAAAGTGTTGGCCGTGGCACTTTTGAAATTGTTCCAGGGAATGAAGTATTTCTCCCAGAAAATGATTACAGTTGCACATGTTTTGTTATTTATATGTTTATTTACTTTGTGCATATTGGAATAACACAAAAAAATAAAGAAAAAAAGGCAAATTGGACATAATTTCACACAAAACCACAAAAATGGGCAGGACAAAATTGTTAGCATCTTTCCAAAATTGTGAGTAAGCAACAATGTTTCAAGCATGTGATGCTCAATCAAACACACCTGTGACAAGTAACAGGTGTGGGCAATATGAAATTCACACTTAAAATCAGATAAAAAGGAGAGAAGTTGACTTAATCTTTGCATTGTGTGTCTGTGTGCCACATTACGCATGGAAAACAGAAAGAAGACTTCTCTGAGCCCTTGAAAACCAAAATTTTTGAAAAATATCAGCAATCTCAAGGTTACAAGTCCATCTTCAGAGATCTTGATGTTTCTTTGTCGGTGGAGTGCAACATAATCTAGACATTTACAACCCATGACCCATGGCACTGTAGCTAATATTCCTGGACATGGACGGCAGAAAGAAATTGATGAAAAGGTTGCAATGCAGGATAGTATGGATGGTGGATTAGTAGGTTCAATCAAGTTCCAAAGAAATTCAAGCTGCCCTGCAAGCTCAGGGTGCATCAGTGTCAGCACAAACTATCCATCGACATTTGAATGAAATAAATCGCTATGGCAGGAGACCCAGGAAAACCCCACTGCTGAGACAGACATAAATAAGCTAGACTGCAGTTTGACAAAATGTACTTGAGTTAGCCAAAATCCTTCTGAGAAAGTGTGCTGTTTACACATAAGACCAAGAAAGAGCAGAATAAGGCCTACAAACAAAGAAACACAGTACCTACAGTCAAATACGATGGAGGTTCAAAGATGTTTTGGCATTGTTTTGCTGCCTCTGGCACTGAGTGCCTTGACTGTGTGCAAGACATCATGAAATGTGAAGATTACCAATGGATTTTAGCTTGCAATGTATTTCCCAGTGTCAGAAAGCTTGGTATACATCATGAGTCTTCCAGAAGGCCAATGACCCCAAACATAATTCAAAAAGCCCTCAGAAATGGATGGAAACAAAGCACAGAATAGTTCTGAAGTTGCCATCAATGAGTCCGCATCTAAATCCCACTGAACAGCTGTAGAGAGTAGAGATGGACGAACCCGAACAGTAAAGTTCGGCATCCATACTGAACAGTAGGGCACGGACACCAAACATGGACTTCACCAGGAAGTCCATGTCCCTGTTTGGGTTCGACCCCCCGAACACAGGGTATGCATGACAGCGTTGGCAAATACTGTGTCTAATCAGCGGTAAAATCATTACTATTAGTCAGACAGCTGTGGTTCCCACGCTGTCAAATGACAGCGTGAGCTCGCAGCTGTGATTGGTGGTAAAAAGTTTACCTCCGGTCACTGGCATTGACTGATGGAACTACTGCTCCTATCAGCTTACGCCTGCTGCCGCTAATAACAGTGAGATCAGTCGGTGGCTGATGGGAGTATTCATCAGACAGTGCCTGCACTCTAAATAAATAATTTTAAAAAATCCAATATACAGTAGATAAATAATTTAAAAAAAAATTGATTTGGGTCCCCCTGTCTTTTTGATAACCAGCTGCAACCATCAGCTGTCAGCATTAGCAAGGTTGGTTATCAAGTACAGAGGGGTCCCAGTGCTGTTTTTTTCAAATTATTTAAATAATTAAAAAATGATGTGGGGTCCCCCTATTTATGACAACCAGTCTTGCTAAAGCAGACAGCTAGGGGCTGGTATTCTCAGGCTGGTAAGGGGCCGGTGATATTGGCCACCCCCCACTGAAAAACAGCAGCCCACAATTGCCCTGAAAAGGTGCATCTAGCCAATTCTTGCACTTTGCCAGCTCTTCCCACTTGCCATTGCTGGTGCATCTAATAGGTTCATATTTGTGGGGTTGAGGTCACCTTTGTATTCATATTTGAGGGGTTGCTGTCACCTTTGTATTGCATGGTGACATCAAGCCCATGGATTAGATCTTTGATCTGCGGTGATCTCACTGATCTGACTTTTTCTCATGGTGTTTAGGTAACCGCAGTTCAAACAGGCTGGAAACGCAGCCTCATTGACCGGCAGTAACCTCCATGATGTCACCACTGATCACTGATGCTGCACTCACTGCAGCTCATTCATCATTGTATCTCAGCCTGGATGGTCGCATCTTAGCAACATACAGATTGAAAACTTTTAATCCCCAGACATGGATTATGGCATAGGATAGAACATCAGACAGGTGAGGGATTTTTTTTTAATCTTTTGTTTTATTATAGGAGACAAGGGCTTCAATGGAATGGGTGTTAGGTGAGTATAACTGTGTTTGTTATTTTTAAATTTGGTTTGATTTGATTTCAAATAAAGGACTTTATATTTGCTGTGTCTTTATTTGCAATAAAACTATAGGATTAGTAATGGATAGGTGTCTTATAGATACCTTTCTGTTACTAAACTGTGGGTTTGATGTCACCAGACAATACAAAGGTGACATCAACCCCACATACATGAACCCCATTTGCCACCACTACAAGAGAAGTGGGAAGAGCTGGGCAAAGCACCAGAACTGGCGCATCTAATAAATGTGCCTTGTCTGGGCGGCTGTGGGCAGCTATTTTTAGGCTGGGGGGTCGATATCCATGGCCCCTTGCCAGCCTGAGAATGCCAGATCAAAGCTGTCAGCTTTAGCAAGGCTGGTTGTTGAAAATGGAGGGTAACCCACGCCAGTTTTTTAAATTATTTATTTAAATTAAAAATACACATGCGGACCCCTCTATTCTTGATAACCAGCTTTGATAACACTGATAGCTGAGGGTTGAAGCCCGCAGCTGTCAAATTTGCCTCACTGGTTATCTAAAATGCAAAATTTTACATTTATTTATTTATAGCGCAGGTGGCGGCTGAGGAATACTCCCATCAACCGCCGCCTGCTCTCACTGTTATTAGTGACAGCAGGCGTAGGCTGATGGGAGTGGTAGTCCTGCTTTCACTGTTATCACTTGAATATACCTCACATCATTCTCCCCTGCTTGCGATTGCTGGCAGAGAAGGGGTGGATAATGCAACGCGTCATCAGCACCTGGTACTGGGGAACAGCGCTAACTTTACAGCTGTTTCCCTGGCGCTGGTGCGTGTGGTAATGATGCAGCACCCGGGTGGCACATGGTTGCCACACATGTGCCACAAATATTACACACATGGACACACAGACACGGATATCTCCGATACTGGTTTTTCTGATACCGGAAATATCAGAATGGGTGAAAGAGGTCTTATAGTCCGTTTTAACAACATCTTACTGGGGGCGGGTGGTGGATTGGGGTAACAGGAGGAATGGATGCTGCTTCAGGAGGCCCGCTGCAGCAGGAGGGGGGCGATACCGCGGACCCTTGGCTGGAAGGAGGGGGCATCCAGGTGGTGCTAGGCTGCGAGACTTGGCTCTCATAAGATGTCAGCGCCGGTGGGTGGCGTCCTCTTTTCTATTTAGGGGAAAAAAGTGCATCGCCAATGTTTGCATCATCTTAGTGCTTACAGAGTGCTGCTATATCCTCTTGTTTATATATTATGAAGTCATGGCAGCTTGCACCTGTTTACACTTGCTTCTGACATGCCATGCACATTAAATGAGCAGGCTAATGATGTCTGGAGCGGCAATGTGGGCTTCCCTATAATGTCCTGTAGCAATATAGTCACATAGTGTTGCACAGCCAATCAGGGGGAGTATCACAGGCAGTAAAAAATGGAGGAGCCGGCCAAAGAAAGCTATTTAATGCCTGCACTATGTAGGGATAGCAGCACTCAGAGCACACAGGATAGGGATAGACTTAATGCAATTGTGGTGTACTACTTCAGTGTTGATTTACTAGATTGAAAATTGGAGTGATAGTCTCAGTCTGTGAATTGAAATCCAAGATTCAACTACCGTAATATAAAAAGTATTGTAGTGTTTCATTATCACCCCTCAATGTGTGACTGTAAATGAACACATCTGTGATATACTACAGCAACAGCTGCTGTTTTGTTTATTTTCACACAGTGACAGCATGTGTAAGGGTAGTTTTAAACCACTCATTTCAGATTTTGCAACTAAATCAGAATTCACAGGCTACTTCTGTTTTCACATGAAAGTGAAATTCCTGTGTTTTGAGATCGGCCCTTAGTTTTTAAAGATAAATCTCCCAAATCCTGAAACTTAAACACAAATATTTACCTACCGAAGTGTACATTTTGTTTAAAATAATGTTCTGATCCTGCTTCATTACTCCAGCAGTCAAATATTAGATATCAGTACATGCGCCACCTGAATACAGTAGAAATTTACACTTGTTTGCTATTGTGACGTTATTTGTCTTAAAACCCCTGGTTCTTTCCTACTTGATAAAGACATGTGGATGTTTTTTATTTTATTTTTTTAAGAAGAAAAACCTACATAATTCTGAAAATTACTCAAGTGTTCACCTACTAAAGTGTGAGTGTTGTTTTAAATAATTTGTTGAGCCTTCTTCATTGTGCCAATTAGTCTAGATGCATGTGCTATTATACACTAGGAACCACAGCTCTCTATAGACAGATAAAATTACATCACTGCCCCTTTGGCAAAGTCAAACCAGCCAGCAATTAGAACAAGCCTCAAGATGTTCTCCTCCCACTTCTTGCCACTCTCATCGTTTTACCTTTAGGTAGCACCTGTTCAGTGTCATGCTTTCCACCATCATCATTGTCATCCTTTGCTGCATGTGCTACTCCACGTACACCTCCTCCTCCTTCATCATCAAAAAGGCAAATATCCATTGCCGATTGTGTGGCAAGGAAACAACCATATGTTCCAGTTATCCTCTGGTTTGCCAACTAAACTTGAATCTTGTCAAGTTGTTTGTAGTACAGTCACTGCCTTACCAGCTTGTGTATTCTGCTGTCTTTCAAGAAATGATGGCCCTCAGCCTCAGTCATTATTTCATGTGGAAAAAGTTCCTTGTCTTTGACCTCCAAAATATACTGCATTATAGATACCTTGGGCAGTAACTATGGCAAGGGTTAATATATAAGTTTCATATCTCACTGTGTGAATGTTTTCAGCGGCAGTGAGGCACCACCACATCTGGGACAGATGGTGAAGCATCAACAACTGGGAGCTATGTCTGTTTCTACTGTCAGGAGGCAGTTATCTGCCTCCTGACGTATCTATTTTGCCTCCAGCTCAGCTAACATGACCTCATCACCAACAAGCACAGATGTTAAGGACTGACCTGGGTTGAAGAAGTGGTATTGCACCCACTAGGGGCAGCACTGTGAGGTAGCATAGTAAGGAATAGCCAGGGGTCGGTACACAGGAGCAGCAATATACAGTAGTTAATGGGTCAGCTGGTTGCATAGTCAGGAATAACCAAGGGTCGGTACACGGTAGCAGCAGTATAATCTTGGATGAAGCAGCAGGTGAAAGGAAAGCTTGACTAAAGGCTGGGAGCTCATTAATCTCACAAGGAAGGAAGTGCAATGGCAGGTTTAAGTACAATGTTCAATCAGGAGATTACAGGGTGCCGCTAATCAGAAACTCAGGGTTGAGACAATCAGAAACAACACAGGTACTAGTATCTGTATTAGCAAGGAACTGTCAATTCAATCTGAATAGCTCAGAGGGAAGAGCTGTCACCTAATACACAAGAGCTGCTGGGTTCGAGTCCTGACAACAGGGCACATCATTAATTCCACACAGCACCCTTATTCTTTTCATTCAAGCAAAGCAGAAAAAATTAAATGCAGACATTCAAAGTGAAAATGACAATGACTGTGATGCTGGCCATGACAACTAACTGCTGCAGTGGGGTTATGATAATGAAACAACCAAGATCTCGGTCGTGCTGCTAGACAATAGCAAGCTGTATGCTGCAATGCTTGTGGGAGGGTAAGTGCAATGTTAACAAGAAGTAAAGTGATGATTATTGGATAGCCATTCTTTTAGACCCTAGCTATAAAAGTAGGGTAATTGTTTCTATCTTCTGAAAGGAAGTCAAATTGGCATACTATTTGGATAAGCTGTCTTACCTGCTCTGCAAAATTTTCACCAAGCAAATGTCTGATACCCACATGACTAATCAGCACACCCCTCTGTTATCCATGTGGATGCAATGTTCCCCTGCCTGTGCCAGCATTAGGGCTACAAAAAGTAGCCAAGGCAGCAGCAGGAACACCTACAGTATATCTGACATGATGGACCAGATGTTATTTCTGCCATTGTGACAACCTATCCAGGTTCATTCATACCTATACTGTGTTCTTTCTCAGGTAGATACTCTGAGCCCTGAACTCATGGATTTCAAAGTCAACAACTTGGATCAGTGGCAAAAACTAGCTCACTTTGCTATGGAAGTTCTCTTGTGTCCAACCTCCAGTGTCATGTCAGATAGGTTATGCTGTGCCGGTGAATTTGTCATACCAAAATAGTCTAAGTTTTTCCTAGCATTTGTCAAAATGAATCAGGCATGGATCAATGCAGACTTTCATGCACCAACAACTGATACCAATGAATAAAGCGGCCATACCATTTTTCTGCCTGCCTGTCTGTTGACTGTTCTGCTGCCGCCAGTGCCAATGGACCATACTCTGCCAAGCATCTACTCACTGTTTATCATGTCATATATACTGTAGTGTAGCTACTGCTGCCAGGGATGCTGGTGCTCACCCTAAATTGAAAAGCATCTCCTTGCCTGCCCATTCTTAACTCTCTACTGTTCTGCTCCTGCCACAGCCACGCCAGACACACACCCCCTAGCTCCCCACTGTGTTTCATAGCGCTTGACTGCTGCTGCTGGGGCAGCCGTTGCTGACCTTATAGGGGATATTCTGGACTATAAAAAAGTGCCTAAGGACTATCTGGCATGTACTTGCTAACAAAGGCAACTGCCTGTCTGTTGTACCTGGCACCAGTCATTGACCGCTCTTTCCAGAGATGCAGCTGCTCCCTGTCAACAGAGCCATGTTTTTTCTTCCTGTTGGAAGTGCAGGACTACTAGCGTCATGCTGATTGACAGACAGCTTTCCCCAATTAGGCAGAGCGGAGCTGGCTGTAAATCAGCATAATGCCAGTAGTCCCGCCCTGTCAACAGGAAAAAAAACTGCCACTCTGTTGATGAAAAGTCAGTAGGCAGAAGTCTGTGACCACTCTGTGCCAGCAGAAAATTACGCCACGCACAACAGGCAGGTAAGTAGCAGCCACCTGCCAGTTAGTGCTTAGGCATGTTTTTTTTTTTTTTTTAAAGTCCGGGATATCCCCTTAAAACTGCCAAGCATTTCCTTGCCTGTCCTGTCTTAACGCTATCATGCTGTACCTGCTACAGCAAATGCAGAGTCATGCCAACCACACACCTCGTGATTTCCCACCGTGTTTCCTAGAAATTAAACGTTTTGTATGCTAAAGAAAGGGCTTTGAAAATTGTCACTTACAAAACAATCTAAGAGATTGCTCAAGATTTTATATTGTCATTTGTCCATTTCCAAGAAAATAGGGAAGTACTTTAACATTAAACAATAAATCACATGTGGAACAAGAATTCCCCACTAATAAATGGTTCATTCCTATATCTTAACTCAGATATATAGTATATATATATACAGCTCAATTTTTGTCTCATCTGTCAGCACCTTCTTCCAGTCACTCACAGAATAATACAGGTGTTCATTGGCAAAACTTGAGACGGGCCTGCACATGTGCCTTCTTGAGCAGGGGGACCTTGCGGGCACTGCAGGATTTAAAACCTTTAAGGTGTAATGTGTTACCAATGGTTTTCTTGGTGACTGTAGTCCCACCTGACTTGAGAACATTAACAAGTTCTCCCTGTGTAGTTTTAGGCTGATATCCCTCCAGGTGAGATTTATCATGATGCCCCAGATCAATGTCGATTGACAGTCATTTTGTATTTCTTCCATTTTCTTACTATTGTACCAACAGTTGTCTCCTTCTCACTCAGCATCTTATTTATAGTTTTGTAACCCATTCCAGCTTCGTGCAGGTCTATGATCTTGTTCCAGACATCCGTAGAAAGATCTTTGGTCTTGTCCATGTTGCAGAGGTTAGAGTCTGACTGATTAATTGAGTCTGTGGACAGGAGTCTTTTATAAAGGTGACTATGTAAGGCTAGGTTCACATTTGCGTCCAGTGTTCTTATGGTACTTTGTGTTTGCTAACTGTGTAAGAAGGCTAATGGATGGTTAGAATACCCTTGAAAACCCTTGTGCAAGTATGTTAGCACAGCTGAAAACAGTTTGGCTGATTAGAGAAGCTATAAACCTGATCTTCCTTTGAGCTAGTTGAGAATCTGGAGCATTACATTTGTTAGTTCCATTAAACTCTCAAAATGGCCAGAAAAATGAACTATCATGTGAAACTTGACAGTCTATTCTTGTTCTTAAAAATGAAGGTTATTCCATGTGAGAAATTGCCAAGAAACTGAAGATTTCCTACAACGGTGTGTTCTACTCCCTTCAGAAAAGATCACAAACAGGCTCTACCCAGAGTAGAAAGAGAAGTGGGAGGCCCCACTGCACAACTGAGCAAAAAGACACGTACATTAGAGTCTGTAGTTTGAGAAAATGACGCCTCACAGGTCCTCAACTGGCAGTTTCATTAAATAGTACCCGCAAAACACCAGTGTCAACATCTACAGTGAAGAGGTGACTCTGGGATGCTGGCCTTCAGGGCAGAGTGGCAAAGAAAAAGCCATATCTGAGACTGGCTAATAAAAGGAAAAGATTAATATGGGCAAAAGAACACAGACATTGGACAGAGGAAGATTGAACAGATGAATCCAAGTTTGAGGTGTTTGGATCAGGGGGTTGGACCAGATGGCCCAGGAGGTCCCTTCCAACTCTATGATTCTATGATCACACAGAACATTTGTGAGACGCAGAACAACTGAAAAGATGCTGGAAGAGTGCCTGATGCCATCTGTCAAGCATGGTGGAGGTAATGTGATGGTCTGGGGTTGTTTTGGTGATGGTAAAGTGGGAGATTTGTACAAGGTAAAAGGGATTTTGAATAAGGAAGGTTATCACTCCATTTTGCAACGCCATGCCATACCCTGTGGACAGCACTTGATTGGAGCCAATTTCATCCTACAACAGGACAATGACCCAAAGCACACCTCCAAATTATGCAAGAACTATTTAGGGAAGAAGCAGGCATCTGGTATGCTATCTTTAATAGAATGGCTAGTGCAGTCATCAGATCTCAACCCCATTGAGCTGTTGTGGGAGCAGCTTGACCGTATGGTACACAATAAGTGCACATCAAGCCAAACCAACTTGTGGGAGGGGTTTCTGGAAGCATGGGGTGAAATTTCTCCAGATTACCTCAGCAAATTAACTGCTAGAATGCCAAAGGTCTGTAATGCTGTAATTGCTGCAAAGGGAGCAGGTTGCTCCAAAAGCCACGTTGTGACTTCAGGAATCAGAGTCTCATCATCTGAAAAATATTTGCCCATCAAAAATAACTTAATTGTTGGAAAGAGGTGGAAGTCTGATGGTGCGAGGTCAGGTGAATTAGGAGGATATGATAGAATTTCAAAGCCACAGGAGCATGTTTCCATTTGGGCAACATGTGAGTTGTGAACTTGTGCGTTGTCTTGCAGAAGGCACATACCTTTGGTAAGCATGCCACGTCTCTTGGTTTTGAAGGCCTACCACAATTTTCACAGCAGTGAAGCATAGTATGCCCCAGGAAATCCATCAATGCTACTCCATTCTAGTCCCAAATTACTGTAAGCATGACCTTGCGTGCCGAGGGTTGGCACATGCCTTCTTTAGAGGCAGTGAGCCATGATGCTTCCATTGCATTGACTGGACTTTAGTCTCAGGATCATAGCAATGGACCCAGCTTTTATTCTGTGTGATCAGTCTATTGAAAAAGTCCTCCTGGTTTCCTTGGTACATCCTCAATAGAGCCTGAGAGCATTCGACTCGTTTCTGCTTCTGGAAAGGAGTTAGCAGCCGGGGAACCCAGCGAGCGGATACTTTTTGCATGTGAAGATGGTTTTGGATGATTTTTTCCATGGACCCCACACTAATCTTCATGTTTTGGGCTAGGTGGTGAATGGTTATGCGGTGATTTTCTAAAATGGCGACCTCCATTTGCTGCATGGTTGTATTTATAAATAGCAGAGTGGGGTTGCTATGGATTTTGGAGCTGTTTGCACTGAAGTCAGGCCACATTTGAATTGATGATGCCAATTCTTGACTCCATCATATGATGGGCAATCATCATCATAACCCTCTTTCATCTCATCGAACGTCTCCTTTGGTGTGTGGCCTTTCAAGTAAAGGAACTTGATGGCTGCTCTGTATTCCACTGGGTCCATTATCAGACCTCACACCACTTCAGCAACTGTAAAATCAAGACCGATATCCGTTCTGAGTTGCAAATTGGTACTTAACCTATAGAGACTTATATCGTTACACATATGCAGTTTCAGCATCCTGTGTTAAATAGAAGGGGGTCAGGTGAAATCTTTAATGAATGCCCCGCACATACAAAGCCTGGTTACTGATGAATATGCTCATCTGAATCACAATTCTTTAGTTGAATCCCTCACTTGGAGAAAATCACTTTCAGTAGTAAGTATTGTTAGAGAACAGGTGTACATTAATCTATTTTCAGACAAGTTGTCTACAAGTGCAAAAAGTGCAGGACTGATTCTATTATTCCAGGATTACAAATAGCAAATCTAAAAAAGACTGCCTAAAATATGGAACAAGATTTTGTTGATTGAAGCACAATATAAAAGAAGTCGCTGCTGTCCTAAAAATAGTGGAAGCCTGTCTCTATATTGCCCAAGCCCATCTGGATGTTCCACGATGCTTCAATGCTTCTAGGAAAATGTTGCATATATAGATGAAACAATACTTATGAACTGAAAAAGCATTTGTCAGCATGTATGGTCCAAACTTCCCAAGCAAGGTTGAGAATTTTTTTTTTCAGCTACAGGAAATGTTTTGTGGATGTGATAGCTGCTAAAAGGGAATCTACAATTTATTAAATTCAAGGGTTCAACTACTTTTTCTCCCTGCACTGTGGAGGTTTACTCAATGTATTTAATCAAAACATGAACAATATACTGTAATTGCTTCCATGTGTGGTAGAGCGGCTCCTCGGCTGGACACAGAGGTATAACTGGAAAACTGTCTCTTTATAATAAATAATAAATCTTTATTTTTATATAGCGCTAACATATTCTGCAGCGCTTTACAGTTTGCACACATTTTCATCACTGTCCCGGGTGGGGCTCACAATCTATATTCCCTATCAGTATGTCTTTGGAGAAATGTCTCTTTAAGAAAAGGTGAACATATATTCCCCTAAAACATTAATTTTTAATGAATCCAAAGTGAAAAAACACCTACCCAGTGAATACAATTGATTAAATACCAAAATAAAGAAAAAGACCAATTCAAAATCTACAAAACTCTGCTATAAACCTGATCCTGAACCTGCCTTGCTGTGGAGGTTGGCACCCTATAAGAACAAATTTTTTGGTGCCCCCACTCAATGAGGACTAACCATCACTTCCCTACTTAACCCTATCAATATAGGTGGGAAAGTAATATAGATGAAGAAAATAAATGAAACAATTTAAATAATTTAAATAACTATCCAGACAACTCAGGAATTCCCTGCAGGCATAAAGTAGACCATACGGATACAGTAGTATTCAAATTCAACATTAATATCTGTCACTATGACTAGTACTCTAAACTGCTGCTATCTCTAAAGATATATGATTTTCCTGGCTTATTATGTGATTCTATGCTCAGGTATTCATTTCACAGTAGATACAGAGAATTAACAAAAACCCAATATGAAAGAGTAAACTTATCATAGATAGGATGTGCCCCTCTTTAAGAAAATGCTTGGTTTATTGTAGTAGCATAAACTAAGCTGAGAAAGTAAAGACAGCCCTCTGGGCAAAACAGCAAAACAAAGAAACAAAAAACAAAGTCCTTTTCATAGCGGGATCAGCCCGTTCACAGGCAGCAATGTCCACAGTTCAGGTTTAACACACAACTTCCTGGAGTCCTATCTCTTCAGGAACCATTGAATGCTGGAAACTTTGGCAGTCAGCCATTTAAGCCCAGACCATGTGATTCCTCCATCACGGGATTATCACATGACACCAACATCACACAGGTCCTGTCAGGACACTGCAGGTGGAGATACATTGGTGATACGGTGGACCCCCTCCCTCCCACTGTATCCACTAAAACCAGTCCATAACATAACTCTCCTTTAAGCCTTTCAGCATGTAGTGTGCTGGAGGAAACTACTCTGGTTTCACATCACTGACGCCATCATGCGCAGTGACACGTATCTCTGCTCCATCACTTCACCAGTGATTCTGTCACACGTGGTATAAGTTTAGCTCGATTGTGGTTTTTTTTCCAAGTCACACTTATATACAATCAGACCATATTTTATTGGTAATCAATGCAAAAATATAATTAATTTAGCTTCAACTGAGCCTAATACAAGTTCAAGGAGTAGAAGGTCCCACTATCAACCTAGCTTTCACTTCATTTCTTAAGGCCCAGGAATAACACTTCTACCAAATGAGGTTTGCTGAGAAACCTCATTTTTTGGATTTCTTTCACCCTGTAAGATAGCTCTCCTAAAGTAACTTTCATAGTATCCCATATAAAAACATAGGCCACTTGTAGCTAAAAGCTATACTTCTGGCAAATATTTCTACAAGATTCTGAGTTGTTTGTTAGTATTTTTTCCCATTCCTCCAGAAGAGTATTTGTGAGATCAGACACTAATTCTGGGAAGAATGGGCCTGGTTATGTACAGTATATGCCTATGTATATAAAATGTAAAACATTCGATATACAGTACTACTAAAAAGTTTGAACACAACTGTTCCTACAATGATTTTACATTTCTTATTTTTAATAATTCAGACTGAAGGCAGCAAAATCATGAAGGAACACCCATGGAAACAAGGAGTAAAGGAACTTGTGTGAAACAAACCAGGATATGTGTAAATTAAACCTTAGATTCTGCAAAGTACCCCAATTTTACTCTGAAGACAGTTGCCATTCTCTAAAAGATTAAATAAAAAAATTAACACAAGAACCTGATTTACAGTAAATAATAGGTGAATTTCTGAAGATATTTTCTATTGAAGTCAAACATATTGTGTTGAAATTATTTCATTTTGATATAAGTGTGTTGTTCCTTTTTAACTATATCTTAAAGTGATTTTGACTGCTTTTCAATGCAACTGTATATGGAAAAAAATATTTACACATTTATATATCCAATAGAAAATTAATGGGAGGAACTCAAGCTCAGAGTTCATAGAAGGAGCCCACGGAACCTTCAGGATTTGAAGAGTGTTTGTGTGGAAGAAAGGGCCAAATTCACACCTGCTGAGTTTCTCCATACAGAAAGCTTCTTGAAACTGTCATCAGCAGCAAAGACTTTTGTACGACTTATTAATTAAATTTAGGTAATCGTGTTCAATACATTTTCCATTTGTCATTTCTTCTTAATAACTTCTTAATAACGGGCTTACGCGTGCAACAGATTAACTCAACAGTGTGATGCAGCAGCAAAAAAGGCAAATGCAATTCTAGGATGTATTAACAGAAGCATACAGTCTAGATCACGTGAAGTCATTATTTCCCTCTACTCCTCTTTGGTCAGACCTCATCTGGAATATTGTGTCCAGTTTTGGGCACCACATTTTAAAAAAGACATCAACAAACTGGAGCAAGTTCAGAAAAGAGCGACCAGAATGGTGACCGGTCTGCAAACCCTGTCTTATGAGGAAAGGTTGCAGGATTTGGGAATGTTTAGTTTGCAAAAGAGAAGACTGAGAGGAGACTTAATAGCTGTCTACAAATATCTAAAGGGCTGTCACATTGTAGAAGGATCAACTTTATTCTCATTTGCACAAGGAAAGACTAGAAGCAATGGGATGAAACTGAATGGGAAGAGACACAGATTAGATATTAGAAAAAACTTTTTGACAGTTAGAGTGATCAATGAGTGGAACAGGCTGCCACGAGAAGTGGTGAGTTCTGCTTCAATGGAAGTCTTCAAACAGAGGCTGGACAGACATCTGACTGGGATGATTTAGCGAATCCTGCTTTGAGCAGGGGGTTGGACCAGATGGCCCAGGAGGTCCCTTCCAACTCTACGATTCTATGATTCTATGATTCTATGATTCTATAAGTGCAACAGGATCAAGTGTTTTGCAGTTAGACAATGCATTGAAGCTGATGTTCCTCTCTTCTCTTCTTCACACAGGTATTTCATTCCATCATCCATGTATGCTGTCTGACAAGTGTGAACTGCATCATATAGTGCCAGATATTTTTATGGTATTTCATTCCATCATCCATGTATGCTGTCTGACAAGTGTGAACTGCATCATATATTGCCAGATATTTTTATGGTATTTCATTCCATCATCCATGTATGCTGTCTGACAAGTGTGAACTGCATCATATAGTGCCAGATATTTTTATGGTATTTCATTCCATCATCCATGTATGCTGTCTGACAAGTGTGAACTGCATCATATAGTGCCAGATATTTTTATGGTATTTCATTCCATCATCCATGTATGCTGTCTGACAAGTGTGAACTGCATCATATAGTGCCAGATATTTTTATGGTATTTCATTCCATCACTCCTGTGGTGGGTCTTTATTTTTTATCTATTTGGTTTCTGCTTTGAAGTGTAGAAAGGTGTTTTTTTTTCTCCCTTTCTCAGTTTGATGGCCTTGTCCAGGGTTAGTTATTTACCCTGCATAGTAATGCCTGCTCTGGCCTTGTGCTAATTGGTTAATTACTGATTGTGGCCTTTTGGTGGCTGAAGCTAGCAGACATTTCATTTCATATATATTTAGCTCTGGCTGGGATAGCACGCGTGCGGGCTTACGCGTGCAACAGGATCAAGTGTTTTGCAGTTATCAAGTGTTTTGCAGTTATCAAGTGTTTTGCAGTTATCAAGTGTTTTGCAGTTATCAAGTGTTTTGCAGTTAGACAATGCAGTTGGACAGGGCAGGAGACAGGTAAGGTGCATAAGTTTTTCATGCACGCTTGCTTCTTGGTCAGTCGTACTACGTATGCATTGATCATATTAACCTGCTGCTTATTTGTCTTCACTTCTGCTTTTTAACAACTCGCCTGCCCTTTTACACATTCTGTGCACTCTCTGCATATCCACCCCTCCCTTTTCCCCTCTCCCATGTTTAACTCTGAGGCTCTATTGACATTTCTTACCCACACCAAACCATCCAAAACCTCCATGCAGCACGCAAAACGTTCATACAAATCATCCCACCACCTGCTTTTTCTGTTTTTTCTCCTTTTAATAGTTGCAGGTGACATCTCCCCCAACCCTGGGCCTCCATCCACCAGCATACATTACTCTCCTCCAGCTGCATATAGAAACCCTGCTAATCTTATTAACATTCAGTGCATGCCTTCTCCTCTCACTTTCCAATGTGCTCTCTGGAATGCACGGTCTGTGTGTAACAAACTGACTTACATTCACGATCTTTTTCTCTCTAATTCCCTTAACCTTCTGGCTATTACAGAAACCTGGATCCAGCATTCAGACACCACCGCTGCTGCCTCTCTCTCGTTTGGTGGGCTGAAATTTTCACATACCCCCAGACCTGAGAACAGACAGGGTGGAGGTGTTGGTTTGCTGCTTTCATCACAATGTGCTTTCCAGGTCATCCCCCCGGTTCCATCACTTACATTTCCTTCCTTTGAAGTCCACGCCGTCAGACTCTTTAAGCCCTTCTCCTTACGAGTGGCGGTCGTTTATCGCCCTCCAGGCTCCTCCCGCCAGTTTCTAGACCACTTCACCACCTGGCTTACTCACTTTCTGTCCTGTGACATCCCCACCCTCATCATGGGAGACTTTAACATCCCCATCAATGATCCGCTCTCCCAGTCTGCCTCTCATCTTCTTTCTCTAACTTCTTCATTCGGCCTCTCACAGTTTACTAATTCTCCTACACATGAGGACGGGAATACTCTGGACCTGGTTTTCTCCCGTCCCGGCTCGCTGCACGACTTTACTAACTCGCCTCTCCCGCTCTCGGACCACAACCTTCTTTCCTTCTCTGTCAAGAATTGTCTCCTCACCCGGGACACCCCCACTTGCCACACTTATCGGAATACACGTACCATTAATACCCAACAGCTTAGGGACAATCTCCACACATCTTTAGCCCCCATCTCCACCCTCTCCTGTCCAGACATAGCATTGTCACACTTCAATAATACACTGAAGAATGCCCTAGATGAAGCAGCACCTTCTATACGCAGAAAAACCCGACACAGACAAAGGCAGCCCTGGCACACAACGCAAACACGCTCTCTTCAGCGATGCTCGAGGTGTGCAGAGCGGCAGTGGAGAAAATCTCTCTTAGCAGAAGACTTCATCCACTATAAGTTCATGCTCAAAACCTATAACTCTGCCCTTCATCTGGCCAAACAATCCTACTTCACCACCCTCATCACCTCACTATCCAACAACCCAAGACGACTTTTTGAAACCTTAAACTCCCTCCTGAAACCTAAAGTACAGGCCCCCATCACCAACCTCAGCGGTGAGGATCTGGCCACTTATTTCCTAGAAAAAATCAACCACATCCATCAGGATATCTCAGCCCTATCTCCTCAGTGCCTGGATCCCCTTCCCTGCCGCACCTCAAGCTCACTAGACATCTTTGAGCCTGTTTCAGAAGAAGAAGTTTCCAAGCTCCTCGCTTCTGCTCGGCCTACAACCTGCAACAGTGACCCTATTCCTTCACAGCTCCTGCAGTCTCTCTCACCAGTGGTCACCACTCACCTGACTAAAATATTTAACCTCTCTCTTTCTTCAGGTATATTTCCCTCCTCATTTAAACATGCCATCATAACCCCTTTACTTAAAAAGCCATCCCTGGACCAGAACTGCACTGCTAACTACAGACCTGTCTCTAACCTTCCCTTCATCTCTAAACTCCTGGAACGCCTGGTCCACTCCCGTCTAATCCGCTATCTCTCAGATAACTCTCTTCTTGACCCCTTACAATCTGGTTTCCGCTCGTTACACTCTACTGAAACTGCCCTCACTAAAGTCTCTAATGATTTAATAACAGCTAAATCGAAAGGTCATTGCTCCCTGCTGATTCTCCTGGATCTCTCTGCCGCATTTGACACTGTGGATCACCAGCTCCTCCTCACTATGCTCCGCTCTATAGGCCTCAAGGACACAGCCCTCTCCTGGTTCTCCTCCTACCTCTCTGACCGCTCCTTCACTGTATCTTTTTCCGGCTCCTCTTCCTCTTCTCGTCCCCTTACTATCGGGGTCCCGCAGGGCTCAGTCCTAGGCCCCCTCCTCTTCTCTTTATACACTGCCCCTATTGGACAAACAATCAGCAGATTTGGGTTCCAGTATCATCTCTATGCTGATGACACCCAATTATACACTTCTTCCCCTGACATCACCCCTACCCTAATTCAAAATACCAAGGATTGTCTGTCTGCTGTCTCTAGCATCATGTCCTCCCTCTATCTGAAACTAAATCTCTCTAAAACTGAACTTCTTGTGTTTCTCCCCTCTACTAACCTCACTCTACCTAACATCGAAATAACCCTGGAGGGTTCAACCATAACTCCCAAGCAGCATGTCCGCTGTCTTGGGGTCATATTCGACACTGAACTTTCCTTTACTCCGTACATCCGATCACTCAGTCGCTCTTGTCACCTGCATCTTAAAAACATCTCCAGAATCCGACCTTTTCTCACCTTTGAAACTGCTAAGACTCTTACTGTCCCTCTTATTCATTCTCGTCTGGACTACTGCAACTCTCTTCTGATCGGTCTCCCTCTTACCAAACTTTCTCCTCTCCAATCCATCTTGAATGCGGCAGCCAGGGTCATATTTCTGTCCAGCCGCTTCACCGATGCCTCCATCTTATGCCAGTCATTACACTGGCTACCTATTCGCTACAGGGTCCAGTATAAACTCATCTCTCTCACCCATAAAGCTCTCTACTGTTCTGCACCGCCTTATATCTCCTCTCTCATCTCTGTCTATCGCCCTACACGTGCCCTCCGTTCTACAAATGACCTAAGACTAACATCCCCCGTAATCCGAACCTCGCACCTCCGTCTCCAAGACTTCTCTCGTGCTGCTCCAGCTCTCTGGAATGCACTTCCCCAGACGATCAGACTGATACCTAGCCCTGACCTATTCAAGCGCGCTTTGAAAACCCATCTCTTCAAAGAAGCCTATCACATCAACTACTCAGCAAACTAACTTTGCCCTGTTCCCTCCTTCCAAATATTATTCTGAATCTGCACCCTACTATTCATCTGTCTCCACACCCTTCATGCACATAACTGCACTTGATACTTGTCTATTGCACTTAAACACACGGGCTGATGACCGGATCATGCAGCTTTATATGAAAATCCCTATTATAATTGCCAGACCTGAATTAACAAGCATTTCTCACCTACTGTGTCCCCCCATTTCCTTGTAGATTGTAAGCTTGCGAGCAGGGACCTCACTCCTAATGTCATTGTTTGAATTGTCTTAACTTGTATTGAATTTATTGTCTGTACATGTCCCCGCTTAATTGTAAAGTGCTGCGGAATATGTTGGCGCTATATAAATAAAAATTATTATTATTATTATTATTATTATTATTATTATTATTAATACATGTAACTTAATTTATGGACGTCTATGGTTTGATTTCTTTACGTGTGTGGATTGGATGGGTTGTTACCGACATCTGGTGACAATTTCATGTCAATAGCACCTTTAGCAATGTATTTACTTGAACATAGGTAACATGTTCAACACTTATTTCACCTGCTGTGTATGAATATATACATAAAAGGGTGGTTATTCCATAAGTTAAACTCCTTACAGTGCACGTGACTCCTACTGGTTATATACTCTGGTCAGTAGTAGGTGTTAGAGACAGAAAATAGCTGGAATTTATCAATTAAGATTCTGAATAATAGTATAGTTATATGGTTTGTTTCCATAAGAAAAATTATTTTCATTTCAAATACTGTGCCCTTTAATTACATAGCTAATTAGTACATGGAGATCCCAGGAAGACAGAAGGCAGAGTTACCATGGATATGCTGTGTTTCCTTTACCCAAATTGGAAGCATTTATAATCACAGAACACTTGTGCTGAGCACAACTTTTTCTTTTTTTTTTTTAAATATTACTGAAATATTCAGAGACTGCATTTGTGAAGCAATTCTGAAAGAAAGCTGATCTGGGAATTTGCAGGAAGCATAAATGAGCTGGGCAAAGTGTTATATCAGTACATTTCACTTTTTATTAAAATGTGAATAACATTATTTATGATATCACAACATGTCAATAAAACAACTAACAATAAAAAGAATGTGGATATACAGTTATGATAGTAACAAGTGCTGAAACAATGTGCACTTTACATTGCTGTTGCTGCGTAAGTGAAAAATTACCTTATTAAACCATTATGCTGTAAGACTATTCCCTGGATGATGAGCATTTCCCTTCCTTTGTATAGTAACAAGGATATACATATATTATCAAGGCTTTACACCAACTAGAAGCATTTAATTCATTTAATTTTACTCATATTCGCATGATACTCATGCAATACTAATGTGAAAATCTCCAAAGAGACATAGCAAAGGCATAGCATGAGGTTCAGCACAAGGAAGTTGGGGGGGACACACATCTGAGTGGACCCCTATCATAGCTTGCAATGCTTACGATGACAACGGTGCTCCCTAACTATAATGGGCAAAGGAGGAAACTCAACAGATAACCATGCTGTTACTGAAAAACTACTAAACTATACGAAGACCAAAACCGATATTACACCATATAGTTGTAGATACCAGTTCTGCTAATCATATTAATAGATTACAGGCCAGTTATAGACTGTGCCTTAACAATGACTCTCTTTTTGTGGGGTCTTTTAATTTTTCTTATCTTTTCCGTCTGACCTAGACTGTAATAATGACTTCTTCCAGTTATGACTGGTCCGCAGAGTTTACAACAAAGATACATTTGACTTTTCCCTTTTCCTACATTGTCCCCATCTATTGCTAACTTGCATAAACTCCCCATCCTGCTGGTACCCCAATTCTGAGCCTGTTGCTGTGATTAACGGACATACTATGAGGCTTGATAACAATACTCCTCCATGTGACCCATATTTTACTGATGCCTACAACTATGCCCCTTCAATAGTAAAATGCCCCCTTTGTGCCCTCTACATGATAAATTGTCCCCTAGAAAAAAAATAATGACCCTCAATCAATGCACCCAAAAATGTAATAATGTCCCCTGAGTGGACTTTTAGCTATTAATAATGCCCCAAGTGCTGCATCAAAAGGAATAATGCCCAGAATCCTCTAATATACAGTAATAATATCCCATCCCATATCCCCAGATAAATTGATAATGGCCCCAGTGCACCCCCACAAAAAATAATAATGCCTCATAAAATAGTTAAAAAAATAATATATATACTCACTTAGGCCTCAGATCCTGGCAAGTCAGCATTATGACATGGACGGAGCAATACAGTGACATTATTTTGCTAGGACTCTGACATCCTGTACATTTGATCAAAGTACTGGCAGTTATAACATGGCTGAATCTAACACGCATCTCTATTCTCTTCATACATGTATTTAACTATTTCAAGCTACTGCACTGAATCCTGCATGTGTCCTACCTGTTATTCATCTTAGCAGCATATATAATGGTATATAGTTATTTCAACTTACTCTGCTTGTACCTATATGCTATGAGGTCAAGTAACTGTTCAAAGTGGTTTATGATCCATGTAGGCCTGGACACTTGTTTATCTGCTCACTACATTTATTGTGTCCTGCTGTCTCAACTTAGGGTACCGTTACACCTAGCGATGGACCAGCGATCCCGACCAGCGATATGACGCGGTCAGGATCGCTGGTGCATCGCTAGGTGGTCGCTAGTGAGCTGCCACACAGGCAGATCTCACTAGAGACATTGCTGGGGACGGGGATCGCTATTTACCTGTCAGACGCGGCGATCCTGCGTCCTCCCGCCCGGCTCCACGCGTCGCTCGTCGTCACAGCAGGAAGCGCCGCAGGAAGCCGACGACGAGGAATGGTCCAGCAGCTTCTCGCGCGATCAGCGATAACCAGCGGGGGAGCCAGTCAGAGGTAAGTATCACATGCAGCGATATCGCTAGCAATATCGCTGCAACGTCACAAAATCGGTGACTTTACAGCGATATTGCTAGCGATATCGCAGTGTGTAAGGCGGACACTCGTTTGATTGATTGCTAACGAGAGAAAAAAAGTAAGAGATCTTAGAACTGGCATCCTATATATTCAGACATAGTCTGAGGAAGCATTTATGCAGGGGGCATTTATGTACATTTAATCAAAGTACATTTGATCAAAGTACTGGCAGTTATAATGTGACAGTTATACAGGGCAGGAGACAGGTAAGACAAATAAGACAAATAAGCAAATCCATTCCCAGTAAATTTGGATTACAGCAAATATATACCATATGCATTTGTATAATTTATATCCTGGCTGCTGCATTCACTCACATCCACCACCCTTGCATTATCTCTTTACACTCCATCCATATCGGCCCCTCTGTCCTTTCCTCTCCTATGTATAGCACTCAAGCTTTTTTCACATTGCTAAACAGCACAGATCCATTCAATTGCACCATCCAACACACAAGACGCTCTCACAAATCACTTAACAATCTGCTCACTCTTTCTATACTCCTTCTCCTAGTCGCAGGAGACATCTCTCTCAACCCCGGCCCCCCATGTCATTGTAAGTAGAACCCCTCAACTGCTACACTCAGAAACCCCTCTAATCTTATTAATATTCCCTGCATGCCTTCTATCTCTTTTAATTGTGCCCTTTGGAATTCTCGCTTGGTGTGTAATAAACTCTTCTTCATCCATGACTTCTTCCTTTCTGATTATGGTAATGCCATTTTAAACACCAACTTTTCCAGGTCTACTTATCTCTATTAGCCTCCTCATGCTTTATGATGTACATATCTGTCAACAAGTCACTTTGTGCTCAATGACGGATTTGTTTGTCAAGCTGATCGCATGGTACAATTCCTCTACTGATGCGATCAGCTGCAGGAGCCTGACAGTTTTACAGGACCAGCTGTGAGAATGCCTATCCTACCAACCTAACCCCTCATATTTTACTCTCATTAGTAACAGTGTTAACCCATTGGCAACCCTGTAGCATGATTGTAGCTAGACAAAGGACTCTGGGTCTGCTATACACTGCATTCAGTCAGCTCATGATGGAGTCTGAGTCTGATAGGATAGCATAATACACGCACTACGTAAGTAAAAAAGTGTAGTGCCCATGCGATAATAAGGCCATATGTTCATATTCCTTTAGGGGGCTAATAAATATTGTAAAAAAAGAAAAAAAATGGTTTTGTGTGTTTAAAAAAAAGGGAAAATCTATTATCTAAGAATCACAGTTTTACCAATAAAACATCTAAAAAAGATAAATGTACGTTAAAAATGTCACATATTTGCACTAACAGTATGTCATTATTTATCCAACACAGAAACAATTTCAAAAGCAATGCCGGAAGTGCTAAATTTGTTTGTCTTGACAAAAAAAAAAATATAAAAGTGATCAAAAAGTGTTCACATCTTAAAAAATAGTAGCAGTTAAAGAGGTATTTAGACAGCGTGAAAATAAGCAGATCTGCAATTGACTAGCTTTTTCTATCTGCTGTCATTCTCTTGCAATGAGAGCTTTTATCTTTCCTAATGCCCAAGACTGTGCAGTAGTTACATTCCAAGAGAAGGGTTAACTCTTCAATTCTCAATAAACTCCCTCTAGCCCATTTATTTCTATAGAGTATTTAGTTGTTCACCTACCTTCATCTTTCATTCATCTTCTGAAGAGATGCAGTTATAAATCGACTATAAATTCGACCTTTTCTTACTTTTGACTCCGCAAAAACTCTTACTGTTTCTCTTATTCATTCTCGTCTCGACTATTGTAACTCTCTTCTAATCGGTCTCCCTCTTACTAAACTCTCCCCTCTCCAATCTGTCTTGAATGCTGCAGCCAGGATCATATTCCTCACCAATTGTTACACAGATGCCTCTACCTTGTGCCAGTCATTACACTGGCTACCCATCCACTCCAGAATTCAGTATAAACTTATTACTCTCACCCACAAAGCCCTCCATGGCTCAGCACCACCCTACATCTCCTCCCTTGTTTCAGTATATCACCCTACCCGCTCCCTCCATTCTGCTGATGACCTGAGGTTAGCATGCTCAATAATCTGAACCTCCCACTCCCGTCTCCAAGACTTTACACGTGCTGCGCCAATTCTTTGGAATGCACTTCCCAGGTCAATTAGTCCCCAATCCCCACAATTTTAAGCGTGCCCTGAAAACGCATTTATTCAGACTGGCCTACTGCCTCAACACATTAACCTAATCTATCCCTGTGTGGCACAGCCAAAAGTTTTACCATAACCAGGTTCCCCGCATCATGTTTCCACATGCTTTATGCATCCATTAGCCCTCTGTGTCTGTACTGTTACACACTTAACATTATGGCTGGTCCATACAATCAGGGCAATTGTTACCACCCACCTACCCTGTCTACCTTTTTCCTCATAGATTGTAAGCTTGCGAGCAGGGCCCTCATTCCTCTTGGTATCTGTTATGAATCATCTATGTGATTATTGTTATGCTGTAATGTCTATCGTCTGTACATGTCCCTTCTGAAATGTAAAGTGCTGCGGAATATGTCGGCGCTATAGAAATAAAATGTATTATTATTATTATAAATCACCAGCCTCACAGTTTTGGCAGCAGGTCTGCTAATCTCTGCCCTCTGATCTCTATCTGCCAGTATGGCGCCCCTGAGGGTCCAGTCGCCACAGAGGTACTGCACCTCATCCAGAGGTGTGGCATCCCACTCTCAGGTAAGGAGGGATCACCACCAAGGACTCCTAACACTCGCACCCAACACACAATAGTTAGTCAGGGCATCTGGGTGTACCCTTCGGGAGGATGGCCTCATCCCAGACTGGCTAGGAAAGGGTGTTGGGGAGTTAGTGTGGAAGGTAGGTAGAGTGGGAGGAGCTCAGGTAGTGGAGTGATTGAGGACATCCAATCAGGGAGAGAAAGGTGACAGTTGGTGGGAGGAGCTAGTCCTGAGGTAAATAGATCCTTCCAGAAACTAGTCAGTTGGTGACAGGACAGCATAAGAGCAGGATTGCCGTGAGAGGACTGAGGATCAGAGAAGAGAGAAACATCTTGACCAAGCTCCTAGTAGAAGGAAGGGGTCCTAGGGGCACGGATAGTGCGAAAGCCAACCGTGGGGCCCGTATCCTGGAAAGGAAGGACCAGGCCAGAGTGAGGGAGCCGGCCCCTGAAGCTAGTGGAGACCTGCAAGACTCAACTAGAAAACCGGAGGCTGAGGTAACTTTAAGTGCCTCAGCCACAACCGAGGCCTGACCCACTTCGCCCGGTGTGATCCGTGGCTGCCGGCTTGGGACACTGCTTGTGAAGGCGAAAGGAAGGGAGAGAACAGTGCAGAGACATGGCCTAGAGAGGAAAACACAAGGAGGAGTCTTGAACAGGTGTTCCTGATCTACCTGGGAGTTTGCCGGGCCCCTCCCTCGGAGGACACAGTACCAAGCGGTCATCTTGTGCACAAGACTTGTGAGTAAAAACCCAGAAACTGCACCTGTGTCCTTGGAGTCATTTACAACTCGCCTGCCACACACTGCATACACCACCACAGTCACCGGCTCAACTGCCCTGGGACACAGCTCTGCCCGTGGAGAGCTTTACCATCTTGGCTGCTTTAACACCATCCCAGAGGATCTGCATAGCAGCGTCGGCTACCCTAGCCGAGTACCAAAGGTGGCATCACGATTCCCCTTTTCCCATTTAATTATCCCACCATCTTCACCCTCATTTAAACTTCCATCTTCTTTATTGGACACCCAGGGCCACGGATCGGGTCACCATCACCACCGTGACACTTAAAAGAACCTGAAAGGCCCAGTATCGAGTATCCCCTGGCCCTGCGGGCCGTTCCACCAGTAGCTGTGGACTTGATCAAATGCCTTAATGTCTTAATACACTGATGGCATTGTATACAACATAATAAACTACTAATGTAATAGCCGAATGTGCTACAGCAGAACTTGTGCTGAGCTTTATAGTTCTTCTAATACTACAGCTCTGGTCACCAGAATCATCACTCAAGATGGAGAGTCTATCCTGTCGAAAACAAAGAAGTAAGGAAACTAAAGAGAAGGGATTGCTCTGAGCTGCTCAAAATACAATTTGATGATAACTAGAGATGAGTGACTTTTCCTTTTTTCGGGTCGAGTCGGGTTTCATGAAACCCGACTTTCTAAAAAGTTGGGTCAAACAAAATCGGCAGACTATAGGGAAAAGTCGGGGTCCGACTGAAACACGAAACCCAATGCAAGTCAATGGGGAAGCAAAGTTGTCAGGGAGTGGAGGACAGTAAACAAACCTACAGTGCCCATTTCAATGCCAACGACATCAATTCTTATTACTTAAGCTTGGCAACCATAATTTACTTTATAATAATAGTTACGCATTGAAAACTGGGGGTTATTTGGCCAAAGTTGTGGGGGGGTAGGGCTGGCGCCAGGTTTTCGTGTGCCCTGGGCCAAAGAGTGTCAGTGCGCCCTTTTAACACATACCACAATTCATAATGCTCCGATACGGCACAGAAATATAGGTATAGTACAATGAAAAATACTAAACTGCTTACATGACATGACTGATATCTATTTAAAATTCTACAATAGCTCAAAAAATGGACAGTATATTAGTCCATACAGTATTATGGCCACCACCTAGTGCGCCATACAGAATAATAAGCCCCATATATTTCTCCATACAGAATAATTGGTCCCATATAATGTTCCATACAGTATATGATGAGCTCCACATAATGCTACAGTATATGTTGGTCCCCATGGATGATGCTCCACTGTCTTATGGGCCCAAATAATGCTCCATATATAATGGGCCCCATTTCTAATGCTCCAGTGTATAGTGTGCCCCGTAAATGCTGCTCCAGTGTCTGATGTCCCCCATTTGGTATGCTCCAGTATATGATGGGCCAAATGGATGATGCTCCAGTGTATCATGGGCCCCATATATCATTCTCCAGTGTATATTGCTCCACAAAAAATGCTCCCAACATTTAAAAAAATTAAATACCTCTCCTCGCTGGGCACTGCTCTACTCTGGACTCCTCAGCATTGCCATTTTAAAGCTCTCTGCACTTGTACTGTTTTGGTAGAGGGCATACAGATGTGATATCATCGAGATCTGTAACCTGAATGTCACTGTCAGGAAAGGCAGAAGATGTCACGGCGGTGGAGCAGGGAGAGGTAAGTATTGCAAGTGCTGTGGCCCTGCGCAAGCATGCGGGGCCCACTTGTGAGCTCCGATATTGGCACAGGGCCCCTCATAGTACGCCAGTGTGTCTGACGGCGAGTGGGCCCCCCAACCGTCAGAGACACTTTATTGTACTATGAGAGGCCCTGTGCCAGTGCCGTCACCCAAGGGTTGGGTCCCACACCTGTTCAGGGCAACAGCCCTTTCCCGGGTGCGGCAGGTGTTGACCCCGGGCCTGGGGTGGGGTGGGGTGGGGGCAGCCCATTTCGGGTGATTTAAAAAATGGTATATGTTGATGTGTAGGCTGGACTTTCAGCTGCTGCAAATGGAGGAATTGGAGAAGTCAGAGGAAGAGGAGGACAAAAGCAAGCCTTTTTTCTGGCAACCTATGTGTTATCAGGGGAGGGTGGGACAAAATCTTTGGAAACCCATGCATGGTTCATTTTAATGAAGGTTAGATCATCAACATTTTGGGTCCACAGACGGGTCCTTTTTTCTGTCAGGATTGATCCAGCAGCACTGAAGACTCTTTCAGATAGCACATTACCAGCAGGGCAAGCGAGCTCCTGTAAGGTATATTGTGCCAATTAAGGTCATGTGTCCAGTTTTGAGGCCCAATAATCAAAGGGGAATGACCTGTGAAGGAGAACCTCGATATGGGAGGAGAAGTAGTTTGTAACCATAGTTGACAACTGCTGTCTCCTGTCACTTGCAAGCGATTCTGTATTAGCTGTCGTGTGCGCGGGACTTGAGAAATCAGACCACAACATGGTCAGGAAACCCCTGTCTCCAACGCCAGTTCGGCTGTGTGCACCACGAACACCTCTTCCATTTTGCCCACTACGGCTCATGGGAGAACCAGCTCTGCTGCTGTATGCTGGGAATGCCTCAAACAAACGTGTTTACTAGAGCTGCTTGTTTATTAGCCAGTATTAGCTCTAGGTTCTCCTGTGGCATGATGTTGTGTAATTTGCCTTTATAGCATGGATCGAGGATGCTGGCCTACCAGTAGCCATCATCCCTCATCATTTTGACAATGTGGGGGTCCCTTTTTAGGATCCGCAAGGCATAGTCACACATGTGGGCCAATGTTCCAGGTGTCAATGCTGCACTGCCACTGGTGGGTGGAGGAGCACTTTCTAGCAAATCCACATCCCTCCAGTCACGCACAAACCCTGTACCTAACCTTGGCACACCCACATGTTCTCTTGCCCCCTGAGAAGCATCCTCCTCCCCAAAATAATCATCCCCCACCTCATCTTCCTCTTCTTCCTCCACCTCGTCCACAACAGCTCCCTGACCAGACAATGGCTGACTGTCAAAGCTTCCCTCGTCCTCCTCCTCCTGTTGCTCCTCAGCTGCAGATGCCTGATCCTTGATATGCGTCTGCTCATGCAAACTTTGATGCACAAGTGGTATGCTCATGCTTATGATGGCATCGTCTGCGCTTACCAGCTGTGTGCATTCCTCAAAACACTGAAGGACTTTACAGAAGTCTTTCAGCTTTGACCACTGCACACCCGACAATTCCATGTCTGCCCTCAAACTGCCTGCCCGTGTATTCTCCCACAAATGCATTACAGTCTGCCTCTGTTCACACTGCCTCTCAACCATGTGCATGGTGGAGTTCCATCTTGTAGCAACGTCTATGATTAGGCGATGCTTGGGGAGGTTGAGTGATCGCTGCAGCTTCTGCATACGACTGGTGTGGATGGTTGAGCGATGGATGTGTGAGCACAGTCTTTGCACCTTATGGAGCAGGGCTGTTAACTCCGGATAATTGTTTAGGAAGCACTGCACCACCAGGTTCAAGGTGTGAGCCAGGCAAGGTATGTGTGTGAGTTTTGAAAGGGCTATGGCTGCCACAAAATTCTGCCCATTATCACTGACTACCTTGCCTGGCTCAAGATGTAGACTGCCCAGCCATGACTTAGTTTGTTGATGCAAGTACTCGGCCAGTACCTCCGAGGTGTGTCTACTGTTGCCCAAAGACATAATTTTTAAAACAGCCTGCTGCCGCTTACCACTAGCTGTTCGATAGTGGGACACCTCGTGTGCAACACTGACAGATGTGGATGGAGTGCTCGTGCAACTGCGCTCTGTCAATGAGCTTTCGCTTCTGGAGGAGGAGGAGGGTCGAACGCTTACACCCAACTGTTTCCAATACCGTGGGCTAGGCAGCACCGTTCCACCGCCTGTGTCCCCTGTGGAGCCTGCATCCACCACATTAACCCAGTGCGCAGTGATGGCCACTTAACGGCCCTAGCCATGCCTACTGGTCCTTGCATCTGTTGTGAGGTGCACCTTTCCACTCACTGATTGTTTTAGTGCATGGACAATGCGGTCTTTCACATGCCGGTGGAGGGCAGGGATGGCTTTTTGAGAAAAGAAGTGCCGACTGGGTAGGTCATAGCGTGGGACAGCATAGGCCATGAGCTCTTGGAAAGCTTTGCTTTCTACCAAACGGAAGGGCATCATCTCTAATGAGATCAGTTTGGCAATGTAGGCGTTCAAAGCCAGTGTACGCGGATGAGAGGATGAGTACTTTCTTGTCCTACTCAGTGTCTGGTAGGGTGAGCTGGACTTGAGAGCTGCATATGAGGGAACTAGCATTGGACATGACGGACTGAGAAGGGTTTGGTGATGGTGAGGGTGTTGATGGCCTAGATTCAGTCTTTCATAGCAATAACATTGTGATTCCATGACTGCTTTGCCCTTGCGATGACACCTCAACATTTGCTGCTGGTGGTGTGCTAACCGGTGGGCTTACAGTGGGGGAAGCGATGTAGCGTTGATGACTACCTTCATTCGGAGCAGGTGCACATGTGGTACGTGAGGTTTGGTTGTCCGTCCACGCTTGTAAGTGCATGTTGGTTAAATGTCTAAGCATGCAACTGGTATTCAAATTTCTTAGATTTTTCCTTCTGCTAAAGGTCCTTCGGCACTTCTTACAGATAACCTTTGCGTCATCAGTAGGATTTTTTTCAAAAAAGTGCCACACTGCACTCTTTCTACTATGGTACAAATTTTCAGGGCTTGCATGCTGTCCTGCAACTCTTTTCAGTTTTCTTTCCAAGTTTTTTGACAGCTACGGGCCTGCGGCATTACAGCTGCTGCGATGACGATGCCTGCTGTGGATCCTTCTCCTGTTCTGACCTATTGTCACCAGCACCCTCTTCCCCCAATGGATGCCAATCTGGGTCAACAACTGGGTCATCCATGACCTCGTCTTCAATGTCATCTGCACCTTCCTCTGTACCTTCCTCTGTGTCACCGTGTAAGGTGGTATAGTATGCGGGAAGGGGCACCTGAGTTTCATCAGGGTCTGATTCAGGCTCAGTAGACTGCAAGGGCAATGTAGTGCTGTGGGTGAATGTACCAGCAGATTCGTCTAGCAGTGGCTGTGCATCAGTGCACTCCATGTCAGATTCATCTTGGACTGGGGAATTCAGGATTTGACTTGATAACCCAGGAATGGTATGTGAAAAGAGCTCCATGGAGTAATCTGAAGTGTGTGCTGCAGCATCTTTCACTTTTGGTGAAGGACACAATGAAAAGTGTTGCACCTGACCGGAGGCCTGCAGTGACGACTCTGTGCTTGCAGTTTTGTAACTTCAGAAGAGGAGGCAATAGAGCTGGAGGCTGTTTCGGCAATGTAAGCCAAAACCTGTTCCTGATGCTCTGGCTTTAAAAGCGGTTTACCTACTCCCAGAAAAGGGAACCTTAAAGGCCTTCTTCTGCCAGACGATGACGCAGGCTCAACACCTCCTGCCTTAGCTGCTATTGTGCTTTTGCCAGAACCAGCCGATGCACCACCACCACCACCATCAGTACTAGCTGCGCCCCCCCGCCCACGTCCATGGCCTCTTCCACCAGACTTCCTCATGTTTGAGAAAATGTACCAAAAATACCAGCAGAGAAATGGTACTGTATGAGTAGCGTACAGCTGTGTAAGGTGTATGTAAGAAGTGAAATCTCCGTATACATTTTGTGAATCACAGACGCTCACCCAGTATGTATTTCACCGTTATCCAACAAGCAGACATACGGTACTATATCAGAGGTGTACAGCTGTATACGTTGTTGGTGAAACTGTCAATCTCCATATATGTATTTACGGAATGTCACACACACACGCTGACTCTGTGTAGATGTGACAGTAATAAGAAGACCAGATATCCGATACTGTTTGACAATCGGACTGCTCAATACGGTGTATAAAGAAATGGAAATGTCCGTATATGTATTTATGGAGTGTCACACACACACGTTGACTCTGTGTAGATGTGACAGTAATAAGAACACCAGATATCCGATACTGTTTGACAATCGGACTGCTCGATACGGTGTATAAAGAAATGGAAATGTCCATTTATGTATTTATGGAGTGTCACACACACACGCTCACTCTGTAGATTTGATAGTAATAAGAGCACCAGATATCCGATACTGTTTGACAATCGGACTGCTCAATATGGTGTATAAAGAAATGGAAATGTCCGTATATGTATTTATGGAGTGTCACACACACAGGCTGACTCTGTGTAGATGTGACAGTAATAAGAACACCAGATATCCGATACTGTTTGACAATTGGACTGCTCAATACGGTGTATAAAGAAATGGAAATGTCCGTATATGTATTTATGGAGTGTCACACACACACGCTGACTCTGTGTAGATGTGACAGTAATAAGAACACCAGATATCCGACACTGTTTGAGAATCGGACACCTCTATACGGTGTATGTATGGAAAAATGTTAATCTCAGTATATTTTTTTACGGAGTCACACACATATAGCATGTATTTGTCCATGATACCAGCCGGTACACGGTAGTGTGTGAGGAGCGTACACCTCTATACGGTGTGTGAAAAAATGTATGCTCAGTATCTACTGTGCAGAAAAAAAGGAATAAAAGGATTTTTGCTTTTAAAAAAGCAGTCTGCACAGCAGTGTGCAAACAGCAATGCAGCTATCAGGGAGCCTATAAGGCAGCCTAATCACCAACAGAGCTGCTGCACAAAAAGTGTGAAAAAATGAAGGATTGGTAACTGTGCAGAAAAAAGGAATAAAACTATTTTTGCTTTTAAAAAAGCACTCTGCACAGTATTGTGCAAACAGCAATGCAGCTATCAGGGAGCCTATAAGGCAGCCTAATCACCAACAGAGCTGCTGCACAAAAAGTGTGAAAAAATGAAGGATTGGTAACTGTGCAGAAAAAAGGAATAAAACTATTTTTGCTTTTAAAAAAGCACTCTGCACAGTATTGTGCAAACAGCAATGCAGCTATCAGGGATCCTTATAAGGCAGCCTAATAACCAACAGAGCTGCTGCACACAAATATATCCTCCCCTGTCACTGTACACTATACAGTTGTGTTTTACAGTGACAGTCGCTATCAGCACAAGCAATTTCTTTTACTTTTTCCCTGCCTAAACACTCTCCCTATTGAGAACGATCAGCAGCAACCTCTCCCTATGATAAGATCGGCAGAAGTAAGATGGCGATCGGCGGTCACGGCCTTTTATAGGCACTGTGACGCCACACAAAGCCAGCCAATCACTTGCATGCCCTTCTGTAGCATGGTGGGGACCGCTGCCGACGTAATCGCGTTGCCGACAGTGTGCGTCCTTCATGATTGGCTGAAAATAGGCGCTGGAAGGATTGTCGGAAATGCGACTTTGGCGCTCAAGTCGGCGACCTCATGGTCGACCTCACGCTATGGTCGGGTTTCGATCGGCGAAACCCAACTTTAGCAAAAGTCGGTGGATTCTGAATTTGGCCGAACTGTTTCGCTCAACTCTAGTGATAACCCTTTAAAGATACAGGTTGTTATTCAAAAAACAAGCACTTATAGAGCTCTGTAAATAACAAATGAAAAAGTAATAGCTCTCAGAACATGGTGCAAATATCTAAATATATATATTTTTTATTAGAAAGGGATTTTTGTTGATAAAATAAATAAATTGCATATCACTGTACTCATATCAACCTATACTATACAATTATGCCATTAAATTAAATAAAATATGATCAAAAAGTCTTATGTACCCGATAATTCAATATGAAACCTGCTCTACCCTGATTCTGCAGGTCCCATGTGCAATTCGTTCTGATGAAGGTCTTCCATTAAGACACAAATGTCTAAAATATTCTGGATTGCAAATACTAAATAAAATAATAATACTTTTTCAACATATTGAGTGGCAAGTTTCATGTTGAATTGTATTACAGGATAGAAACTTAACAAAGTTTGCACACACTGCAGCAGGGATTTTGGACCATCCCTCCATACAGATCATCTCCAGATCTTTCAGGCTTCGGGGCTGTCACTGGGCAACATTCCAACTCCCTCCAAATATTTTCTATTGGGTTCAGGTCTGGACACTGGCTAGTCCTTTCCAGGATCTTGAGATGCTTCGGGTTATTGTCATTCTGGAAGACCCAGCCATGACCCATCTTCAATTATCTTACTGAGGGAAGGAGGTTGTTCGCCAAAATCTCACAATGCATGACCCCATTTATCCTCCCTTCAATACAGTGCAGTTGTCCTGTCCCCTTTGCAGAAAAGCACCCCCAAAGTATGATGTTTCCTCCACCATGCTTCACAGTTAGAACAGCGTCATAGGGGTTGAACTCGTCATTCTTCTGCCTACAAACACGGCAAGTGGAGTTGACACAAAAAAAGTTCTAATTTGGTCTCATCTGTCCACATGACCTTCTCCCCATTGGCAAACTTCAAACTGTGCTGTTGTGAGCAGGGGGACCTTGCATGCCCTGCAGGATTTCAATACATGATGGCTTAGTGTTACTAACGGTATTGTTTGAGACTGTGGTCCCAGCTCTCTTCAGGTCATTGACTAGATCCTCCATGTAATTCTTAGATGATTCCTGACCTTTCTCGGAATCATCCTTACCCCACAAGGCGAGATTTTGCATGGAGCCCCAGTCCGAGGAAGATTGACAGTCTTCATATGTTTCTTTCATTTTCTAATAATTGTGCCAACAGTTGTTGCTTTCTCACCAAGCTGCTTACATCTTGTCCTGTAGCTTATCCCAGCATTTTGCAGGTTTACAATTTTTTCCCTGGTGTCTGTGATGAAGGAGCAGCCGCCATCTTGGATATGGGGCCTAATGCTTGCCTCATGTCTGAGCTTGGCCTGTCCCAGTGACACCATTTTGGTCTGAGTTCACAAGAATTACAGGCAGCTAACTGCTCCTACCCCCCCAGGGCCTATAAGCATATTGAAGAAAACAGGATTTAGTGCTCCAATGTTGAATAGCAAGGCCTTTTAGTATGATAATGAAATAAGGCCAAAAGAGAACTTCAAAGCTTGAGTAGGGGCCATGCCAGCATGGGGCAGGAACGTGCCTGGGGGCTTCAATTAGAATATACCTGTCAGCTGGACACAGAAATACACATCCATTGTCTCTCCCAGCAGCTCCGACTCCATTCTATGATCGTGGATTATGAGCACACCTTTCGAGTTATAGAGCAGTGCAGCTCCTGAGTCGGTGAGGGCTCTGGGACCTGAGATATAGGGATTGTCATGATCCATGCTGGATCAGGACTGATAAAAAGCACAGGTAACCTTTTTTTTCTTAAGCTGTGCTTAAGTTTGGTTTTTGCCCCCGGTGGCCATTAGGTTTATTGCACTGTGGTGTCTTTTGTTCTAAGTTTGCCCCCGGTGGTGGTGAGCGTCAATGCACTCTTGCTTCTTTAGTTAAGTGCACATGATTATAATGCAGGTCTGATGATCTGGCTGCTATAAAAGAGTCACAGGTGTTGCAATCAGCGTTGGTGATAGTGTTCATTTCAACCATCCTTGGTGGAGGAAGGAGCTGGAGAGCGTTCCTTGCAGCACTGTCTTAGCCCTGGTGTGGAAGGAGTCATAGGGGATTACCTTGTAGCTCTGACAGAGCTTGGTGGCAGCGATTCAGGAGGAGAGCTGCATTCTGGTGGTGGACTCTGTTGCCAGGAGCAAGTGCAAGAGAGTAAAGCTAAGTGGTGTTTCCCTGTTTGTGTTTTTCCTTAGTGTGTATTAGTACAGCGGTGGGGCCAGTGCCTGCACCACCCAGCTCCCTAGCAAGGGATAGGTGTAGGGTGTGCTAGGGCGACAGGTTCCTGATCAGCGCCTGCTGTGGAACTGGCATAGGGAACATTAGGAGCGTTAGGGACACTGACTCAGGGGAGTGCAGGAGGTCTCCATGTCCCTTTTCCCTATCGCAGGGCCCACCGTTGTAACTGTCTCCCCTTTCCCTGTGTCTTGCTGTTTTAGTTACCGGCCTGTGGGTCGAGTCACACAGGACAGTATCACGTGCTGCGTCTTGTTGTTTTAGTTACCGGCCTGCGGGTCGCGTCACACAGGATGAGTCATCGTGACATTATCACCAACCCATAACTCTTTTTTTCTTAGCCATGGACCCAGTTCAGAGCTTTGCCCAAATGCTGCAGACCCTTACTGAGGAGATTAGGGTGCTGCGTGGTGAGTTGGTGCAGCAACTGCAGCAGTTGGTGGGCTTTGGGGGCTTGGTTCAGAGACAGGCTCAGCCAGAACCCAAGATATCCTTCCCTGACAGATTTTCTGGAGGGAGAGATCAATTCTTGGTGTTTCAACAAGCCTGTAAATTAAATTTCAGGCTGCGCCCTCTTTCATCAGGGAGTGAAGAGCAACGGGTGGAAATCATTATGTCCCTTCCTAAAGGGGATCCCCAATCCTGGGCCTTCTCCCTACCGGACGATTCTCCATCATTAGAGTCCGTGGACGAGTTTTTTGCGGCTCTGGCGCTTGTGTATGGGGATCCTGATGGCGTCGCCCTGGTGGAATCCCGAATCCATAGGTGTAAACAGGGAGCCCGTGTTGCTGAGGAGTACTGCTCAGAGTTTAGGAGATTGGCCACTAACATTCAGTGGAATGACTCTGCGCTTAGGAGTCAATTTGTGCAGGGTTTGTCTCCAAAGTTGCAGGATACTCTGGTGCGGTACGCCGCCCCCAAGTCGCTGGAGACCGCCATTTCCCTTGTCACCCCTGTGGATAGACGCCTTAGGGAAAGACATATACAAAAAGTGCCCCCTGATGTCCTCGCTAGGGAGGAGGACCCACTAGTGCGGACAGAGGAACCCAGACAGCCCGATGTTGTTGATACAAAAAAGGGGGTGTCTGCGGCTCATTGTGGTGGGGGGTATGCTTTTCCTGTGGGAAGCTTGGCCATTTTATGAGAGCCTGCCCAGTTCATGCCAAGTCTCCTGATGAACCTATGCAAGTAGGAGGAGCTAGTTTGTATTCGGAGCTGCCTACGGTTCGGGGAGTGGTGTCGGCATGTTTGTACTGTGGGCAGACTGGTCATGTCCTGAAGGCTTGCCCATTGCGCGCCAAATTATCTGTGCCATCTGAGAAGCCGCATTCCCCTGGTCGCTTGGAGGGAGGCGATCAGGGAGTATACATTTCCTCCATTTTGCCCTCCCAAGGTACCATGTCAGCAGAGGTCTTGGCTGGCAGGGTACCGGAGGTGATACCAGTGCTTGTGGACAGCAGAGCAGGAGTCAGTCTGGTGGATGCTTGCTTTGTCCAGACTCATGGTCTGAGGTGTAGAACGCTAGCCCAACCCATTAGCATCCAGGCCATAAACTCTGTTCCAGTGAGCCAGGGGAGCTTGAGCCAAGTCATGGAGAATATCCATCTGTGTATAGGACATCATGAGGAGTCCTTGTCATGCTACGTCTTGGAGGGAATGCCAGTACCTATTGTTTTAGGCCTCCCTTGGCTGAAAAGACACAACCCGGTAATAGATTGGCGGGCGAGGGAAGTGGTCAGCTGGGGGCACTCGTGTGAGGGCTGCTGCCTAGGAACTACTGTCTCTACCGTCTCTCTTCAATGGACCCCTTCCTCTCCGGTGAGAGCAGCAGATGTGCTGCAGGAGAGTAGGCCAACCCTGGGAGGCGCAGACCTCGTGGTGGAAGGGGTTGGAGGGGGGTGTACCCCTTGGTGATGTGCGGGGGTGTGAGTGTGGTGACACAGGGGGATGCCTCTGTTGTCAATCCCAGAAAGAGTTCTCCAAATCGTGACAAAGGAACGAGTGGCCGGAGTAAATTGCAGGAGTAACCCACAGACTGTCACACGCTCAGGTTGGATCACACCACAAAATAACAAGAAGATCCGCAAGAAATAATCACACATGTGGGACAATGTTCCACGCCTCAATGATACACTTAGAGTGGTGGGTGGAGGAGGACTTCCTGGCAGAAAGGGTTCAGTATAACCAGATACCAGGTATATATAGCATAGTTTAAACATTAAAAATGTACGTCTTTATATTCAGGAGTAGTGTTGAGCCACCCCGCTAGTGTTCCAGTTCGTTTTGGTTTGTCGAATGTTTGTTGAACACCATTGAAAACAATGGCAGGCAAACACAAACACATACAAACACATAGAAAACAATTACAAAACACCTTAAAAGGTGTCCCAAAGCAGACAAAATGCTCAGAATACAAAAATAACATATGGAAAACGGCAACTAAATTTAGAAAAGAGGTGGAGGAGCAAAAGGAGGAGGAGGAGACACAGATATAGGCATGTCATGCCCTTATGAAGTCAAGAAAGGCTGGAATAAAAATGTAAAATACCAAAAAACAGTAAAAATCTGAAATCAAAGATGATCATATACCGTCGGACTTCCCACCATAAATTAGGCCAACTGCTGATCAGGCGGCGTTATTCCCACGAACCTCCGAACAGCGTCCATGAAGGCAAAGTGTTTGGTTTCCACGGGCAGTATGTTTGCAAAGCTGAACCTTAAAGGAATGTCCACAAGGGCACCACCAGGAATGGAGCGTGAGGCTTAATTCGACTCCTCCCGGGAAACCTCAACCATGCTAGCTACAGAAAAGATTGACAGATTGCAAGCTTTGTTGATTCTGTGGGTGGTGGGGGAAGTCCGTTTTTAGTTGTGCTATCGATTTGTCAGCATAATTCCGGTAACGAACGAGACTCCGGCATGCCCCCGCGGTACGCGTCAAGCTTACTAGAGGGACACACGAGGCTCTGGCATGCGAGATCGATCAATAACAGGTCTGTCATGCCCTTACATGTCCGGGGCTGTATGCGCGCTACACTGAAAGGTTCAGCGTGTGTCGCTTACAGGTGCAGATAACCCACTGAACCCTGTTAGTGATGGGGATCTGGGATTACAATTCTTCCCCGCGAACGAGGATTTCCCACTAAGTGCAGGTCAACCGGAATTCCGGAATTAGGCCTAACTGGCATTCCAGAAAAAAATGAAAAAATTAACTGTCGAAACCACAGGTGCTGTAGCTTGCTTAACAGCTTGGCTCCTCTGCTGAGTAGCACGCAGTTCTTACATAAACTGGCGGCATAGCTTGGTTCACTGGTGGGCTCCTCTGCTGAGTAGCAGACAGTGCTACAAGGCCCAAAAGGATTTTCTGGACAAGATGCGGTAAAAAATAATTAGAATCACACACGGTCTAGCTCCTTGACAGGTGTACTACACCGCTTGCTACCACACACCGCTACTATGCCATGAAACAAGTCTATTAACATTGAAAACCATTATTAATGTGAAAATGAAGTTATGCTTTTGGTGAACGAACCGTTCTCAAACGGAACCGCGAACAGCTGAATTTTAAGCAAAGTGTTCGACGAACGGCTTGAACACCGCCCAAAACAGCTGGAATTTTAACGTGGCGAACAGGTCGACTCGAACACCGCTCTTCTCTAATCAGGAGGCAGACTCAGATGTTCTCAGGCCCGGTATGGATTCAACAAGATTGTAGAGAGTTGAGAAAGGGTACAGTATCACCCGATAACTGGTATATATGTAGCATAGTTTACACATGAAAAACCTATGTCTATATATCAGGAGGCAGACTCAGAGGGTCTCAGGCCCAGTATGGATTTGACGTGATTGTACAAAGTTGAGAAAGGGTACATTATCACTGGATAACAGATATATATGTAGCATAGTGTACACCTGAAAAACCTATGTCTATATATCAGCAGGCAGACTCAGAGGGTCTCAGGCCCAGTATGGATTTGACGTGATTGTACAAAGTTGAGAAAGGGTACAGCATCACCGGATAACAGGTATATATAGCATAGTTTAAACATTAAAAACCTATGTCTATATATCAGGAGGCAGACTCAGATGGTCTAAGGCCCAGTATGGATTTGACGTGATTGTAGAAATTTGAGAAAGGGTACAGTATCACTGGATAGCAGGTATATATAGCATCGTTTAAGCATTAAAAATCTGCGTGTATATTTCCGGAGTCCGACAAAGACATTCACAGCCTCAGTATGGATTAGACTAGAATCTAAAAAGTAGAAAAAGGGTTATGTATTCGAAGTGCACACCAGTATACACTGTTGGGGTATTTTTCAATCTTCATATATATTTCAGTCTCTGTAAGACAGTCTAGGCTCTCCGCAAGAGGAAACGAGATGGATACAAGAACAGACGGAAAGTTGACTGATTGCAGAAATTTTAGAATTACTAATCACGGTAAAAACTCCCGGGAGAATTCTCAGAGGCGATGCTGACCCTCAATTACTTTGTCTGTGGAGACAGCGAAAACAGTTCTTGAGAAGAAAGGTTTGCTGTATTGCAGTACCGTGGAACCCATCACCGTTACTCATCTCCATCAAATTGTGATCACAGGGACAGATTTAGACATTGTCCTCCCTGCCTATCATGATCTGTCAGGTAACTTTGGAGTGCAAAAGACACAAGCCACAGGCCGTAGGCGATTCTACTGGATTGGCATGAGAGGACACATTTAAAAATGTGGGCAGGAATGTCACACGTCTGAGTCGGAAAACAGTGGAAGCTGATGATAAACCACCACTGCATCTCATTGTGAGTCGACGTCCATAACAAATGGAAGCCATTGATCATCTGAAGATAGAGCCCGGCAGGACAGGGCATAGGTACGTCTTAACCATCATCTGTCATTTCACCAAATTTGTATTGGCAGTCCCAGTGAAGCATTTAACAGGCCAGACTACACAGTGGTGGAGCAGGGAGAGGTAAGTATTGCAAGTGCTGGTGCCCTGAGCAAGCAGGGGTGCCCACTTGTGGGCGGCGGTACTGGCACAGGGCCCCTCACAGTACGCCGGTGTGTCTGATGGTGGGTGTGCACCCTTATCATCAGAGACACTTGATTCTACTATGAGGGACCTTGTGCCAGTGCCGTTGCCAAAGAGTGTGCCCACCCACCTGTCCAGGGCAACGGCACTCGCATGGGTGCGTGCGCCAGGTGGTGACCCCGGCCCTGTGGGGGGAGGCAGCCCAGTTAGGGAGGTGGAAAAAATGGCATATGTTGATGTTGGACATTCAGCAGCTGCAAATGGAGAAATAGGAGAAGTCCGCGGAAGAGGAGGACAAAATCAAGCCATTTTTCTGGCAACCTACATGTCAGCAGGGGAGGGTGGGACAAAATCCTTTGAAACCCATGCATGGTTCATTTTAATGAAGGTTAGATCATAAACATTTTGGGTCGACAGACGGGTCCTTTTTTCTGTCAGCATTGATCCAACTGCACTGAAGACTCATTCAGATAACACACTAACAGAAGGGCAAGCGAGCTCCTGTAAGGCATATTGTGCCAATTGAGGCCAGGTGTCAAGTTTACTGGCTCAATAGTCAAAGGGGAATGACCAGTGAGGAACAACATCGATATGGGACGAGAAGTAGTTTGTTACCATAGTTGACAACTGCTTTCTCCTGTCACTTTCAATCGACGCAGTATTACCAGTCATGTGAGCGGTACTTGAAAAATCAGTCCACAACATGGTCATGAAACCCCTGTGTCCAACGCCACTTCGGCTGTGTGCACCACGAACACCTCTTGTCCCCTACAGCTCATCGGAAAAACATCACCGCCGCTGTGTGCTGGGAATGCCTCAAACAACCGGTTTACCAGAGTTGCTTGTTTGTTAGCCTATATTAGCTCTAGGTTCTAGTGTGGCATAATGTTTTGGAATTTGCCTTTATAGCGTGGATCCAGGATGCTGGCCAACCAGTAGTCGTCATCGTTCATCATTTTGGCAATGCGGCGGTCCATTTTTAGGATCTGCAAGGCATAATCAGACATGTGGGCCAATGTTCCAGGTGTCAATGATGCACTGCGAGTGCTGGGTGGAGGAGCACTTTCTGGCAAATCAACATCCCTCCAGTCACGCACAAACCCTGTACCTGACCTTGCCACGCCAACATTTTTTCTTGCCCCCTGAGAAGCATCCTCTTCCCCAAAATAATCATCCCCATCATCCTCCTCCTCTTCCTCTTCTTCCTCCACCTCGTCCAGGAGAGCTCCCTGAGCAGACAATGGCTGGCTGTCATCAAGGCTTCCCTCCTCCTCTTCCTCCTCGGCTACAGACGCCTGCTCCTTAATGTGCGTCAAAGTTTGCATGAGCAGACGCATAAGTGGGATGCTCATTCTTATGATGGCGTCGTCTGCGCTTACCAGCCATGTGTATTCCTCAAAAAACTGAAGGACTTTACAGAGGTCTTTCAGCTTCGACCACTGCACACCAGACAACTCCATGTCTGCCTGCAAACTGCCTGCCCGTGTATCCTCCCACAAATGAATTACAGCCTGCCTCTGTTCGCACAGCCTCTGAACCATGTGCAGGGTGGAGTTCCACCTTGTTGCAATGTTGATAATTAGGCAGTGCTTGGGAAGGTGGAGCAATCGCTGCAGCTTCTGCATACGACTGGAGTGTACGATGTGCGAGCACAGTCTTTGCACCTTATGGAGCAGGGGTGTTAACTCCGGATAATTATTGAGGAAGCACTGCACCACCAGGTTCAAGGTTTGAGCCAGGCAAGGTATGTGTCTGAGTTTTGAAAGGGCTATGGCTGCCACAAAATTCCGGCCGTTATCACTAATTACCTTGCCTGCCTCAAGATGTAGACTGCCCAGCCATCACTCAGTTTGTCGCTGCAAGTAGTTGGCCAGTACCTCCGCGGTGTGTCTGTTGTCGCCCAAACACATCATCTTCAACACAGCCTGCTGGAGCTTACCACTAGCTGTTCGATAATGGGACACCTCGTGTGCAGCACTGGCAGCTGCGGATGGAGTGCTCGTGCGACTGCGCTCTGTGGACGAGCTTTCGCTTCTGGAGGAGGAGGGTCGAACGCCTACAGCCAACTGTTTCCTATACCGTGGGCTAGGCAGCACTGTCCCATCGCTGCTGTCCCCTGTGGACTCTGAATCCACCACATTAACCCAGTGTGCAGTGATGGACACGTAACGGCCCTGGCCATGCCTAATGGACCATGCATCTGTTGTGAGGTGCACCTTTCCACTCACTGATTGCTTGAGTGCATGGACTATGCGATCTTTCACATGCACGTGGAAGGCTGGGAAGGCTTTCCGTGAAAAGAAGTGCCGACTGGGTGGTCATAGCGTGGTACTGCGTAGGCCATGAGCTCGCGGAAAGCTTTGCTTTCAACCAACCGGTAGGGCATCATCTCTAACGAGATTAGTTTGGCAATGTGGGCGTTCAAAGTCAGTGTACGTGGATGAGAGGATGAGTACTTTCTTGTCCTACTCAGAGTCTCTGGTAGGGTGAGCTGGACTTGAGAGCAGCATATGGTGGAACTAGGGGTGGACATGGCGGACTGAGAGAGGGTTGGTGATGGTGTTGGTGGTGTTGCTGATGGCCTAGATTCAGTCTTTCATAGCAATAACATTGTGATTCCATGACTGCTTTGCCCTTGCGATGACACCTCAACATTTGCTGCTGGTGGTGTGCTAACCGGTGGGCTTACAGTGGGGGAAGTGATGTAGCGTTGATGACTACCTTCATTCGGAGCAGGTGCACATGTGGTACGTGAGGTTTGGTTGTCCGTCCATGCTTGCAAGTGCATGGTGGTTAAATGTCTAAGCATGCAACTGGTATTCAAATTTCTCAGATTTTTCCCTCGGCTAAAGGTCTTTGCGCACTTCTTACAGATAACTTTTGCCTGATCATTAGGATTTTGTTCAAAAAAGTGCCGCACTGCACTCTTCCTACTATGGAAGACATTTTGAGACCTTGCACGCTGTGCTAATTTGACCATCTGGCCAAGCTGTCCTGCAACTCTTTTGGTTTTTGTAACATGTTTTTGGACTGCTAAGGTCATGCCAGATAACAGCTGTTGCGATGTCGTTGCTTGCTGCGGATCCTCCTCCTTCTCTTCTGAGCTATTGGCAGCGGCACCCTCTTCCCCCAATGGATGCCAATCTGGGTCAACAACTGGGTCATCCATCACCTCCTCTTCAATGTCATGTGCACCTTCCTCTGTGTCACCGTGTAAGGTGGTATAGTATGCGGGAAGGGGCACCTGAGTTTCATCAGGGTCTCATTCTGACTCAGTACACTGCGAGGACAATGTAGTGCTCTGAGTAAATGTACCAGCAGAAAAATCTAGCAGTGGTTGTGCATCAGTGCACTCCATGTCAGATTCATCTTGGAATGGGGGAATTCACGATTTGACTTGCTAACCCAGGCATGGTATGTGAAAAGATCTCCATGGAGTAATCGGTAGTGTGGCCTGCCACATCCTTCACTTTTGGTTGGGGTGAAGGACACAAGGAAAGGTGTTGTTCCTGACCAGGAGCCTCCACTGACGACAGTGCTTTTATTTTTTGAAACTTCAGAAGAGGAGGCGAGAGAGCTGGAGGTTGTGTCAGCAATGTAAGCCAAAACTTGTCCCTGAAGCGCTGGCTTTAAAAGTGGTTTATCTACTCCCAGAAAATGGAGCCTTCGCGGCCTTGTGGAACCATACGATGACGCAGGCTCAACAGCTCCTGCTTTAGGTGCTATTGTGCTTTTGCCACTACCAACAGATGCAACACCACCACCATCACCATTGGGACCAGCTGGCAACCCCCGCCCACTTCCGTGGCATCTTCCACCATACTTCCTCATTTTTGTGAAAATATACCCAAAATAACACCAGCTATATGGTACTGTAAAACAAGGTAGAAGGCGTATCTACTGTTGGTGAGAATTTGAATCTCACTATAGATTTGAGGACGCAGAACTATTGTCTCAGGCCCAGGAGAGATTACACCTCAATGTAACAGGCTGAAATTGGAAGGTGTATGACAAGGTGGAGGGTGTCTATAGGATTGGTGAGAATTTGAATCTCACTAGAGATTTGAGGACGCTGAACTATTGTCTCAGGCCCAGGAGAGATTACACCTCAATGTAACAGGCTGAAATTGGATGGTGTATGACAAGGTGGAGGGTGTCTATAGGATTGGTGAGAATTTGAATCTCACTATAGATTTGAGGATGCTGAACTATTGTCTCAGGCCCAGGAGAGATTACACCTCAATGTAACAGGCTGAAATTGGATGGTGTATGACAAGGTGGAGGGTGTCTATAGGATTGGTGAGAATTTGAATCTCACTATAAATTTGAGGACGCTGAACTATTGTCTCAGGCCCAGGAGAGATTACACCTCAATGTAACAGGCTGAAATTGGATGGTGTATGACAAGGTGGAGGGTGTCTATAGGATTGGTGTGGAAGGAGTCATAGGGGATTTCCTTGTAGCTCTGACAGAGCTTGGTGACAGCGATTCAGGAGGAGAGCTGCATTCTGGTGGTGGACTCTGTTGCCAGGAGCAAGTGCAACAGAGTAAAGCTAAGTGGTGTTTCCCTGTTTGTGTTTTTCCTTAGTGTGTATTAGTACAGCGGTGGGGCCAGTGCCTGCGCCACCCAGCTCCCTAGCAAGGGATAGGTGTAGGGTGTGCAAGGGTGGCAGGTTCCTGATCGGCGCCCGGTGTGGAGCCAGCATAGGGAACGTTAAGAGCTTTAGGGACACTGACTCAGGGGAGTGCAGGAGGTCTCCACGTCCCCTTTCCCTATCGCAGGGTCCACCGTTTTAACTGTTTCCCCTTTCCCCGTGTCTTGTTTTAGTTACCGGCCTGCGGGCCGAGTCACACAGGACAGTATCACGTGCCGCGTCTTGTTGTTTCAGTTACCGGCCTGTGGGTCTCGTCACACAAAACGGGTCATCGTGACAGGGATTGGCCCTCCACAGCGACCCAATGGGGCCATGTTTGCTCTCCACACGACAGGCAAAACAAACCGCATTCACTGGTACCTCTTGTGTCCTGATCCGATCATCCTGGAGGAAGTTACCCCCTTTCTTAGATATTGGGAATAAGTTCTGCAGGGAGCTAAAGGGTGGAGATTATTAGCCCACCCTCTGACATAGGGGGAGGAACCCAGCATGCTTAAGAACTGGGAGCACATGGCAGACTGTCTCACTCACACAGAAGAACCAGATGATGATCTAAGAAGGAACTGGGGACAGACCTGCCAAGGGAGCAGTGGCCCAGGCTTTGGGGTCTGTCCGGCAGCTAAGATTCTTGTACCTGTGGACTGCAGAGCTCCTGGCATCCACATGCAACCTACAACCTGGTAAATTGACCTCCAGCTTAATATCTAAGTCTTGTACCATTATTGTTATATTTTACTCTGACTGCAAATCCATTGTAATTCCGTTGTATAGCTTACTGTATATTTCTGTAATTATCTAGTGCGTCCTTAAGGCAATTACACCATAACATTAACCTTGGGCTGATGCTTTTACTCTGATTACGGATCTTAGAACACCCAGCGGGTAATAGAACATCCTCCCCGGCGGCTATTTGCTCTTGGTGCAGTTCCCTTAATGACCTGAGAGACAAAGGGGGCACCGGAGAGCTGTGCCTGTGTAGTTACGTCACATTGGTGACGTGGGAGGAACCAGTCCTTCCTCCACAGTGTCCTTAGACAGCTTTTTGGTCTTGGCCATGGCGGAGAGGTTGGAGTGTGATTGATTGAGTGTGTGGATAGGTGTATTTTATACAAGGAACAAGTTCAAACAGGTGCAATTAACACAAGTAATAAGTGCAGAGTAGGAGGGCTTCTTAAAGAAAACTAACAGGTCGGTGAGAGCCAGAATTCTAGCAGGTTGGTAGGTGATCAGATGCTTATTTCATGCTATTTAATTATTTAAAAATCATGCAATGTGATTTTCTGATTTTTACTTTTAGATTCTGTCTCTCACAGTTGAAGTGTACCTATGGTAAAATTACAGACACCTCCATTCTTTGTAGGTGGGGAAATGTGCTAAATCGGCAGTGTATCAAATACTTATTTTCCCTATTTATATGTCATAAAAGGGTTAAAAGCCTCAAGGGTCATATTTCTAAACCTACTATGTAATACTATACAGTTGTGGCCAAAAGTATTGACACCCCTACAATTCTGTCAGATAATATTCAGTTTCTTCCCGAAAATAATTGCAAACACATATTCTTTGGCATATTATCTTCATTTAATTTGTCTTAAATGAAAAAACACAAAAGGAATTGTCCTAAAGCCAAATTGGATATAATTCCACACCAAACATAAAAAAGAGGATGGACAAAAATATTGGCACTGTTCGAAAAATCATGTGATGCTTCTCTAATTTGTGTAATTAACAGCACCTGTGACTTACCTGTGGCACCTAACAGGTGTTGGCAATAACTAAATCACACTTGCAGCCAGTTGACATGGATTAAAGTTGACTCAACCTCTGTCCTGTGTCCTTGTGTGTACCACATTGAGCATGGAGAAAAGAAAGAAGACCAAAGAACTGTCTGAGGACTTGAGAAACCAAATTGTGAGGAAGCATGAGCAATCTCAAGGCTACAAGTCCATCTCCAAAGACCTGAATGTTCCTGTGTCTACCGTGCGCAGTGTCATCAAGAAGTTTAAATCCCATGGCACTGTGGCTAACCTCCCTAGATGTGGACGGAAAAGAAAAATTGACAAGAGATTTCAACGCAAGATTGTGCGGATGTTGGATAAAGAACCTCGACTAATATCCAAACAAGTTCAAGCTGCCCTGCAGTCCGAGGGTACAACAGTGTTTACCCGTACTATCCGTCGGTGTCTGAATGAAAAGGGACTGTATGGTAGGAGACCCAGGAAGACCCCACTTCTTACCCCGAGACATAAAAAAGCCAGGCTGGAGTTTGCCAAAACTTACCTGAAAAAGCCTAAAACGTTTTGGAAGAATGTTCTCTGGTCAAATGAGACAAAAGTAGAGCTTTTTGGGCAAAGGCATCAACATACAGTTTACAGGAGAAAAAAAGAGGCATTCAAAGAAAAGAACACGGTCCCTACAGTCAAACATGGCGGAGGTTCCCCGATGTTTTGGGGTTGCTTTGCTGACTCTGGCACTGGACTGCTTGACCGTGTGCATGGAATTTTGAAGTCTGAAGACTACCAACAAATTTTGCAGCATAATGTAGGGCCCAGTGTAAGAAAGCTGGGTCTCCCACAGAGGTCATGAGTCTTCCAGCAGCACAATGACCCAAAACACACTTCAAAAAGCACTAGAAAATGGTTTGAGAGAAAGCACTGGAGACTTCTAAGGTGGCCAGCAATTAGTCCAGACCTGAATCCCATAGAACACCTGTGGAGAGATCTAAAAATGGCAGTTTGGAGAAGGCACCCTTCAAATATCAGGGACCTGGAGCAGTTTGCCAAAGAAGAATGGTCTAAAATTCCAGCAGAGCATTGTAAGAAACTCATTGATGGTTACCGGAAGCGGTTGGTTGCAGTTATTTTGGCTAAAGGTTGTGCAACCAAGTATTAGGCTGAGGGTGCCAATACTTTTGTCTGGCCCATTTTTGGAGTTTTGTGTGAAATGATCAATGTTTTGCTTTTTTCTTCATTCTCTTTTGTGTTTTTTCATTTAAGACAAATTAAATGAAGATAATAATACCAAAGAATTTGTGTTTGCAATCATTTTCAGGAAGAAACTGAGTATTATCTGACAGAATTGCAGGGGTGTCAATACTTTTGGCCACAACTGTATATACTTCAGGAAATTCATATGTGTCTTTTGGCTAGGTAACATGACATGACCTTTATCTTATGATCCTTGATAAAAATCAGTGGTTTTCTCAGGTTATGGTGTTATATATTTTGTTTATCTTCACACCTCATCACATAGATATGGGTCTGCTAAACAGGATGTGCTATTCACTAGAAATATATGATCATTTCACAGTTACTTAAGAAGTCTTCTTGGCAACAAATAATTTTAGAAACTTCAAGTATTTTGTTTTTTAACTGCACTAGCCAAGTATATTATACTAGATGATTTTCTTATGGGTTTCCTTTATACTATTACAAAGGAGAGTCTGTGGATTACACATGTTCTGACACCTTGGGAATATGAAGACGTACACTACACATGCATCTGTCAAGGGTGTGGAAAGAGAACAGCTTGGGAACTGGCAAACATCTTGGAATTAAAATGCAAATGAAAAGCGTTCCGGAGCGCACATAGTAACAGCTGGATGCAGCCCGTGTTACGGTTTATCACTCTGCGCTGTCACATGTTACAAATATGGTGTTTTTTATACACTTAGAAACTATTACTTTACAATATTCCTCTGTGTGGGAACGCATAGCATTGCTTTCAGGGGCTTCTCCTGGACACATCTAAAGGTAAGCAAATAGTGGAGTATCCTACCCAATGGCTGTTCACCTGTCTACAGCATATATTATTCAACAACCCAAAACTTACCCCTGCTTGTCTTATCTAGCAGAATAAACTATGAAACCACTTCTCTAGTGTCCTACTAGATTGTTATAAGTTTAATAAATGATAAAATCTTTTTTTGCCACAGAAAATGTCAAACTTATTTTTTTTTTTTCTGGGTAATATTGTTGGGTTGACCTCCACAGGAATGATGTTTTAAGTCTTCTATTGGCAAATTTCACATAAGATAATGCTGGCTGAATTATTGCACTCTACATCTTGAATGCTATAATTTGGAATACTTACAAACATACATATATACAAATATATTACAGAATATTTAAACTGAATATATATTACGGAGTCTATATGTACAGAATTGCTAATTTGCACTTTTTTTATATTATGGGAGAATCACACCATGTGATCGCCATGATCAGCTGATAAAATGGGAATCCTCATTATTTTGCAGTGCCTCTGCAGGATTGCTACTTCCAATAGGTGGCACTAGAGTTCTAGTCCTCTACCTCTCTGAAGAGACAATTTGCATATTTACCAGAGGAGCATTGCGGCTTTAAGTCTCTACATCTCAGCATTCTTCGCAAGGAGAAACGATACTTATTGGATATCGGTCAGACGCCTCTCACACAGTCCAAACCAGATATCACCCTTTGCACTGATGAGGGCAGTACCCCAAAACACAGCGTCTGCAAATTGAGATTCTGGTTTTGGCTTTTATCCTCAGTCATGTAACAAGGCTTGTTAAAGGGTCAACATTGACTTTTAGGATTGCTACTTCCAATAGGTGGCACTAGAGTTCTAGTCCTCTTCCACTCTGAAGAGACTATTTGAAGATTTCCCAGAGGAGCATTGCGGCTTTAAGTCTCCTCACCTCGACATGCTTAGCATGTCATTCTCCGCAAGGAGAAACGATACTGCTTGGATATCAGTCAGATGCCTCTCTCACAGCCAAACCAGATATCACACTTTGCACTGATGAGGGGCAGTACCCCGAAACACAGCGTCTGCAAATTTAGATTCTGGTTTTGGCTTTTATCCTAAGTCATTTAACAAGGCTTGTTAAAGGGTCAACATTGACTTTTAGGATTGCTACTTCCAATAGGTGGCAGTTCTAGAGTCTAGGTAGAGTTCTAGTCCTTTTCCTCTCTGAAGAGACAATTTGCATATTTCCCAGAGGAGCATTGCGGCTTTAAGTCTCCTCACCTCGACATGCTTAGCATGTCATTCTCCGCAAGGAGAAACGATACTGCTTGGATATCAGTCAGAAGCCTCTCTCACAGCCAAACCAGATAGCACACTTTGCACTGATGAGGGGCAGTACCCCGAAACACAGTGTCTGCAAATTGAGATTCTGGTTTTGGCTTTTATCCTAAGTAATGTAACAAGGCTTGTTAAAGGGTCAACATTGACTTTTAGGATTGCTACTTCCAATAGGTGGCACTAGAGTTCTAGTCCTCTTCCTCTCTGAAGAGACAATTTGCATATTTCCCAAAGGAGCATTGCGGCTTTAACTCTCCTCATCTTGGCATGCTTAGCATATCATTCTCCGCAAGGAGAAATGATTCTTCTTGGATATCTGCAGGACAGACATGGTATTGCAAGGCACCCACTGAAATGAATAGAGTTTAACATATCCAAATAGGGGAATTTAATACAGGTTTTCTGGATAAGACAACCTTTTTATCTTTGCAGAACAGCTTTCTTTCTGATTGATGGTAATGTAGTAGGTTTGCCTGCAGTTCTAAAAACACATTGTAATGTCATTGTGCTGTGCAGAATGTAAATCTGTTCTATTTGTATGAGTTATGCTTCATGAGCCAATTGCTGTCTATGTAGACTAAGTAGGCAATGCTTTATTTTATTTTCTCTAGAGGTACCAATATTGTTCTTATTACCGGTACTGGTAACGGGTATCTGAAGAGTTAAATATGCCATGTTCTGGCATTAGATTTTGTCACAAAATAAAACGCTGTAAAAGAGATCTTGTCATTGAAGTAAGGAGCACTGAGAATAATGTTCGCCCACCTTTTCTGGGAAATCTTCCAGGTTTTCAGACACTAATTAACCCTGTTCACTGCTGGAACAACGTGAACCAACGTGGATAAAAGGTCACTAGTCACAAAATCATGCATGACCAAAAAGGTGTAAGGGTTGATAAGTAATATAAATGTATCTGGACCACTAATAAGTCGAGCTTGGCTGCAGTAGTTATCATATTCTACGGTTTCTTTTACATTTTTCAGTAAATAAAGTTATAATAATGAGATATTGCGCTACATTACAAATTAAAAATGATAGTGACTTATATAAATTATATGGAAATGGTGCACATGTGTTATTGTACAAAATAAGGAAAACCATTAGGATTTCCTACTGAAAGGGGTTATCCGAGCCTCTCACTTTCACATCGAGCAGGTGAAAGATGCGCCTGATATTGTATCAATGGTCAATGGTGCATGGATTCTATTCTAATTATTAGGTTAGGGGCACAGTACTTACACCTGACAATCCCTGGCAGCACCACATCAGCAGTGCCCCTCAATGCAGGAGTGATAATTCCTTTAGCTGGTAACAAAGGCCTGCTAACCTGCTGGACCTTACAGCATCTACTATGCTTCATGCTTTTGTAGCTAAGTAATTGCATATATCTGGATGGGTTATTCCCACAATCAAAGTAAATGCATACTTTTTGCTAATATACAGTGTAAGGGCGGTTTCACGCGTCCAGATAATTTTGGTACCGGAGCTATCCGTGTCCGTGTGGACACGTGGCACCTCCGTGTGGCACACGTGTGAAAAAAGCCGGATTACTTACCGGTAATGCTCTTTTAATGAGTCCACGACAGCACCCACTGGAGGTATCGGATCCGCCCATTTGGAACAGGAAACCCTACAGGAAAGATAAAAGGGGCGGTCCGCCTTTCCTCCTCAGTTTTACGTTTCAGAGTACCAGAAGGACCGCCAAGGATTAGGCAATGTTCTCTTATTTTAACATCTTTCTTATCCATTATTTGGTTGATATACTTTAACTATTAATATCTTTAGGGAAGGAAGTGAGCGGGTGCTGTCGTGGACTCATTAAAAGAGCATTACCGGTAAGTAATCCGGCTTTTTACTCTTCGCCACGACAGCACCCACTGGAGAGATTCCAGAGACCATCACCTGGGTGGGACCACTGTGTCAAGGACAGTCCGGCCAAAGCTTAAGTCAGAGGCTGATGAAAGATCAAGTCTATAGTGGTTATAGAAGGTAGAAGGGGATGACCAAACTGCCGCCTTACATATAGTTTCAATCGGAACATCTCCCTTTTCTGCCCAAGAAGTTGCCATTGCCCTGGTGGAATGCGCCCTGATGTTCCCTGGAGGATCTTCGTTTTTTGCGGAGTAGGCTAAACGAATGGCTTCTCTGATCCACCGGGAAATGGTGCCCTTCGTGACTCCATACCCCTTCTTACAGCCCTGAAATGAAACAAATAGGGCCCTACTCTGCCTCCAACTGTTGGACCTCTCAATATATTTTAGGACAGTTCTTTTGACGTCCAGAGTATGGAACTTCTGCTCTTCCGGAGTAGAGGGATTTATATAGAAGGTTGGGAGGAGTATCTCCTGAGATCTATGGTATTTTGTTGCCACTTTTGGCAGGTAGGCAGGGTCTGGTTTTAATACCAATCTGTCTTGGTATTCTTGAAAAAAGGGTGGATCTATTGACAAGGCCTGGATATCACCCACTCTTCTAGCTGAGGTCAGTGCTACCAAGAGGGCCATTTTAAGTGCTAAGTGTTTGAAGGGTATTGTGTCGATCGGCTCAAAGGGGTCTACCGTTAGGGCGTCTAAGACCAGATTTAGATCCCATGTAGGGACGGAGGGTATGTGGATTGGAGCTATTCGTTCACATGCTGTAATGAATCGAGTTATCCACTTGTTGCCTGCTATATTATGGCCATATAGTGCTCCTAATGCCGATATTTGTACTCTTAGCGTATTTACTGCTAAGCCCAAGTCTTTCCCTTTCTGCAGAAATTCTAAGATTGGGATTATCGGAACTTCTGCTGTATGAGGTACTGTATGGAATTGAAGAAATTTTTTCCATATTCTAGTGTAAATTTGGGTTGTGGACTGTTTTCTACTTTGTAGTAGTGTAGAAATTAAAGACTCAGAGAATCCTCTTGTCCTCAATAACTGCCTCTCAAATTCCACGCCGTCAAGTGCAAGCTGACCACTTGAGGGTGGAAAAAGGGGCCTTGGGAGAGTAGGTTGGGAGTTGAAGGAAGGACCCAAGGATCTGTTATTGACATAATCTGCAGCCATGAAAACCACGGTCTTTTTGGCCAGAACGGTGCTATTAAGATTATCCTTGCTTTGTCGTCTCTGATCTTCCGAATTACTTGAGGTAGGAGGATCAATGGAGGGAACGCATATGCCAGGTTGAAATTCCATGGAGCTAGAAGGGCGTCTAGTATGTCTGGGTGGTCTGATGGAGATAGGGAGGCAAATGTTTTTATCTGCCTGTTCTCCTTTGTGGCGAAAAGGTCCACCTCGGGTTGTCCCCATAGGGCTACTATGTCCCTGAAGACCTTCTGATTGAGGCACCACTCTCCTTGCCGCAGAGTGTGTCGGCTTAGGAAGTCTGCCTTTTGATTGCTCTTGCCTCTGATATGAAGGGCTGAGAGGGACAAAAAATAGTTTTCTGCTAAGTTTAAAATTCTTGCCGCTGAAGACATCAGAGTCTCTGATCGAGTTCCTCCTTGTTTGTTTATATAGGCCACGGTGGTGTATTGTCCGATACTATCCTGCCATGCTTCTGTTGGAGCTGCGGAAGGAAGTTGTATAGAGCATAGAACACTGCAGTCAGTTCTTTTAAATTGGATGAGTATTCGCATTCCTCTCTATTCCACTTTCCCTGATGAAACTCATTCTCCATGTGGGCTCCCCAGCCCTGGGGACTGGCATCGGTGGTTACGATACAGGATGGAACTATAAGCCATGGAACTCCTGAACATAAATGGTCATCATCTAACCACCACTCTAGAGAAGTCAAGACTTCTTGTGACAGGGTTATTTTGCTCTGTAAATGCCCACTATGTCGCTTATCCTCCTGGAGGATCTGGTGTTGTAGTGTACGGACATGGTACTGGGCCCACCGGACTGCCGGGGTGCAAGAATTTAGTGATCCTAATAGTGACATTGCTCCTCTCAAGGATACCCGTGGTTTATCTATAACTGCTCGTATTTTTTGTTTCGTGAGGGTGATTTTTACCTGAGGTAGTAGACATCTCTGGGTCAAGGAATCTAGTTGAAATCCTAGAAATGTCTGGAGAGATTGTGGATCGAGTCTGGACTTTTGGATATTGATGATCCAGCCAAGGCTCTGAAAAGACGAGATTGCGTCAGTCACGCGTTCGATACATTGTTTGACTGAATTCCCAATTATTAGGAAGTCGTCTAAATATGGCACGATCAGTGTATCCTTTTGGCAAAGGTAGGCCATCACTTCTGCCATCACCTTGGTAAATATTCTTGGTGCCGTGGAAAGCCCGAAGGGCATGGCCACGTATTGGAAATGACGAATCCTGCCCTCGACTTCCACTGCGACTCTTAGGTATTTCTGGAATCTATTGTGAATAGGGAGATGATAATAAGCATCTTTTAAATCAATCCCTGCCATTACGCAATTTGGGAACAGAAGCTTTATAGTGGATCTAATTGATTCCATTTTGAAGTTATAATTTTTTATAAATGAATTAAGCTTCTTTAAATTAATAATGGTTCTAAATGTACCGTCTGGTTTAGAAACCAAAAACAGGGGAGAATAAAAGCCTCTACCCTCTTGTCCCTCAGGGACATCAACTAAAACTTTTTTAGCTAGTAGCACTCGAATCTCGTCTTCGAGAGCCTTTTGCTGAACTGAGGAATTAAGGCGAGTTATAACAAAGAATTCATAAGGGATCTGAAGGAATTCAATCTTTATTCCTTCCCTGATTATGTTCAAAATCCATGGGCTTAACGTAATTTGTTCCCATTTGGTAACAAAAAATTTTAATCTATCCCCAACTGGTGGGTCTAAACTTTTAATTTTTATCTCTCCTATATGTTGGCCCTCTGAAGATGGTACCCTTCTGTTTTTCGTCTTTCGTGGCCCATCTATTCGTTCTGTCCGACTGTCTTCTTCTCCCGAATGGCCGTCTCTTAAAGGTTTTCCTATAAAACGGAATGGGAGAATCACTGAAGGCCTTTTTCCTCTCTTTTGCCTTGGCGAGAATTTCGTCTAAGGCTTTTCCGAAGAGGAACTCACCCTCGCATGGGGTCGCACTAATTTTGGATTTCGATTGTGCGTCCCCTTTCCAGCTTTTTATCCACAGCGCGCGTCTGGCGTTATTCACCAGTGCTGCCGACCTCGCTGCCAGTCTTAGGGTGTCCGCTGAAGCATCTGCCATAAAGGCAGCTGCACCTCTTATCAACGGGATGGCTGCACGCAGTTTCTCCCTTGACATTCTTTGTTCGATTTGCTGATCTAACTGATCTAGCCATACCAGCATTGATCTAGCAGTACATGTGCTGGCTATTGCAGGTTTGAATACCCCGGTGGTGGACTCCCAGGACCTTTTGAGCGAAGATTCTGCCTTTCGGTCTAATGGGTCTGCTAACAATCCTGCGTCCTCGACCGGGATCGAGGTCTGTTTGGAAGTGGAGGCTATGACGGCATCCACCTTTGGTATTTTAGTCCATTTCAATAGGTCTTCATCAGTGAATGGATACTTCCGTTTTGAGGCTGATGGGAGAAAACCTCTCTGGTCGTGCTTTTCCCACTCTCTTTTGATGAGGTCCTTAATTGCCGGTATCACCGGAAATGATCTCCTCTTTTTTTCTGCCAATCCCGCAAACATAATGTCCTGCGCGGTTTGGGCGCCCCTTTCCTCTTCACACCCCATGGTATTTCTGACCGCTTTTACTAGATTATCTACGCTGTCCAGTGGAAAACATGCGCGTCCTTCCATCTCCGAGGATGACGATGAGGACGTGGATGCGGAGCCTGAGTTTAACTCCTGTTCTTCCTCTGACTCTGAACTAACAACGGCCTGTTTCTTATGACTGGACTCTGAGGGAGTGCTGGCGCGGTTGATGGCTTGTATCTCCTCCCTAATTATGGCTCGGATATCTTTAGAAGATATCGTCGACCCCTGCCTGGTCTCTTTCATGCATTGTTTGCAGAGTTTTTTGGGGTAGGAGTCAGGGAGAGGCTCTGAACATAATGCGCATTCTTTATGTTTCATTTTTTTCTTTTTTCTTTGACTGAAGTAGGAGGTCAAAGGAAAGGAGAGAGGGGGGGGAGAGGTTTTAGCTTAATAGGTAGAGTATATACTTTGCACACTCACCCAGTGAAGCTTAATACAGGGTCGGATGGCTGAGACGGTCTGGATCGGGCTTCTGCTGCCTCGCTCCTGCGGGCAGTCTCTGTCCTGGCGCTGCGGTCCCTGGTGGAATTGCCCCCAGCTGAATCCCCTGCTGGGGCCTGCGACTCCGTGGGGGACGACATGGTTCCATCGTTGCAGCGCTGTTTTATCTTCTCCTGTCGTGCCCCCGGAAGTCGCCCTGTGTCAGGGCGCATGCGCCGCGTCATCGCCATCCTACCCCGGAAGTTCAACCATTACTTCCGGGGTATAGGAGCGTCGGCCGGCTCCTGCGCCACCGCTACTCACACGCGCGGTTCGCGCGCTCATGGCCTCACCTCCCACACTGTGCCACCGAAGGGGGGGGCCCCTCCGGATGCCAGACCGGTCCGCTCCCTGGTAAGACCGGGCGGCCATACCCGGACCCGGTCATCACCATTATGCCGCCAGACGAGGGGGGAACCGTCAAACGGAGTCTCCCCCGACGCTGCTTCCGGACCGCAGCCCCTGCCGTTCTCGAGGAGACCGCACAGGCGGATGCATGGCCCAGGTAAGATCCTGCAGGATCCTGCTCCATTTGGAACAGGAAACCAAAACTGAGGAGGAAAGGTGGACCACCCCTTTTATCTTTCCTGTAGGGTTTCCTGTTCCAAATGGGCGGATCCGATACCTCCAGTGGGTGCTGTCGTGGCGAAGAGTAAAATGTGGGTTTTTTCTTTCTTTTTATAGTTTTTTTGAAGGGAATCTGTCACCATTTTTTGTGACCTCATCTGAGAACAGCATAATCTAGGAAAAGAGACCTTATTTCTAATGAAGTATCACTTAGTTTACTGGATACAGCAGTTGTGACACAAAGTTTATAAATGTAGCATGTAATAGAGCTCACAGCTCTATCCCGACCCACGCCAGGCTCTTTATGCACATTATCTGTTGACAGTAATCTATCAGTGGAGGTGGCGTGGTCGTACCAGGGATCATATGAGCTGTAGTCCAGGCAGTGATAATCTCCTGGTAATAAAACATTCATTGTATAAAAAAAACAGCACACAGACCAATAAGTGACACATTGCTGAATTCTGTGTCTCAGCCCCTACCTCATGCTGTCCTCAGATTACATAGCAAAACCTGCTGACAGATTACCTTTAATATCTAACTAAACTTTTTATTTACATTTGTTGTAGTCATTAGTCCACGTCAACATGGTTCATGACCATTCAATCATATCATACACTGCCATATTTTTGGGCTGCACACTATGAGTGTTTTAATTGTTAAACTAACAGGATTCTTACTAGGGTATACAAGTAAAATAGCTAGATTGATTATTAGGCCCCCGCTGCCATGACAATGCATCTTCACATGCACAGTTGCATCATGAGTGGGAGTTTATGGGCTAATTCAGGATGCCTCCTTCCTTCATCTAACCACTGTGATGGCGACTATGGACCACATTGCATCCAAGAGGTTAAAAAAAATAGTGTTCCTACAGATCCTTGCTCTTTCAGCAGGTACGTGGTTATTTGTGTCAGCCTGACTTCAGCCACTGATTCAAGACAGTTTTTGCAAAACCAGCATGTATTTGTCTATAAAATGGAATTAAATCATACTCACAATGGATATACTGCATATATCATGGAGCAGGAAGAGATTGTAGACACAAGTGGTTTCATTATTGAAGGGTTAAATATCACTAACTTATTTTGGTTCCTCTATCTATACAGATATATCTTTATTGCACCCTCTTTCTATCTACAGTACATGTATCTAACTTGTTATCTATCTATACTGTCAGGTACAAATTTGCTATACCCATAATGTAGAATTAATGTCACATACATAGTCATTTTTATTTTAAATATATAAAACAGTGTAATTGAGTGGAAAATGTTATACTGTATCCAAAAAGTAATGCAATGAAGCATCTGCTCATCCATAATCTGTTTTGAAAGATGTAATCAAAGAATATACAGTATATCATTTTCCAGGAATAAAAATTTTGTTCATCTGTGACCAAATATACTGAGAATTTACCCTCAATGGGAACTAAACTTTCAAGTGACTTTTTAGAATCAGCTATCATGTGAGTATGCACGAAGAATAACACTATCCGTGACCATTATATGACTTTTATCCTGCATTTTTTGCCAGTTTTCCCCTCTGAAGGCTCTATTTAAATTTGCAATTGACTCTGAACTGGTGGGAGGAGACTAGATACTATGATGTCACGCCCAGAGCACTTCACATCTTATTTGCATGTGAGTTAAAACACTAATGGATAGCTGATGTAAAGATTTCAACGGATATACTTTTCAAAGACCTGCGTGTGCATATGTATGATTGGCTGGGTTGATCTTAAGCCCCCATCACACACAGCGAGATCGCTGCTGAGTCACAAGTTTTGTGACGCAACAGCGATCTCACCAGAGAAATCGCTGTGTGTGACAGGTATCAGCGACCGGCCCCCCTGCCGGGTATCGCTGATCATGCTCAAAAGCCCGGGACTTTTTTTTGATCGTTGGTCTCCCGCTGGCCAGCACGCATCGCTGCGTGTGGCAGGAGGGAGAGCAATGATCAGTGAGCTCCCAGCTCGTATCCAAGGTAAACAGTGGGCTTGTAAGTGCCGCGCGGCGCTTAGAAACCCACTGTTTACCTTGGATACGAGCTCCCTGCACCAGCTCGCTGGTATCTAAGGTACACAGCGACGCGCGCGCTCGTCATCGCTGGTGCTGATCGCTGGTGAGATCTACCTGTTTGACAGCTCACCAGCGATCATGTAGCGACACACCAGTGATCCTGACAAGTTCATATCATTGTTGGGATCGCTGGTGAGTCGCTATGTGTGACGGGGGCCTTACTGACAAATTCAAGTTAAAGATTCTTGTATTTTGCAAGTCACCTTTAGGCCTCCATTGATTAAATCACCACTAGAAGCAAGACATGGAATTTTGGTTCTAAGCCAGCAACTCTACTTTACTAAATTTAGAATCTTTTGAGCCTGGATTGAGATTACGTTCAATAAATTTTCTGAAGCATCTTATCAGCTGGAGAATGCTGTGGAATTTTGGAATCTAATAAGTGACTATAATAAGTCATCACTGGCACCCATTACATAAAGCCAAGTGAAGTACAATTTGGAAAGTGCAATGCTCTGAGCTGTACAGTCTGAACTCCGAAATGAAAAATTATATAAAATGTTATCTCAAACCAGGGCCAATACATAAATAATGTTACCTGTATTGGGAATAGTTCTGTCTACATCTAAGGTGAGAGAAGGATTAAGGTTATGTGCACAGTAGTGTTGAGCATTCCGATACCGCAAGTATCGGGTATCGGCCGATATTTGCTGTATCGGAATTCCGATACCGACTTCCGATATTTTTTCAATATCGGAATTCGGCATCGGAATCGGAAGTTCAAAGTTGATTGACATCCTGACGTCATCATGATGCGCGGTGTGTGCGCATCATGATGCGCCGTCATTTCGGGCCTTCCGGGGGTCTCTGCCGGCCTGCCGGGGGGCTGTGTGGACTGCCCGGGGTCTGTACCGGCCTGCCGGGGGGCTGTGCCGGCCTGCCGGTGGTCTGTGCACCCTGTGGGGGTCTGTACCGGCCTGCCGGGGGGCTGTGCCGGCCTGCCGGTGGTCTGTGCACCCTGTGGGGGTCTGTACCGGCCTGCCGGGGGGCTGTGCCGGCCTGCCGGGAGGCTGTGCTGATGTCCGGGGGTCTGTGCAAGCATCGTCCGATGGGACTACAAGTCCCATCTGGCGATGCCTGCTACCATGACTGTGATTGACACATTAGCCAATGATGGGACAGTAGTAGTCCCATCATCCGGCTAATGTGTTAAATGTTAAAAAAAAAAAAAAAAATACTACATACATACTACATACATACTACATGCATGCTACATACATACTACATGCATGCTACATACATACTACATGCTACATACATACTACATGCTACATACATACTACATATATACTACATGCATGCTACATACATACTACATGCTACATACATACTACATATATACTACATGCATGCTACATACATACTACATGCTACATACATACTACATGCTACATACATACTACATGCTACATACATACTACATGCTACATACATACTACATGCTACATACATACTACATATATACTGCATGCATGCTACATACATACTACATGCTACATACATACTACATGCTACATACATACTACATATATACTACATGCATGCTACATACATACTACATGCTACATACATACTACATGCTACATGCATACTACATGCATGCTACATACATACTGCATGCTACATGCATGCTACATACATACTACATACATACTACATACATACCACATATATACTACATACATACAATACATTCATACAATACATACACGTGGGAAATTCCCACACAGCAATGGCATAAAGTGAGACTAGGGACTTTTTTTTTTTTTTAAGTGGCGGAGGAATACAGTGCGGAAGGATACCTACCTTCCGTCATTGGATTCCTGCAGCCCGTAGAGAACGGCAGCATCATCTGATGCTGCAGTTCTCTACCCAAGATCGTCGTGGGACACACTCGTGGACTGCTTCGGATCGTGGGTGAGTATTTTTGTGGTTTGTTATGTTAATATTTATTCCGGAAAAGACAATGGCTTCGGGGAACAATGTGACAAGTATTGGTAAGTATGTTACTCTATGTTATATGTACTATATGTCTATGTATGTATTGTATGAATGTATTGTATGTATGTAGTATATATGTGGTATGTATGTAGTATGTATGTAGTATGTATGTAGCATGCATGTAGCATGCAGTATGTATGTAGCATGCATGTAGTATATATGTAGTATGTATGTAGCATGCATGTAGTATATATGTAGTATGTATGTAGCATGTATGTAGTATCTATGTGGTATGTATGTAGCATGTAGTATGTATGTAGCATGCATGTAGTATATATGTAGTATGTATGTAGCATGTAGTATGTATGTAGTATGTATGTAGTATGTATGTGGTATGTATGTAGCATGTAGTATGTATGTAGCATGCATGTAGCATGCATGTAGTATGTATGTAGCATGCATGTAGTATGTATGTAGTATGTATGTAGCATGCATGTAGTATGTATGTAGTATGTATGTAGTATGTATGTAGCATGCAGTATGTATGTAGCATGTAAGTAGCATGTATGTAGTATATATGTAGTATGTATGTAGCATGTAGTATGTATGTAGCATGTAGTATGTATGTAGCATGCATTTAGTATATATGTAGTATGTATGTAGCATGTAGTATGTATGTAGCATGTAGTATGTATGTAGCATGTAGTATGTATGTAGCATGCATGTAGTATTTTTTTTTTTTTTTTAACAACACATTAGCCGGATGATGGGACTACTACTGTCCCATCATTGGCTAATGTGTCAATCACTGTCATGGTAGCAGGCATCGCCCGATGGGACTTGTAGTCCCATCAGACGATGCCTGCACAGACCCCCGAAGCCTGCACAGACCACCGGCAGGCCGGCACAGCCCCCCGGCAGGCCGGCACAGCCCCCGGAGCCTGCACAGACCACCGGCAGGCCGGCACAGCCCCCCGGCAGGCCGGCACAGCCCACCGGAGCCTGCACAGACCACCGGCAGGCCGGCACAGCCCCCCGGCAGGCCGGCACAGACCACCGGAGCCTGCACAGACCCCCTGGCAGGCCGGCACAGCCCCCCGAAAGGCCCGTACAGACCCCAGAGAGGCTGTACAAGGCAAAAACAGGGTTTTTCTTATTCCGATACCGGAAGTCCCATAGACTTGAATGGGACTTCCGGTATCGGAATCGGCGATACCGATACTTTTTTTAAAGATCGGCCGATCCATTCCGATCCGATACTTTGAAGTATCGGACGGTATCGCTCAACTCTAGTGCACAGGCATTTTTTTTAGAAGTTTTTTTTATAGCAGATCCGCTTAAAAAAAATTTTGATGAATGGCCTGAGAGGCTCTTCCTAAGGCCGAAGTCACACTAGAGAGGAATACGGACGAGTGTGAGTTGTTAAAAGCACGCATTACACACGGACAAATGATTCTCTATGGGGCAGCTCCCAACAGCCGTATAATTCTTGCCCGTATTCTACGGACCGTGCCAATCGCAGCATGCTGCGATTGTCAGCATACTACACCCTGTAGTACGCCAATGCAAGTCTATGGGTGCGCAAAAAATACGGATTACACAAGGACCACACGTGTGACTTGCGAGAAATACGCAGGTCTTTTGGCTGGTGACAGGAAATGGGCCAATCCATCATCAGGAAGCTTAGACATGCAAATGAGCTCAAAACGCGCTCCAGACATCCAGGAAGTATGCCTCCACGGAGTACATCAGCGTCATGGCGCCATATTTTCTGAATGTGGAGATGTTGATTGTGTTAGTGCAGGAGCGGCCAGAACTCTGGAACCAACGTGATGCCCATTATGCCAGCTGGGCAAGAAAGGAGGCGTCATGGAGGCGCATATGTTGCCAGATGTTCCATGATTTTGGTGATCGGCCACGTGAGGAGCAGCAGCAACTGAGTAAGTACAACCCAAAAACTGTTTAAAAATACCTCACATCAAAAAATGCATATAGAATCAGCCCCCCCTTCCTGTGCTTGTACTTTTTTCCTCATGAGGCAGGTAGATTTTGGTGTGACCCATGGTTTTACACTGCCATCATTTGGCACAGGCCACAAGCTCCTCATCCTCCTAGCCAACCAAGTTATTAAGTGTAGTTACTTGATACATGAACTATTGTGACCCTGTGTATCTGGCCTGGATGGCCCAATTAGATATGCCTCCCTGGGTAGAAAGCACACCCCAGAAGGTCACATGCCTACGCTACTGGTAGCAAATTTGACCTATCAAATATGTGAAATTGAGAATATTTCCTGTCACATTGCAGTGGAAGATGTGATGAGACGCTGGCGCAGCATCCGCGACCAATACAGGCGGGAACGTCAGCAGCGGTCCAGGAGTGGTGATGCGGGCCACACAAAGAGAAAATATATTTATTATGACTGCCTCTCCTTCCTCACCCCTATTCGCGATCTGAGACTGTAAGTAGATACCTCACACCACATTACACAGATATTTTACAGGGCCAAAAATATTGATTTATTTTTGGCTCTGTTCTATTTCATAACAGAACTCAGTCCAACCTTATGGAGAGAGGAACTGGCTCAGATACAGAGCTCATCATTGATCCTGTAGGGGATGAGGTGGCTGGCCCATCTTCTCCCCCTACAAGAAGCAAGGGTGAAGAATCCTCTCAGGAAAACCCAGTGCCTGCGCCACAAACCCCACCACCAGGACCACATCCACAACCAGGACCGTCTGCTGCTGCACCATCAGCCATACAGGAGGAGCAGGGCAACATGAGCAGCAGCCCAACTGCCCAGATCCGAGGCTCCCCACAGCCTGCTGGACCATCCCGGCGGGGAAGAAGGCACCATATCCCTGCCCAAGATACCTGTACCAATGTGGACACAGGGGTCCTCAACCATCTGTCTAGAGTCAATAATGATGATGGCGAGGAGGCATACTCACGCAGCCTGGCCCTTTATCTTCATGCCCTTTCCCATGAGGTGAAGCTCCGAATTCAACGATGTTTTCAGATCCTGCTTGATGCAAGCACACACCCCAATACCCCATATGAGATATTTGAATATCTGGAGAGGTGGCAGCTTTCACCCAGAAATCTAATGCGCCTTAGACCACCCACACACATGCTTGCTCAAGCAGGCTCTGAGGATCCTCAAATACGTGGGCCTACACCTCACCCTATTCCTCCCTCTACCCAACCTTAACAACAGCAGCCACATATGTCTGGCTCTAGCCAACCTCACCAATATGGCCACTTTTTCCCACACAGTGTTGGAGGCTGGTCCAAACCTGGTTGGGGACGACATGGCTATATTGGTGAGTATGAGACATGGGCCTACCCAACCCAACAAGATGCCCCTGTTCATTATCACTCTGGCCAGTACCAAGCCCAATCCCAGGAGGCAGTACACTACCCACATCATGGGCAACAGTATGCCCCCACACAGGGCGATGGGCAAGTTGGGCAAAGTAGCCAGCAGCAAACACAGGCTGGTATTCCGCCTTCTCCTGCCCCAACGTACCAAAATTTATAATATTTCCATTTTGTTATTGCCTAATGTTATTTTTGTTGTTTTCTATGTGTGAAAATTTTATTCTCACACAATGTTCACATCTGCAAAAAGGCCAATTTGGCCCATTGCCACATTTCTGATATGGCAAGAATATGTTTTGCTTTAAAACAAACAAAAAAAAAAAAGGCAAAAGTAAACATTTGTCTACTACATTTTACGTCTCTGTCTCAATTCTAAAAAACCTTGTCAGCATACTAATATACGCTTACCAATGCAATTCAACAGTCATAGAATCAGAAGGGGAAGAAATATATATATTTAGACAAACAGAAACCAAAATATTATAACATAGACACAGCATGCTCTTGCCAAGAAGTTTCCCCCTCAGGTGACATAAAGTAATTTGTGAAAATATCATGCACTTTGAGGCCAGAGAGGGGTCTACATTGAGGGTTGATAGGTGGTCTCGCCCTACGCACATTGTCCAGCCCACGCACAACACCAGCAGAGGAGGAACAATCATGTAGCCTGTTGAAGTTATGAAGAACCACACAGGCTTTAACTACTTCATTAACATTTTGTTCACTCAGCTGAATGGCAGACTGGAGTACCCGCCATTTTGCACAAAGAATGCCAAAGGAACACTCCACCAGTCGCCGAGCACGTGATAGGTGCAAGTTAAAAATTCTGAGCCGGTGGTCAAGGTTGCGCCTCTTCTGCCACAAGGAAATAAGGGACAGATTCTTGAGTGGAGCCTGGTAGCTGGCGTGGTGGTAGATCCAACTGGTTGGTGCGTAGCCGCCAAGCTATAATGGAAGTATTGAAGACTCGAGAGTCTCCCGTCCTTCCGTAGGCCCCAATGTCAACAATTATAAACTTGTATTGAGGGTCGACCAGAGCAAACAATACAACAGAAAAGTATTGTTTATAATTGAAGAATTGGGAGAAAGAGTTCGGCGGCTTACGCACCCGGATATGTTTGCCATCAAGGGCCCCAATACAATTAGGAAATTGGCATTCCTCCTCAAAGTCCCTTGATATCCTCAACCAGTCTTCCATCCTGGGCTCGGGCATGGCGAGTTGATGTAGTCTTGACCATATTTCACTACATGTCGACCTGACTATGCCAGAAATGGTAGATCTTCCAATCAGAAACTCATGGTGGAGGGCGGCATAAGACAGGCCAGTGGACAGGAAGCTGAAAAACAACAGAAAAAGAACATTTTAGAATGCACAAATTAACCAAAAAACAGGTACATACATACCAAACTTGTTAGGATTTCAGATCTACTAACACACACATATTTGGTCGCACAATGACTAAGTGATATTCGGTACATATTACACATAACATTCTGGTCTGTAAGTTTCAACATATCTGGAATAAGATGAGGGCATTAAAATTAGTCCATGAAGCAATAAATACATACTTTGGGCAACACATCATGAACATAGAGAATGTGGTTGTGTAGTACATACCGTAATGTAATGATATAGCTTTGCGCATCCTTGTGTCCTGAAAGTGCGCCCTGGGATAACTTGTCTCCAAGAGTCGATCAAATGTTGCAAGGCTCATGCGACAGTATTGGTAGAATTTTGCAGGATGCTCCCGCAGAGAAGAATAGAGGCGGTGAAAATGACCTCTTGTGAGTCGTTGCCTCAAAAGTGGATGTACCCACATGCGTCTCTTCCTCCGCGGATCCACTATCACTGGGTATGGTTGACCAAAGCGGCATGACAAAAGCCAGTTGAAGAGAACCTGCTCAGTTGTATTGAAACTCAGACTGTCTGCCATGTTGCACATACAACACCAACACACCTAGTGAAGGCAAGGTCACAAATGGACAGAATGGAGGCTGCCACCTGTTCCTGAGGCAATAAATAGGGTGCAGGCTAATGATTTAAATAGTTAGCAGGCCTCAAAACCGTTAAATGTCCATTTTGCAAACCTGCAAGAAAATCTCGGATTACATACGGATTACATACGGATGCTGACATGCGCAAAATACGCGACCACACCTTGCTTACGGATGACATACGGAGCACTATTTAGGGGTCATTCATCCGTATTACGCATGTAAACTACGGACCGTATTTTGCATCGGTTAGTGTGACCCCGGCCTAACACTAATTAAGGGGCAACATTTTTGGCAGAAATATAGAACCTTCTAGTAAAAGCCATATGTGCTGCAAGTAGGTTTTTTAAAAGAGCTGAAAATAATCATTCCTTGGTCACATTCTCCATTTGACAGTGATGTATATTTGGTTTATTTGCAAAAGGAAGTTCCTTTCAGCTTTTTGGCCTCAAAGTACACTGAAGTACAGAACTTTTACAGTTTATGATGAAAATACTGCTCTTGTATATTATATATTTTTCCAAATGACTAGATGTGTAGTAAATTGTAGTTTCTTAATATTTATTGTTAGCAGTTTAATAGTATGCTAAAATCATGTGGTTCTTAAAATGATAAATTGTCACATCCTACTCTATGGCATATGTTTGGGATTTAGAATATATCTTTCTAAAAAATGCATTTTTCTCAGCTCATAAGATATTACTTTTTCCTGGATTCAAAAATGACTGTGGCTATTCAAGATCTCTGCACTCAATTAAAAAAACACCACAAAATTGAAGCATGGAAATCATCTTTATTGGTTCCTCCTCACGCAAATTTTGATTAGAACTATGGTCAAGTTTTTTCCCTTTGGCTCTACATAATATCTATAGGGCTGCTAAAAAAGCAGAACGTTATACTCAACCAGGGCCGGCGTCAGCACACGGTGAACCAGGCAAGTTCCGAGGCCCTGATCAGGCGCGGGGGTGCCCACTCACCGTCGGGGACACCGATGCACTATGGTGGTGGCCCGGTGCCTGTGTCAGTGCCGGCGCCCGTGAATGGACCCCCTTGCTTGCTCCGGGCACTTTTAATAATCATCTCACCTTTTCCAACACTGCGGTGTCTTCGTCCTCTGACTGTGACATTCAGGTTAGTGTGCACGATGACGTCATGTCATTGAGCCCTCTGCCTGAACAGTCACAGTGCAGAGAGCCGGAAGATGGTGACACTGAGGAGTCCGGAGCAGCGCAACAGCCAGTGAGGAGAGGTGAGTATTTCATTTTTTTAATGTTTGGAGCAATATATGGGGCTATCATACATGAGCATCTTATGGGGCCAATTACATATGGAGCATCTTATGGGACCACTTACATATGGAGATACAAACCAGACAGGCCTAAATGCATCTGCACTAATACAGGGTGCAGCAGACCCAAGTAAAATGGCAGCTGCACAGGTGCATAAATACCAAATGAAACAGCCAGCCTACAATCAGGGATTGGCCGTGTGGTACACCAGTGCAGAATAAATAATCCGCATGTTGCAGTGTTCACACAGGGAATGCAGGGCTTCTGGTTTACAACCTCTTAGTAACACCAAATAGGGGCGCTGCCCAGTGCCAACTAGAATGCATCCCGTGTGAACAGAGGCCACAAGTTTGCAGAACCATTTGGGCCCAACTGCACCCTGAAAGAAATATAAAGAGTGCACAAAAACATATCAATATATGTTAGGTATTGGTTGATATTAACGCCTTAATACGGAAGCTGGCAAACTGCGTCAAAGTTCCTTACACTTGCCAGTCCTACTCTAACATGAAAACCTCAAAAAGAGGAAAAAATCCTCCAAAAAATTGAGATACAAACCAGACAGGCCTAAATGCATCTGCACTAAAACAGGGTGCAGCAGACCCAAGTAAAATGGCAGCTGCACAGGTGCATAAATACCAAATGATACAGCCAGCCTATAGTCAGGGATTGGCTGTGTGGTACACCAGTGCAGAAGAAATAATCCACATGTGGCAGTGTTCACACAGGGAGTGCAGGGCTTCTGGTTTACATATGGAGCAGTATATGGGGCTAATTATATATGAAACAGTATATGGGGCCAATTATATATGGAGCAGCATACAGGACAATTATATATGGAGCATCTTATGGGGCCAATTACATGTGGAGCATCTTATGGGTCCATTTAAATATGGAGCATCTTATGGGGCTAATTAAAAATGGAGCATTTTTTGGGGCCAATTACATATGTAGCAGTATATGGGGCCAATTATATATGAAGCATGTTATGGAACCAATTATATATGGAGCATTACATGGGGTCCATTCTGTTTGGAGCAATATATAGATCCCATCATATACTGGAACATTATATGGTACCCATCATAAACTGTATGGGGCATTATATGGGGCATATTCAGTATGGAATATTATATGGGGCTCATTATGTATGGAGCAATATATGGAGCCCATCATATACTGTATGGAGTATGATATGGGGCTCATTATACTGTATGTAGCATTATATTGGACTCATTATACTGTGTGGAGCAATATATGGGGCTCATTATTCTGTGTGGAGCATTATATTGGGCTCATTATTCTGTATGGCGCACTATGTGGTGCTCATAATACTGTATGGAGGTCTATACTGTTCGGTTTCTGAGCTATTCATATCACTCATATAATGTAAGATGTAAGTGAAATCTTTGGCATTGTACTATACCTATATTTCTCAGCTGTATCTGTGCATTATGAATTGTGGTATGTGTTAAAGGGGCCTACTGAGACTCTTTTGCCTGGGGTCCACGAAAACCTGGAGTCGGCCCTGTTCTCAACTGTCTCTATTAGTCCCAAAGACTTTTAATAAAGCTGTACAGCTCATCCTTAACCATAACTGTATTTGAACGCTGCATCAATATAGTGAATTAAGGAAGATAATGCTTGAGACCACTCTTTTTATTGAGTATTTTGCAATTACACAGTTATCACCGTTTCTGCCTTTTCTGTGTATAAAAGTGTAACATTTTAACTTGTTTTACTATGAATAGTTTAAAGTATATAATGAGTATGCAACGGTGCCCGAATAGAGTTTCATATGGAGTGTGCTAATACAATAAAGAAATATATTGTGCCCTCACGATAGTGATGCATGGCATAATGAGTATCAGAACTGTCCTATGTACAGTGGCTTCCGAAAGTATTCAACACCCCCTCCTCCTTTGGAATTTTTTGCGTCTTGCTACCTCACAACCTGGAATTTCACTGTTTTTTTTAGGGTTTTCATTATTTACTGTAAAGAACATGCCTACAACTGTGATAATGTTTTGTTTTCTTTGTTTGTGAAGCAAGCAACAAATAGGAAAAAAAAACCTGAAAACTTCTGTGTGCAAAAATATTTACCCTCCTATAGTCTGTAGTACTTTGTAGAGCCCCATTTTGCGTCAAATACATCTGCAAGTCGCTTTGGATACATTAAGTCTCTATGAGCCTCCACATCTTGCCACTGGGATTTTTGCCCATTCCTCAAAGCAAAACTACTCCAGCTCATTCAATCAAGTTAGATGGTTTCCTCTGGGGAACAGAAATCTTCAAGTCTGACCACAGATTCTAAATTGGATTAAGGTTTGGGTTTTCACTAGGCCATTCCAAAACATTTACATGTTTCCCTTTAAACCACTCAAATGTTCTTTTAGCAATATGCTTTGAGTCATTTTCTTGTTGGAAGATGGACCTCCGTCCGAGTCTCAAATCACTGATAGACTGAAACAGATTTTGTTCAAGAATATTGCTGTTTTTCGCACCATCTATCTTCCCCTTGCCTACATTGGACACATCATATGACGAGAGGAATCACTGGAGAAGGGCATCATGGTAGGATGAATAGAAAGAACAAGGCAAAGAGGAAGACCAGCAACCCAAAGGCTTGATATTATCAAGAGTACAGCGGAGAAAAGTCTAGGCTTGCACAAGATCGATCTTCCTATAGATCGTTCATCCATCAAGTTGCTATGGTAGGCGATCAAGCGGCAGTTTAAAAAAAATCATGATAAACTAGGAAAGAGACAGTACATAGAGGAATAGGTATGCTACTCTACATATGGTAAAGAATAATTGTCGTTGATGGAGATTTTCTGATTATAGTCATGGTGCAGATTTTTTACTTCCGATTTTATCCTTCTTTTGCAAGCCAATGAGTAAATTCATTGGCTAAATGCACTACAAAATCCATGATGAAATTTGGGAAAATTAACACGATTTTGATTTGATTTTCTATGCCGATTTAACACTATAATATTGGGTCGCCCCCCCAGGGCAGTGGGGGGGGTCACTCGTTAACGGGCCGGTGTCGGCGGGATGTGTCACAGCAGCGGTGACCCGGTCCGTGGCCCTGGGCGCCCAAGTATTAGGGGGAGATTGAATGATGGAATGTAGTTAATGGAATAGTTCGTGACGCCACCTGTGGTGTTCGGCAAGTGAGATGTTGAGCCGACGCTGCGTGCGGATCCTCTGGGGCTGGTGGTGTGTTGCAGCCAAGATGGTGAAGCTCCCCACAGGTGGAGCTGTAGCCCCAGAGCAGTGTAGATATAGGGGTAGAGGAGAGGCACAAGCGGTGTAGAAGCTGGTACCCAGATGTATAGCAGTGCTGGGTGCGTTGGCGCAAGAATCAATGGAGGACACCAGGCTTGTAGTTCCAAAGCTTTACTCACAGTCTGTAGTACACACAGGTGCCTGCCTCCGTGCTGTGTCCTCTGGGTCAGGGACTCAATCAATCTCCAGGCCAGATGGAATGCTCCCTTCCAACACTCCGCCAACATGTGACTTTCCGAACGTCTCCTCTTATAACGCCTTTGGTGTGAAGTACACCTAGTACTGAGTTACACTGGAGTGCCTCCTGACAGATGTTCCCAAGAACTCTACTTGTACGGCAGACAGCTGTAGCCTGCTCCGGGGACTCCTTACTCCTGAGTCCCGGCTCACTATCAATGTCGCTGTTGTGCCCCCAAGTCTTAGATGGGAGTAGTGCATTTACAGTCCACTACTCCACCGGTGTCTGCTGTAGGACCATTAGTATCCATACAACCTCGGGGACTGGGCCCTGGCCTTGCACTTAGAACTTCTAGGCAGGGTTCTTCCTCTAAACCACGTCCTCTGTTCCCTTTTACTCCTACGTTCCTTACTAGTCTTTCCTTCTTATGGAAGATCAGGTTTCAGTTCAATGTCTTTCTCCTTCTTTCCTTTCCCGTGCCAACAGACCCAGGTCACTGAGATCTGCTGTAGCACCTCCTTCCTCCATCCCTCTCCCAGGGATCTTCTTTCCTCACTCCTCTCCACTGACTGACTGACCTCAAATCCCAAACCTTCCCACTCTTTTATGTATTCTAACTCCACCCGCCTCCCAGCACATTTCGTGTTCCAAGCAGGGAGCCACCAAAGGTGCTCTGCTACACTCTAAGCAGGGAGCCGCAATGTGGCTTTGCTGAATTACCGTGTTGTGTGGGATGCATGAGTTGGAGCGTGGTCAGGAGCCTCCAATTTACCTGGATGGTGGGGCACCACACCTCAGGAGGAGGTGCAGTACCTCTGTGGCGACTGAGCCTCAGGGGCGCCACAATATTGACTCAATATGTGCCCATTTAAAGTGAATGGGACATCATGAAACTCCATTCACTTACCATGTATTCTGCTTTGCTTCACTTAAGGTGCAAATTCAGCAAATGAAATTCCACAACAAATACGAATTGTGTGAGCTGCTTCTTAGGTAGGCCATTTGAACAACATATACACTAATCTACAGTAGCATGGAAACTATGGTAAAGTCAGGTACATCAGAAGTCTATAGTTTCAGTATGTAAGCAGATTGTGGGATGCAGTGACAGACATGAGGCAGAGCAAGGTTAACAATTTTAACAGTTTTAATTAAACAGGATTTACTCCTCGCAGGGAGATGAATGGTTAAACGCAGAAATACACAGTTCTATTGCAAAGGATATGCAGAGATAAAGAGCAAGGTAACGGCAGTTCTTTTGTACACTTATCCTGTCAGAAGTTCCTCCGACTGTAGATGCTGCTTGAAAGCAGTAGCGCCAACAACAGCTGGTGCTATGCTTGTCCAAGAAGGTCCTGCCGGCAGTAGTTGGTGTCCGGTATCTTCCACTGGGCCCTTAGTCCATAAGTGGCTGCGGCCAATGCAGGCAAGGCCACAATACTGTCAGGGTCTTGATCGAATGGTGTGGCAACGTCCAGCAATGTGGACAGCAACCAAAAGTCCTGCACCCTGCCCTAGCTCTTAAGCTTTCATGCGGCGCTCAGCTGAACAGGGCTCCCGGCTCTCTTCCTGTTACTGCGGCAAGCTCCAGCAGAGTTCTGGCGTAAGGTTGGCCACATTTCGTCCTGGCCCAGCTGTGCACTTTGCGGAGAACGCTGCGCAAGCATCTTTCCCCTGTCAAGGCTGGCAGGAAACTCCCCAACACTGCGCGCGCTTTTACTTTTAACTGTGCCCCTACCTTCCGGGTCAGAGCACCAGTCAGGTCCGTTTTGCCTTCCCTTGGGAAACAAGGGCCACAGCCTCAACAGTTCCAGACCCAACTCTGCACAGGTACCCACAGCCCGGTCTTTCTCCTTACAGTTAAACAGGTTGTCAACTCATGGAAAATCCTTTCTAATATGTACAAGTGCCTGTAAGAATCCATACACTAGCTGGAGGTCTCCAGAAAGAGAAACAGTGACACCTGACATGCACATAAAAAGGGATTGTCAGTTAGAAAGGATGTTTCCGGTTCCCATTGACCCAAGTCTCACTATTCTACTGAATTCTATAGTGTATCCTGTTAAAATGCCATTTCAATTATCCATTCGACTACTGTATATTAAAATGTTAACTGTTCCTTAAAGGGGTTTGTCATTATTGAACAACACCTTCATAAATATAATTGATAAACTGCCCAGTAGAGTTGAGCGAAACGGGTCGGAAAAATTCAAAAGTCGCCGACTTTCGCCAAAGTCGGGTTTCATGAAACGAAACCCGACCTTAGCGTGAGGTCGGCCACGAGGTCGGCGACTTTAGCGCCAAAGTCGCGTTTCAAAAGATGCTTTAGCGCACTTTTTCAGCCAATCAGGATGAACGGACACTGTGGGCAATGTGATGACATAGGCAGCGGTCACCACCATCTTGGAGAAGGACATGCAAGTGATTGGCTTGCTTTCTGTGCCGTCACAGGGGGTATAAAAGGGCGGGGACGTCGACCGCCATGTTACTCATGCTGATCTCAGAATAGGGAGAGCTGCTGATTCTGTAGGGAGAGCGTTAGGAAGGCAAAAAGAAAAAAGAAAACAAAAAACTGCTTCTGCTGCTAGCTCTTTTCACTGTAGTTACTGTGCAGTGAAAGGTGAAGATTTTTGCTTTTGTGCAGCAGCGATGGTGGTGATTAGCCTGCCTTTTAAGGCTAGCTGCATTGCTGTGTGCACACTGGTGTTCAAACTGCTTTTTTAAAAGCAATCCAAATTGTATTGTTTTGTCCTGGTGAGGTAGTGAGCATTCATTTTTTCACACACCGTACAGCGGTGTACGCTCCTCACACAGTACCGTGTAACGGCTGTTATCACGGCCAAATTGAAGCTATCTACGTGTGTGACTCTGTAAGGAAAAGTCAAGGAGTTTGTCCGTTCTTACATAGTAACATAGTAACATATAAGTCAAGGAGTTTTGTCCGTTTTTCAAACAGTTTAGTATATTTGCTGTTTGATTACATTCAAAACTAGAGAGAGACAGCGTATGTCAGTTCGTACACAAAAACACGGAGCTTGACAATTTTACATACACCGTACAGCGGTCTACGTGCACGCTCCTCTGTCAGTACCGTGTAACGGCTGTTATCACGGCCAAATTGAAGCCATCTATGTGTGTGACTCTGTAAGGAAGAGTCGAGGAGTTTGTCCGTTCTTACAGACCTACACTCTACGGAGATTCCAATTCTGCCCAATTCTATATACACCTTGTAGTTTGTCATACACGAGGCAATTTCTGCCAGTCACATTGCGGTGTAATATACACAGGGCCTGACAGAATCCAACTGTATCCTGAAGTCTAGAGAGATTCCAATTCCTCACAGTCCTCTATACACCTTTCTTACACCTTTCTGGGAGTAGGTAAACCACTTTTAAAGCCAGAGCTTCAAGAACAAGTTTTGGCTTACACTGCTGACTCAGCCTCCAGCTCTATCGCTTCCTCTTCTGAAGTTTTAAAAAATAAAAGCACTGAGTCGTCATTGGAGGCTCATGGTCATGAACCACACCTTTCCTTGTGTCCTTCACCCCAACCAAAATTGAAGGATGTGGCAGGCCACACTACAGATTACTCCATGGAGCTGTTTTCACATACCATGCCTGGGTTATCAAAGTCTAATCGTGAATTACCCAGGCCAAGATGAATCTGACATGGAGTGCACTGATGCACAGCCACTGATAGATGATTCTGCTGGTACATTCACTCAGAGCACTACATTGTCCTCGCAGTGTACTGAGGCAGAATCTGACCCTGATGAAGCTCAGATGCCCCTTCCCGCATACTATACCACCATACACGGTGACACAGAGGAAGGTGCACATGACAATGAAGAGGAGGTGATGGATGACACAGTTGTTGACCCAGATTGGCATCCATTGGGGGAAGAGGGTGCCAGCGCCAATAGCTCAGAAGAGGAGGAGGAGCATCCGCAACGGGCATCGACATCACAACAGCTGTTATCTGGCAGGCCTGGAGCAGTCCAAAAACAGGTTACAAAAACCAAAAGAGTTGCAGGACAGCTTAGCCAGACGGTCAAAATAGCACAGCGTGCAAGGCCTCAAAATGTCTTCCAAAGTAGGAAGAGTGCAGTGTGGCACTTTTTTGAACAAAATCCTAATGATCAGGCAAAGGTTATATGTAAGAAGTGCGCAAAGACCTTTAGCCGAGGGAAAAATCTGAGAAATTTGAATACCAGTTGCATGCTAAGACATTTAACCACCATGCACTTGCAAGCGTGGACGGACTACCAAAACTCACGTACCACATGTGCAACTGCTCCCAAAGAAGGTAGTCAGCAACACTGCATTGTTTCCCCCACTGTAAGCCCACCAGTTAGCACACCACCAGCAGCAAATGTTGAGTTGTCGTTGCAAGGGCAAATCAGTCAGGGAATCACACCGTTATTGCAACGAAAGACTGAATCTAGGCCATCAGAAAGAACACCAACCCTATCACCATCATCAACCCTCTCTCAGTCCGCCATGTCCACTGCTAGTTCGACCATATGCAGCTCTCAAGTCCAGCTCACCCTACCAGAGACTATGAGTAGGACAAGAAAGTACTCATCCTCTCATCTGCGTACACTGGGTTTGAACGCCCACATTGCCAAACTAATCTCATTAGAGATGATGCCCTATCGGTTGGTTGAAAGTGCAGCTTTCCGCGAACTCATGGCCTACGCAGTACCACGCTATGACCTACCCAGTCGCCATTTCTTTTCTCGCAAAGCCATCCCAGCCCTCCACCTTCATGTGAAAGACCGCATTGTACATACACTCAAGCAATCAGTGAGGGGAAATGTGCACCCACAACTGATGCATGGTCCAGTAGGCATGGCCAGGGCCGTTACGTGTCCATCACAGTGCACTGGGTTAATGTGGTGGATGCAGGGTCCACAGGGGACAGCGGTGGTGGGACAGTGCTGCCTAGCCCATGGTATAGGAAACAGTTGGCTGTAGGCGTTCGACCTTCCTCCTCCTCCTCCAGAAGCGAAAGCTCGTCCACAGAACGCAGTCGCAGGAGCACTCCATCTGCAGCTGCCAGTGTTGCACATGAGGTGTCCCCCTATCGATCAGCTAGTGGAAAGCGTCAGCAGGCTGTGTTGAAGATGATGTGTTTGGGCGACAGACACACCGTGGAGGTACTGGCCGACTACTTTCAGTGACAAACTGAGTCATGGCTGGGCAGTCTACATCTTGAGGCAGGCAAGGTAGTTAGTGATAACGGCTGGAATTTTGTGGCAGCCATAGCCCTTTCAAAACTCAGACACATACCTTGCTTGGCTCATACCTTGAACCTGGTGGTGCAGTGCTTCCTCAATAATTATCCGGAGTTAACAGGCCTGCTCCAGAAGGTGCAAAGACTGTGCGCGCACATCCGCCGGTCGCCTGTACACTCAATTCGTATGCAGAAGGTGCAGCGATTTCTCCACCTTCCCAACCACTGCCTCATTATCGACGTTGCAACAAGGTGGAACTCCACCCTGCACATGGTTGAGCGGCTGTGCGAACAGAGGCAGGCCATAATGCATTTGTGGGAGGATATACAGCCAGGCACTTTGAGAGCAGACATGGAGTTGACAGGTGTGCAGTGGTCGAAGCTGAAAGACCTCTGTAAAGTCCTTCAGTGTTTTGAGGAATGCACATGGCTGGTAAGCGCAGACGATGCCGTCCTAAGCATGAGCATCCCACTTATGCGTCTGCTCATGCAAACTTTGACGCACCTTAAGGAGCAGGCGTCTGCAGCCAATGTTGACGAGGAGGAAGAGGAGGAGGGAATCCTTGATGACATTCAGCCATTGTCTGCTCAGGGACCTCTCCTGGACGAGGTGGAGGAAGAAGAGGAGGAGGAGGATGATGATGGGGATGATTACTTAGGGGAGGAGGATGCATCTCGTGGGGCAAGTGAAAATGTTGGCGTGGCAAGGTCTGGTACAGGGTTTGTGCGTGACTGGAGGGATGTGAATTTGCCAGAAAGTGCTCCTCCAACCAGCACTCGCAGTGCATCATTGACACCGGGAACATTGGCCCACATGTCAGATTATGCATTGCAGATCCTAAAAAGGGACCCCCGCATTGCCAAAATGATGAACGATGACGACTACTGGTTGGCCAGCATCCTGGATCCATGCTATAAAGGCAAATTACAAAACATCATGCCACACAAGAACCTTGACCTAATATTGGCTAATAAACAAGCAACTCTGGTAAACCGGTTGGTTGAGGCATTCCCAGCACACAGCAGCAGTGATGGTTCTCACACGTACGGGCCGGGGGCAGCTTGGCAGAGGTGTTCGTGGTGCACACAGCAGAAGTGGCGTTGGAGACAGGGGTTTCATGACAATGTTGTGGACTGATTTTTCAAGTCCCACTCACACGACTGGTAATACTGCATCGATTGAAAGTGACAGGAGACAGCACTTGTCAACTATGGTTACAAACTACTTCTCGTTCCATATCAATGTTCTCCCTCACTGGTCATTCCCATTTGACTATTGGGCCGCTAAACTGGACACCTGGCCTGAATTGGCACAATATGCCTTACAGGAGGTCGCTTGCCCAGCTGCAAGTGTGCTATCGGAAAGAGTCTTCAGTGCAGCTGGATCAATCCTGACAGAAAAAAGGACCCGTCTGTCAACCCAAAATGTGGATGATCTAACCTTCATTAAAATTAACCATGCATGGGTTTCCAAGGATTTTGTCACACCTTACCCTGATGACACAGGGTGACAGAAAAATGGCTTGCTTTGGGGTCCACCTCTTCCTGGGACTTGACCAATTTCGCCTTTAGCAGCAGGTGAGTGTCACACATCAACATATGCCAATTTGTAAACCTCCCTAACTGGGCTGACTCCTCCCCCCATAGCTGGGGTCACCACCTAGCGCACGCAATCGTGCGAGTGCCATTGTCCTGGACAGGTGGGAGGGCCGACTCTTGGGCGTGGGCACTGGCACAGAGTCCCTTATAGTGCAATCAAGTGTCTCTGATGGTGGGGGTGCACACCCGCCGTCAGACACACCGCCGTACTATGAGGGGCCCAGTGCCAGTACCGACGCCCACGAGTGGGCCCCCCTTGCTTGGGCAGGGCCCCAGCATTTGCAATGTTTACCTCTCCCTGCTCCTCCGCTGTGTAGTCTGGGCTGTCAAATCCATACTGGGCCTGACACCGTCTGAGCCTGCCTCCTGATCTATAGACATATATTTTGAATGTGTACACTATGCTATCCATACATGTTAACCAGGGATACGGTAACCTTTCTCACCTTTGTGCAATCACGTGTAATCCATACTGGGCCTGACACCGTTTGAGCCTGCCTCCTGATCTATAGACATATATTTTGAATATGTACACTATGCTATCCATACATGTTATCCGGGGATACAGTACCCTTTCTCACCTTTGTGCAATCACGTGTAATCCATACTGGGCCTGACACCGTCTGAGCCTGCCTCCTGATCTATAGACATATATTTTGAATGTGTACACTATGCTATCCATACATGTTATCCGGGGATACAGTACCCTTTCTCACCTTTGTGCAATCACGTGTAATCCATACTGGGCCTGAGAACGGCTGGCGAGCTGTTAAGCAAGCTACAGCACCTGTGGTTTGCACACGTAAGTTTTTCATTTTTTCAGGAATGACAGTTAGGCCTAATTACGGAACTGCGGTTGACCTGCACTTACTAGGAAATCATCGTTCATGGGTAATAATTGTAATCCCAGATCCCCATCACTAACGTTGTTCAGCGGGTTATCTGCACCTGTAAGCGACAAACGCTGGCCTTTTCAGTGTAGCGCACATGCAGCCACGGACATGTAAGGGCATGACACACTAGATATTGGCCAATCTCACGTGCCAGAGCCTCGCGTGTCCCTCTAGTAAGCCGGACTCAGACCGCGGGGCATGACGGAGTCTCGTTCGTTAACGGAATTAAGCTTGCAATGTGTGCATCTTTTTTGTGGCTGGATGGTTGAGGTTACCCATGTTGAGTCAAATTACGCCGTAGGCTCCACTCCTGGTGGTGCCCTTCTGGACATTCCTTTAAGGTTCAGCACCTTGTTGCAATGTCGATAATGAGGTGGTGGTTGGGAAGGTGGAGCAATCGCTGCAGCTTCTGCATACGAATGGAGTGTACAGGTGACCGGCGGATGTGCGCGCACAGTCTTCGCACCTTCTGGAGCAGGGCTGTTAACTCCGGATAATTGTTGAGGAAGCACTGCACCACCAGGTTCAAGGTGTGAGCCAAGCAAGGTATGTGGCTGAGTTTTGAAAGGGCTATGGCTGCCACAAAATTACGGCCGTTATCACTAACTATCTTGCCTGCCTCAAGATGTAGTCTGCCCAGCCATGACTCAGTTTGTCGCTGAAAGTACTCGGCCAGCACCTCCGCGGTGTGTCTGTTGCCCAAACACATCATCTGCAACACAGCCTGCTGACGCTTTCCACTAGCTGCTCGATAGGGGGACACCTCGTGTGCAACAGTGGCAGCTGCAGATGGAGTGCTCGTACGACTGCGCTCTGTGGACGAGCTTTCACTTCTGGAGGAGGAGGGTCGAACGCCTACAGCCAACTGTTTCCTATACCATGGGCTAGGCAGCACTGTCCCACCACCGCTGTCCCCTGTGGACCCTGCATCCACCACATTAACCCAGTGCGCAGTGATGGACACGTAACGGCCCTGGCCATGCCGACTGGACCATGCATCTGTTGTTAGGTGCACCTTTCCACTCACTGACTGCTTGAGTGCATGGACAATGCGGTCTTTCACATGATGGTGGAGGGCTGGGATGGCTTTGCGAGAGAAGAAGTGGCGACTGGGTAGGTCATAGCGTGGTACTGCATAGGCCATGAGTTCGCGGAAAGCTGCGCTTTCCACCAACCGATAGGGCATCATCTCTAACGAGATTAGTTTGGCAATGTGGGCGTTCAAACCCAGTGTACGCGGATGAGAGACTGAGTACTTTCTTTACCTACTCATAGTCTCTGGTAGGGTGAGCTGGACTTGAGAGCTGCATATGGTGGAACTAGCGGTGGACAGGGCGGACTGAGAGAGGGTTGATGATGGTGATGGAGTTGGTGTTCTTTCTGATGGCCTAGATTCAGTATTTCGTTGATATAACAGTGGGATTCCCTGACTGCTTTGGCCTTCCAACGACACCTCAACATTTGCTGCTGTGCTAACCGGTGGGCTTACAGTGGGGGAAACAATGTAGCATTGCTGACTACCTTCTTTGTAATCAGTTGCACATGGGGTACTTGAGGTTTGGTGTTGTGTCCACGCTTGCAAGTGCAATGTCTGTTAAATGTCTAAGCATGCAACTGGTATTCAAATTTTTCAGATTTTTCCCTCGGCTAAAGGTCTTTGCGCACTTCTTACAGATAACCTTGGCCTGATCATGAGGATTTTGTTCAAAAAAGTGCCACACTGCACTCTTCCTACTTTGGAAGACATTTTGCGGCCTAGCACGCTGTGCTATTTTGACCGTCTGGACAAGCTGTCCAGCAACTCTTTTGATTTTTGGAACCTGTCTTTGGAGTGCTCCGGGCCTGCCAGATAACAGCTGTTGCGATGTCGATGTCTGCTGTGGATGCTCCTCCTCCTCCTCATCTGAGCTATTGGAAGCAGCACCCTCTTCCCCCAATGGATGCCAATTTGGGTCAACAACTGGGTCATCCATCACCTCCTCTTCAATGTCATGTGCACCTTCCTCTGTGTCACCGTGTATGGTGGTATAGTATGCGGGAAGGGGCACCTGAGTCTCATCAGGGTCAGAATCTGGCTCATTACACTGCAAGGACAATGTAGTGCTCTGACTGAATGTACCAGCAGAATCATCTATCAGTGGCTGTGCATCAGTGCACTCCATGTCAGATTCATCTTGGCCTGGGTAATTCACCATTTCACTTGATAACCCAGGCATGGTATGTGAAAACAGCTCCATGGAGTAATCAGTTGTATGGCCTGCGTCATCCTTCAATCTTGGTTGGGGTGAAGGACACAAGGGAAGGTGTGGTTCATGAACATGACCCTCCAATGATGACTCAGTGCTTTTATTTTTTACAACTTCAGAAGAGGAGGCGATAGAGCTGGAGGCTGAGTCAGCAATGTAAGCCAAAACTTTTTCCTTATGCTCTGGCTTTAAAAGCGGTTTGCCAACTCCTAGAAAGCTAAGCCTTCGAGGCCTTGTGGAGCCAGACGATGACGCAGGCTCAACACCTCCTGCATTCGGTCCTATTTTGCTTTTGCCACTACCATCAGATCCACCACCAACACCATCATTACCAGCTGGCAACCCCCACCCAATTCCACGGCCTCTTCCACCAGCCTTCCTCATTTTTGGTACAAATGTACACAAAATTCCACAAACTAGGACAGGGGAGACATTGAATTTCTGAACACACTTGTGGACACTGTTGGATTGTGTGAGGCCCAGTTAATATCACACCGCTATGTCACAGGCTCAATGTCGCAGGTGTGAAAAATGTCACTATAGGACAGGGGAGATGTAGAATTTCTGAACACACTTGTGGACACTGTTGTGTGAGGCCCAGTTAATATCACACCGCTATGTCACAGGCTCAATGTCGCAGGTGTGAAAAATGTCACTATAGGACAGGGGAGATGTAGAATTTCTGAACACACTTGTGGACACTGTTGTGTGAGGCCCAGTTAATATCACACCGCTATGTCACAGGCTCAATGTCGCATGTGTGAAAAATGTCACAATAGGACAGGGGAGATGTAGAATTTCTGAACAGACTTGTGGACACTGTTGGATTGTGTGAGGCCCAGTGAATATCACACCGCTATGTCACAGGCAGAAATTGGCTAGTGTATGACAATCTACAAGGTGTATATAGAATTGGGCAGAATAGGAATCTCCCTAGAGTTTAGGTCTGTAAGAACGGAACATGTCCTCGACTTATTCTTACAGAGTGACACACAGATAGCTTCACTGTGGCCGTGATAACAGCCGTTACACGGTACTGAGAGGAGCGTGCACGTACACTGCTGTCCGGTGTCCGTAAAATTGTCAAGCTCCGTGTTTTTTAAGTATACGGACTGACACACGCGGTCTCTCTATAGTTTTGAATGTGATCAAACAGCAAATATACTTAACTGTTTGAAAAGCAGACAAAACTAGAAGGTGGAGGTCTGTAAGAACGGAACATGTCCTCGACTTATTCTTACAGAGTTACACACAGATAGCTTCACTGTGGCCGTGATAACAGCCGTTACACGGTACTGTGTGAGGAGCGTACACCGCTGTATGGTGTGAAAAAATGCACGCTCAGTACCTCACCAGGACAAAAAAAAAATTTGGATTGCTTTTAAAAAAGTAGTTTGCAGAGCAGTGGGAAAACAGCAATGCAGCTATCAGGAAGACTTAAAAGGCAGCCTAATAACCAACAGAGCTGATGCACCAAAATATAGCCTCCCCTTGCACTGCACAGTAACTGGTGTGTTGTACAGGCTAAATCGCTAGCAGCAGAAGTAGTTTTTGGTATCTTCTTCCCTGCCTAACGCTCTCCCTACAAAATCATCATCAGCAGCAGCAACTCTCCCTATTCTGAGATCAGCATGAGTAACATGGCGGTCAGCGTGCACGCCCTTTTATACCCCCTGTGACGCCCCCCAAAGCAAGCCAATCACTTGCATGCCCTTCTCAAAGATGGTGGTGACCCCTGCCTATGTCATCACGTTGCCCACAGTGTCCGTGGATCCTGATTGGCGGAAAACAAACTTTTGAAACGCGACTTTGGCGCTAAAGTCGCCGAGCTCATAGCCGACCCTAGGGTCGGGTTTCGTTTCATGAAACCCGACTTTGCCAAAAGTCAGCGACTTTTGAAATTTTTCGACCTGTTTCGCTCAGCTCTACTTTCTCACCTTTGTCCAATCACGTCTAATCCATACTGGGCCTGAGACCGTCTGAGCCTGCCTCCTGATATATAGACATAGGTTGTGTAAACTATGCTACATATATACGTGTTATCCGGTGAAACGGTACCCTTTATCAACTTTCTAGAATCTTGTCGAATCCATACTGGGCCTGAGAACGGCTGCCGAGCTGTTAAGCAAGCTACAGCACCTGTGGTTTGGACACGTAATTTTTTGCATTTTTTCAGGAATGCCGGTTAGGCCTAATTCAGGAATTGCGGTTGACCTGCACTTACTGGGAAATCATCGTTAGCGGGGAATAATTGGAATCACAGATCCCCATCACTAACGGTGTTCAGTGGGTTATCTGCACCTGTAAGCGACAAAAGCTGGTCCTTTCAGTGTAGCACGCATGCAGCCCCGGACATGTAAGGCCATGATAGACCTGTTATTGCTCGATCTCGCGTATCCCTCTAGTAAGCTTGACGCGTACCACCGGGGCATGCCAGAGTCTCGTTCGTTAACGGAATAAATCTGACAAATTGCTAGCACAACTACAAACGGGCATACCACACCACACACACAATCGACAAAACTTTCAATGTGTGCATCTTTTCTTGAGGTGGCATGGTTGTGGTTTCCCGGGTGGAGTCCAATAAAGCCGCAGGCTCCACTCCTGGTGGTGCCCTTTTGGACATTCCTTTAAGGTTCAGCTTTGCAATCATACTGCCCCCGGAAAGCAAACACTTTGCCTTCATGGACGCTGTTTGGAGGTTCGTGGGAATAACGCCACCCGATTGCCAGTTGGCATAATTTATTGGTGGGAAGTCCGATGGTATATGATCGTGTTCGATTTCAGAATTTTTTTTTTTTGGTTTGTATTTTACATTTTTATTCCAGCCTTTCTTGACTTCATAAGGGCAGGACAAACCTATATCTGTGTCTAATCCACCTCCTCCTTTTACTCCTCTGCCCTTTTCCATATGTTAATTTTTGTCTTCTGGGCATTTTTTCGGCTTTGGGACACCTTTTAAGGTGTTTTGTAATTGTTTTCTATGTGTTTGCCAGCCATTGTTTTCAATGTGGTTCAACGAGCATGCCTCCTGTGCGACGAACCAAAACACTAGCGGGGTGGCTCAACACTACTCCTGATATATACAGTGGGGAAAAAAAGTATTTAGTCAGTCAGCAATAGTGCAAGTTCCAGCACTTAAAAAGATGAGAGGCGTCTGTAATTTACATCATAGGTAGACCTCAACTATGGGAGACAAACTGAGAAAAAAAAATCCAGAAAATCACATTGTCTGTTTTTTTTTCATTTTATTTGCATATTATGGTGGAAAATAAGTATTTGGTCAGAAACAAAATTTCATCTCAATACTTTGTGATATATCCTTTGTTGGCAATGACAGAGGTCAAACGTTTTCTGTAAGTCTTCACAAGGTTGCCACACACTGTTGTTGGTATGTTGGCCCATTCCTCCATGCAGATCTCCTCTAGAGCAGTGATGTTTTTGGCTTTTCGCTTGGCAACACGGACTTTCAACTCCCTCCAAAGGTTTTCTATAGGGTTGAGATCTGGACACTGGCTAGGCCACTCCAGGACCTTGAAATGCTTCTTACGAAGCCACTCCTTCGTTGCCCTGGCGGTGTGCTTTGGATCATTGTCATGTTGAAAGACCCAGCCACGTTTCATCTTCCATGCCCTTGCTGATGGAAGGAGGTTTGCACTCAAAATCTCATGATACATGGCCCCATTCATTGTTTCATGTACCCGGATCAGTCGTCCTGGCCCCTTTGCAGAGGAACAGCCCCAAAGCATGATGTTTCCACCACCATGCTTTACAGTAGGTATGGTGTTTGATGGATGCAACTCAGTATTCTATTTCCTCCAAACACGACAAGTTGTGTTTCTACCAAACAGTTCCAGTTTGGTTTCATCAGACCATAGGACATTCTCCCAAAACTCCTCTGGATCATCCAAATGCTCTCTAGCAAACTTCAGACGGGCCCGGACATGTACAGGCTTAAGCAGTGGGTCACGTCTGGCACTGCAGGATCTGAGTCCATGGTGGCGTAGTGTGTTACTTATGGTAGGCCTTGTTACATTGGTCCCAGCTCTCTGCAGTTCATTCACTAGGTCCCCCCGCGTGGTTCTGGGATTTTTGCTCACCGTTCTTGTGATCATTCTGACCCCACGGGGTGGGATTTTGCGTGGAGCATCAGATCGAGGGAGATTATCAGTGGTCTTGTATGTCTTCCATTTTCTAATTATTGCTTCCACAGTTGATTTCTTCACTCCAAGCTGGTTGTCTATTGCAGATTCAGTCTTCCCAGCCTGGTGCAGGGCTACAATTTTGTTTCTGGTGTCCTTTGACAGCTCTTTGGTCTTCACCATAGTGGAGTTTGGAGTCAGACTGTTTGAGGGTGTGCACAGGTGTCTTTTTATACTGATAACAAGTTTAAACAGGTGCCATTACTACAGGTAATGAGTGGAGGAAAGAGGAGACTCTTAAAGAAGAAGTTGCAGGTCTGTGAGAGCCAGAAATCTTGATTGCTTGTTTCTGACCAAATACTTATTTTCCACCATAATATGCAAATAAAATGAAAAAAAAAACAGACAATGTGATTTTCTGGATTTTTTTTTCTCAGTTTGTCTCCCATAGTTGAGGTCTACCTATGATGTAAATTACAGACGCCTCTCATCTTTTTAAGTGGTGGAACTTGCACTATTGCTGACTGACTAAATACTTTTTTTCCCCACTGTAGATGTACATTGTTAATGTTTAAACTATGCTACATATACCTGCTATCTGATGATACTGTGTAGTAGGGGCTGGCCGGGCTTAGGGGGTGGACCACTGCTTACCAGACAAGGCAAAGATGAGACGGAGACAGCTTCCACTTGTAACAGTTCTGGATTTATTTGTTGTCCTCCTGACGACCCCCAAACACGCACCGCAGCTTCTTTACACCACTGTATCGCCAGGCCCGGGTACCTATTCTTCAGCTCCAGTCGCAGTAACGCACCTCGCGGATCTTTCACTGGGGGCTGTCCTAGACCAATCTACCCCCAGCGCTTCACCTGCCCGAGGTCGTCTTCCAATCGGTACCCCCGGGGCCTCGTCTGTCTTGCGGTACTTCGAGTCAGGGTCTCCCCCCTGGCTGCCTCTTCTCCTTGCCTGTCCTGCAGTCCGTCGGGTCAGGGCCACCCCCCTGACTGTCTCTCCTTTGTCCGTCCCCCTGGCCGAGCTCTTCTCACTTTCTCCGTCTTCTTCTGAGCTCCTCCAGAGACTAAACTCTCCTGGAGCCCCGCCTTCTTCTATTTATCCCCTCTCTCACAGGGGAATTTCCCCCCGGGCTCCTATCTCCCCGCCCCCCATGACTAAGCGGATTCCTAAGCCCAAAGCTGATGTTAAGTCCTGTACTACTCTCCCCTGCCATCTTGTGGTCATTTCACGGTACTGCACTCCCATTTCTGTCTTTCCCTGCTGTTACCTTTCTAACCTGTCAATCTGTCAAAAGTGCACAAACCGTCCCCTCCTTCTACCAGTCACGTCTGTCCGCCAAGTCACCTTCCCCACAACTGTAGACTTTATATACTTTTTATATTCTTGTCTAATCCATACTGAGCCTGTGAGCGTCTCTGTGTGACTGATGGAATATATATGGAGATTGACAATTATCCTTTGACTGAATAGAGCTGTACGCTTCTGATACAGTGCCATATATCTGATGTTATTTTGTGTCTATTTTGTGCTAAATTTTGAAGTTTGGTGGAAGAGGCCGTGGACGTGGGGGGGGCAGCTGGTCCTGATGATGGTGGTGCATCTGCTGGTACTGGCAAAAGCACAATAGCAGCTAAGGCAGGAGGTGTTGAGCCTGCGTCATGGTCTGGCTCCGGAACACCTGGAAGGCTACCTTTTCTGGGAGTAAGTTAACCGCTTTTAAAGGCGGAGCATGAGGAACTGGTTTTGGCTTACCTTGCCGAAACAGACTCCAGCAAGTATGCCCTCCTCTTCTGAAGTTTCAAAAAAATGCAAGCACTGAGTCAACAAGTGCTGGCTCCTGGTCAGGAAGAACCCCTTTCCTTGTGTCCTGCAACCCCACCCAAAGTGAATGATGCGGCAGGTCACACTTCACATTAGTTCATGTAGCTCTATCATACCATGCCTGGGTTATCAAGTCAAATCGTGAATTCCCCAGTCCAAGATGAATCTGACATGGAGTGTGGGTGGCCAGCCAGGGCAGTGGGGTTAATCGGTACTGGGCCGGTGTCTCACAGGGATGTGTCACGGTGGTGGTGACCCGTTCCGTGGCCCTGGGCGTCCATGCAAAGGGGTGAATTACGTTTATAGGTGAATGATACGTGACGCCACCTGTGGTTTCTGATTAGATTGACCAGCGCTGCAGTGTCGCTTCTGTGGGACAGATGTTGTGGTGCAGCTAAGATGTAGAAGACCTGCACAGGTAAGGCCGTAGTCGCAGGGCAGATGAAAGAGTTGGTAGATGGTGTGCACTGCAGGATGTAGCAGAGCCGTGTGCCAGGCGCAGGAGAAAGTTGACAGACACAGTCATGCAGTTCCTTTACCTGTACTTGGTTACTGCCATCCAGGACCCAGAGTACAGATGGAGAAGGAGTTGATCAGCCTGGAAGCTAATTTGGAATTCTCTCTCTGCAGATAGGTAGTGTGGCCTCCGTTCTAGCGCTTATCTGAGGTCCTCGCAGTGCTGAGTTCAATGAAGTTCCCCCTGTTGACTCTTTTGGAACTTTCTCATATGGCAGCCAGCCGTAGCCTTTTCCTTCTGGCTCCCACACGTCGCTGCTGGGGCCTCCGAGCCTTAGTTGTGTACAGAGCATTTACAACTGCTAATTCCTCTGGTTTCGGCTGCAGGAACGTCAGTGTCCCTACAAACTTGGAGACCGGAATCCGGACCATGTGCTCCAGCTAGGAGTGAGCCTTAACTCTGCTCATCCTCCAGCTCCCCTTCTCACGTCCACACACTTCCCCTTCCTTACCTCCTCCCGACCACAGAGAGCAGGTTTGACTGCTAGAGAGATAATTCGTTGCTCCCAAGCATGACATCACACTCCCTAGGAGGAAGGTAATGCCACTGTGGCAACCGTACTCCTGGGGGCGACACAAGTGCACTGATGCCCAGCCACTGCTAGATGATTCTGCTGGTACATTGACCCAGACCACTACATTCCCCTCACACTCTACACAGCCAGAATCTGACCCTGATGAAACTCAGGTTACCTTTCCCATATACTTTACCACCTTACACGGTGACAAAGAGGAAGGTGCAGATGAAAGTGCAGGTTCAGCCCACCCACCGTCAGACACACCGCCATACTATGAGGGGCCCTGTGCCAGTGCCGTCGCCAACGAGTGGGCCCCCCTGCTTGCTCAGGATCACAGCACTTGCAAAGTTGAAATAATTACCTCTCCCTGCTCCACTGCCATGACGTCTTCCGCGTTTCCAGACAGTGATATTCTGATCAGAGAGCGCAATGACATCACTTCTGTATGCCCACACTAGTACAGGGATTCCCTAGGGAGGAGACTTATTTGAGGAGACTTATTTAATTGTTTTCAATGTTGGGACAGCAATTTTTGGGGAGCATTATACTCTGGAGAATGATATATGAGGCCCACCATACACTGGAGCATTCCAAAGGTGGACATCAGACACTGAAGCAGCATTACAGGGCCCATCATACACTGGAGCATTAGAAATGGGGCCCATTATATATGGAGCATTATTTGGGCCCATCAGACAGTGCAGCTTCCTCCATGGGGACCAACATATACTGTAGCATTATGTGGAGCTCATCATATACTGTTTCAAACATAATATGGGACCAATGATTCTGTATGGAGAAATATATGGGCCTCATTACTCTATATAGCGCACTATGCGGTGGCAATAATACTGTATGGAGTAATATACTGTCCGTTTTTGGAGCTATTGGAGAATTTAAAATGGATATCAGTCATGAAATGTAAAAAGTGAAGTATTTTTCATTGTACTATACCGCTATTTCTCTGCCGTATCGGAGCATCATGAGTTGTGCTATGTGTTAAAGGGGCGCTCTTTGGCCCAGGGCACATGAAAACCTGGAGCTAGCCCTACCCCCCTTCAAATTTAGCCAAATAACCCCCATTTTCAGTGTGTAACTAGTATTATGAAGTAAATTAAGGTTGAAATGCTTCAGTAATAAGAATTGATGTTTTGGGCATTCAAAAGGGCACTGTAGGTGTGTTTCCTGTCCTCCACTCCCTGCCGACTTTGCTTCCCCATTGACTTGCATTGGGTTTCGTGTTTCAGTCGGCCTTCGACTTTTCACGATAATCGGCCGATTTCGTTCGACCCGACTTTTGCGAAAGTCGGGTTTCACGAAACCTGACTCGACCCGAAAAAAGGCAAAGTCGCTCATCTCTACTGCCCAGATTAAAAAAAAAAAAATCATATCCTGGATTCATGCCTTTCCAGTGATCTTGACACTGTGTCTCTCCAAAGTCTCATTGCATTGCAATGTCACATGAGTACTGCAGCCTTCACGATTTCATCAGAAATAAGAGATTTGTCTGATGGAAGCATGAACGCTGCAGCCAGTCAGAGTCTGGCTCCTTATGGTTGATGGTTATGCATAGTTAGCGCTGGTTCGGGAAGTGAATATATGTGAAATTTTTAAATTTTATCTAGTATCCAAGAAGTATCATTTCTTCTTGCAGAGAATGACATGCTAAACATGCCGAGATGAGGAAACTTAAAGCCGCAATGCTCCTCTGGGAAATATGCAAATTGTCTCTTCAGAGAGGAAGTGGACTAGAACTCTAGTGCCACCTATTGGAAGTAGCAATCCTAAAAGTCATTGTCGACCCTTTAGCGAGCCTTGTTACATGACTTAGGATTTTATCCTAAGTCATGTAACAAGGCTTGTTAAAGGATCAACATTGACTTTTAGGATTGCTACTTCCAATAGGTGGCACTAGAGTTCTAGTCCTCTTCCTCTCTGAAGAGACAATTTGTAAATTTTATGTGGGACACTTTAGCATTTATGAAAGGTTTGCCCAATACTGGGAACACATTTATGGAACAGTCAACATTTTAATATACAGTAAATGAATGAATAAATATGTCATGAACAGAAGACAGTATATTGTACTGCAGAATAGTGGACTTAGGTCAATTGGAATCACAAACCATTTTCCAGCTGTGATCTCCTCCAACCTTTAACTCTTCACACTTGCCGAGAGTATGGCAGAGTTCTAAGGGTGTGTGCAGACGCTGCGGAATCCGCACGGATTTTGCAAAAACCGCAGATAATCCGCAGGTCAAAAGACTTGCAGATTATCTGCGGTTTTGCCTGCGGTTTGGTCCTGCGGATTCACCATCTCCACAATGGTGGAGATAGGAACCCGCTGCGGATTCCGCAGAAAGAATTGACATGTCAATTCTTTCTGCGGTTTCAAAACCGCAGCAAATCCGTGCGGATTTTTCTGCAACGTCAGCACAGCGTTTTTTTTTTACCATTCATTTGAATGGTACTGTACACCGCAGCTAAAGCTGCTGCGGGTCCGCAGCGGCCAAAACCGCTGCGGAAACGCAGCGGAATCCGCAGCGTGTGCACATACCCTTAGTCACCACTTCTCAGATAGTCAGCCAGCACTCTGATCTGAGGTGTGGAGAGCACAAAATCCACAACATGGAAGTTTTATTTTAAGGAATACTTTGGTTTGGTTAATATCCTAAACCTGAATGTGTAGGCTTCGCCAATTTAAAAAGCAATCGATTAGAAGCTAATAACAGCTTAAAAGTCTCCAAATGCAATGAAATGATGTACTGTATATAACACTATGAGATGTTCATGGACGGTTTCCAACCCTTTTGATTAACCTTAAACACAAACACAGCCTTTGTAATGTAAAAGTGGACTCTACATATATGGCTTTGCATAAATAAATGGTAACTAGTGGTGAGCAAAAGTGCTTGGATAAGGTGTTATCTGAGCATGCTCCAGTGCTGATAGAGTATCTGAGTATCTTTGATGTGCTCTAATGCTATGTTTGAAACTCTATGACTGCATGTCTAGTGGCTGTTAGACACCTGCAACACGCAGGGATTGCCTGTTTGTTAGACAATCCATGCATGTGATGTGGCTGTCGAACAACAGCGAGACATGCAGATGCGGGGACTTGAACATAGTATTAGAGCACGGCAAAGATACTCAGGTACTCTATTAGCACTGGAGCATGCCCAGATAACACCTTATCACTACAATTTTCACACATTTTGACCTCTGAGACATAAGGTAACTTTATTAAGAGCTGCCATAAAGAAAATGCAAAGTTAGGTTTAGGAAAGTAATTCAGTATGTAGCCAAGTAAAACTAATCATGCAATATAACATATATATTAAATTATATTGAGAAAGCTATTAACTTAGCTATATCCTAGCGTCCAACAACATCACATTAATACTGTTCATTTTAAAACATTTTTTTCCACATCAATAATAAAACATACTTATGCTAGCTTACCTTGAACTTTGTTGGTCTTCAGTTCCAGATATCTTTGTTCCCTAATCTCCATGTTATTTGTGTGATTGCTTTGCTTATCTTACATGAACCACACTGCCGCTATAATATGTTTTACACCAGGCCAATGACATATGTTGATTGAGGGCACCTCATTGCAATGCTTAATAACTGGAATGTAATTGTAAGATAAAGTTCCAATGCATAATTTATCTTCAATTCTGCAGAAACAGTGCCAGGGATGATCTGCCGTGAAACATCTAAATCAGTGGAAGCAATCAAGCGATAGGAAGATTTATGTTCAACACTTTTAAAGAAGTAATTATCATTTTACATAGAGACACAATACTCCGTCACTACGCAGGACGTGGGACTGATGGGTTTCTTCTCAATGCTCAGAGATGTGTTTTTTGTGCCATAAAATACACAGAGAATAATTTTGTATAATATACAATTTCCTATGATCTTAAAAAGTTTTGTTAACTAGTGGTTAAAACTTTTGACTGACTATTAACTAGAATAATAAATAGTTATTGTGTTTTGTCTGTAAATTTTTGACCAGTTTGAAAGTAATATACCAAAATTGGTTGAAAGCCAAAGGTGATTTTTTACAATGGCAACTAGAGTTGAGCGTAATGGGTCGGGCAAATTCAGAATCCACCGACTTTGGCTAAAGTCGGGTTTCACCAATTGAAACCCGATCATAGCGTGAGGTCGGCCATGAGGTCGCTGACCCGCGCGCCAAAGTCGCTTTACCCACAATGCTTCCAGCGCCTTTTCTCATCCAATCATCAAGGACGCATACTGTGGGCAATGCGATTACGTCGGCAGCGGTCCCCACCATGCTACAGAAGGGCATTGAAGTGATTGGCTGGCTTTGTGTGGCGTCACAGGGGCTATAAAAGGCCGTGACCGCCGACCGCCATCTTACTTCTGACGATCTTAGCATAGGGAGAGGTTACTGCTGCTTGTTCTCAATAGGGAGAGTGTATAGGCAGGCCAAATAAAAAAAAAGTGCTTCTGCTGATGGCGAATGTCACTGTACAACACAACAGTATAGTGTGCAGTGACAGGGGAGGATATATTTCTGTGCAGCAGCTCTGTTGGTGATTAGGCTGCCTTATAAGGCTCCCTGACAGCTGCATTACTGTTTGCACAATGCTGTGCAGACTGCTTTTTTAAAAGCAAAAATCCTTTTATTCCTTTTTTTCTGCACAGTAGATACTGAGCGTAAATTTTTTCACACACCGTATAGAGGTGTACTCTCCTCACACACTACCGTGTACCGGCTGGTATCACAGACAAATACATGCTATATGTGTGTGACTCCGTAAAAAAATACACGGAGATTAACATTTTTACCATACATACTGTAGTGAAACCTCCACCAGGGGGAGCTGGTGAGGGAAGAGAGGTTACACACTAAGAGCAGCAACCCTGAGCAACAGCACAGGTGCCACAGGTAACGAGAGAGAATAGTCAGACAAACCAAGTCAGAAACTAGCAGGAGCAGACGTACCAGAAGGAGCAGCAATACACGTAGTCAAAATACCAAGCCGAGCGTCAGAAAGCCAGAACATGAGCACGGGGTCCAAAACGTGAGGCGAAATACATAGTCGGGGTACAAGCCAGGGAGCCAGATGCCAGAGAGGGAACGTAACAGTAGAAACAAATACCAAGTGACGGGGTCAGAGATCAGTCCGGGTCATACACGTCAATATCAGTCAAAGGCAGGAGGATCACCAAGGTACAAGGGTCAGAGGCTATAAACTGGAAGCTTGCGCTATCACTAACACTGGTCAGCAGGCTGTGAGAGACTGAAATAGCCCAGCTAGCTCCAGAACGAGGCTGAGGAGATTAACCCCCGCATGACCAGTCTGGAGTGAAGACAGCAGAAGATAAACTCCGGACTGGACCATGACACATACACTGTATAGAGGTGTCCGATTATCAAACAGTATCGGATATCTGGTGTTCTTTTTACGGTCACATCTACACAGAGTCAGCATGTGTGTGTGACACTCCATAAATACATATACGGACATTTCCATTTCTTTATACACCGTATTGAGCAGTCTGATTCTCAAACAGTATCAGATATCTGGTATTCTTATTACTGTTACATCTACACAGAGTCAGCGTGTGTGTGTGACACTCCATAAATACATATACGGACATTTCCATTTCTCTATACACCATATTGAGCTGTCCGATTCTCACACAGTATCGGATATCTGGTGTTCTTATTACGGTCACATCTACACAGAGTCAGCGTGTGTGTGTGACATTCCATAAATACATATACAGAGATTGACAGTTTCACCAACAACGTATACAGCTGTACACCTCTGATACAGTACCATATATCTGCTTGTTGGATTACAGTGAAATACATAGTGGGTAAGTGTCTGTGACTCACAAAATATATATGGAGATTTCACTTCTTACATACACCTTACACAGCTGTACACTACTCATACAGTGCCATTTCTCTGCTGGTATTTTTGGTACATTTTCCCAAACATGAGGAAGTATGGTGGAAGAGGCTGCGGATGTGGGCGGGGGGTGCAGCTGGTACTGATGGTGGTGGTGGTGGTGCATCGGCTGGTTCTGGCAAAAGCACAATAGCAGCTAAGGCAGGAGGTGTTGAGCCTGCATTATGATCTGGCACAAGAAGGCCTTTAAGGTTCCCTTTTCTGGGAGTAGGTAAACCGCTTTTAAAGCCGGAGCATCAGGAACAGATTTTGGCTTAGATTGCCGAAACAGCCTCCAGCTCTATTGCCTCCTCTTCTGAAGTTACAAAAACTGCAAGCACAGGGTTGTCAGTGCAGGTCTCTGGTCAGGAACAACCCCTTTCCTTGTCTCCTTCACTCCCACTAAAAGTGAAGGATGTGGCAGCCCACACTTCAGATTACTCCATGGAGCTCTTTTCTCAGGCCATGCCTGTGTTATCAAGTCAAATCCTGAATTCCCCAGTCCAAGATGAATCTGACATGGAGTGCACTGATGCACAGCCACTGCTAGATGAATCAACTGGTACATTCACCCACAGCACTACATTGCCCTCGCAGTCTACTGAGCCCGAATCAGACCCTGATGAAACTCAGGTGCCCCTTCCCGCATACTTTATCACCTTACACGGTGACACAGAGGAAGGTACACAGGAAGGTGTAGATGACATTGAAGACGAGGTCATGGATGACCCAGTTGTTAACCCAGATTGGCATCCATTGGGGGAAGAGGGTGCTGGTGACAATAGGTCAGAACAGGAGAAGGATCCGCAGCAAGCATCGTCATCTCAGCAGCGATTATCCGGCAGGCCCGTAGCTGTCAAAAAACTTGGCAAGAAAACTAAAAGAATTGCAGGACAGCTTGGCCAGACGGTCAAATTAGCACAGTGTGCAAGCCCTGAAAGTTTGTACCATAGTAGGAAGAGTGCAGTGTGGCACTTTTTTGAACAAAGTCCTACTGATGACGCAAAGGTTATCTGTAAGAAGTGCCGAAGGACCTTTAGCAGAGGGAAAAATCTAAGAAATTTGAATACCAGTTGCATGCTTAGACATTTAACCAACATGCACTTGCAAGCGTGGACAGACTACAAAAGCTCAGGTAGCACATATGCACCGGCTCTGACTGAAGGTAGCCGGCAATGCTCCATCGCTTCCCCCACTGTAAGGCCACCACTAAGCACACCACCATCAAGAAATGTTGAGGTGTCGTCGCTAGGCCAAACCAGTCAGGCAATCACAATATTTTCACGAGGAAACACTGAATCTACGCCATCAACACCCTCACCATCACCAACCCCTTCTCAGTCCCTCATGTCCAATGCTAGTTCCCCCATATGCAGCTCTCAAGTCCAGCTTACCCTACCAGACACTCTGAGTAGGACAAGAAAGTACTAATCCTCTCATCAGCGTACACTGGCTTTGAATGCCTACATTGCCAAACTGATCTCATTAGAGATGATGCCCTTCCATTTGGTTGAAAGCAAAGCTTTCTGAGAGCTCATGGCCTACGATGTCCCACGCTATGACCTACTCAGTTGGCACTTTTCTTGAAAAGCCATCCGTGCCCTCCACCAGCATGTGAAAGACCGCATTGTCCATGCACTAAAACAATCAGTGAGTGGAAAGGTGCACCTCACAACAGATGCATGGACCAGTGGGCATGGCCAGGGCCGTTACGTGTCCATCACTGCACACTGGCTTAATGTGGTGGATGCAGGCTCCACAGGGAACAGCAGCGGTGGAACAGTGCTGCCTAGCCCAAGGTATAGTAAACAGTTGGGTATAGGCGTTCGACCCTCCTCCTCCTCCAGAAGCAAAAGCTCATTGACAGAGCGCAGTCGCACGAGCACTCCATCCACATCTGTCAGTGTTGCACACGAGGTGTCTCACTATCGAACAGCTAGTGGTAAGCGGCAGCAGGCTGTTTTAAAAATGATGTCTTTGGGCGACAGTAGACACACCACAGAGGTACTGGCCGACTACTTGCTGAGTCATGGCTGGGCAGTCTACATCTTGAGCCATGCAAGGTAGTCAGTGATAATGGGTGGAATTTTGTGGCAGCCATAGCCTTTCAAAACTCACACACATACCTTGCCTGGCTCACACCTTGAACCTGGTGGTGCAGTGCTTCCTCAATAATTATCCGGAGTTAACACCCCTGCTCCATAAGGTGCGAAGACTGTGCTCACACATCCGTCTGTTATGATTGGGTGACCAAGGAGGAAAGCAAGACCAAGCTAAGCCACAGAAAACCAGAGAGGTTGGTAACTAAGTGGATTGCAGACCCCTGATCCTATCCACACAACTAGCAGTAGCCGTGGAGCGTACCTACGATGATTCTAGATGCCTCGACACAGCCAGAGAACTAAATAAACCTAAAGCAAGATAGAGGAAATCTAAACTGCCCCAGAGCAGACCCCAAAGGAATAGCTAGACCCCAAACATATATTGTCGGTGAGACAAGATGAAAACTCAAACGCAGGTAGGAAAATAGGCTGAGCAAATGATGGGGCCCAAACTAACTGGACAGGACAGGAAAGGAAAGACACTCTCTGCAATCCCGCAAAAAAACCCTGCAAAAAATGCCCAACACGTCTGATAGAAAAAACACTGAAGTCACTAGACTTCGCCCACTATATCAGCACTCTGGTATCTTCTGAAAACAGAGCAAGGAGAGGCCAATCTAATAAGGGACAAAAACAAACTGGCACAAACAGTAACATAAGGATGGAAATTCAGCACAGCCCCAGCTGGAGCTGGCTGACCACACAAAACTGAAATAGACAAAACCAAATCAAATGTGAACAATAGCAAAAGAACACTTAGCTTGAGCATGCAGGGACTGACCTGGAAACTAAGACCTCAGGAGGCAGGAAAAAATCACCAGCAGGGATAGAGGGAGTCGGTTGTCTTAAATCCAATCAGAAACTCCAGATGTCCAATCGTCCTCCTGATTATCAGGTGGCAGACCTCTGTTAATTAGATCAGCTCCATTACCTCCTGTAACCACCAGAGTGAGCCCGGAAAGAGAACTCGCGACCCCTCTGTCATTATGACCAGCCCCACTGCCTTCACTAGTAACTAGAGGTAGGCCAGAAAGTGAATTCACAACAGTACCCACCCTTGAGGAGGGGTCACCGAACCCTCATCCATGCCACCAGGCCGATCAGGATGGGCCCGGTGAAAAGCACGAACCAATCTATCGGCATGAATGTCAGAAGCAGAGACCCAAGAAATATCCTCCTGGCCATAACCTTTCCATTTTTCCATTTGACCAAGTACTGGAGTCTCCGTCTAGCCAAACGAGAATCCAATATTTTCTTTACCTCATATTCCACATTGCCTTTAACCAATACAGGGTCAGGAGGTGCCACCATAGGAACTACTGGCTCCACAAACCTCTTCAACAGACATTTATTATGGATCGTAAACGTGACTGGAAGCGCCAATCGAAAAGAAGCGGGATTAAGAATCTCCAAAATCTTATAAGGTCTAATGAATCTTGGCTTGAACTTTGGAGACGCAACCTTCATAGGAATATTCTTTGATGACAACCAAACCATATCACCTACTTTAAACCGGGGACCAATGGTCCTATGCCGGTTGGAAAACCGTTGGGCTTTTTCGAGAGAGGGACAACTTATCCACCACTTGGTCCCAAATCTGCTGCATTCTCTCTACCTCAGTGTCCACACTTCGGCAGGTCAAAGATTCCACTTGCCCTGAAGAAAATCGAGGCTGAAACCCAAAGTTACAGAAAAAGGGTGACATCAAAGTGGCAGAACTAGCTCTATTGTTTAGCGCGAATTCGGCCAAGGGCAAAAATGAGACCCAGTCATCCTGATCAGCAGATATAAAACATCTCAAATAGGACTCCAAAGTCTGGTTTGTTCTCTCAGTCTGCCCATTGGTCTGAGGATGAAACGCAGAGGAGAAAGATTACTGAATTCCCAGATTGGAACAAAAAGTTCTCCAAAATCTGGAAACAAACTGGACTCCTCTGTCCGACACAATGTTCTCAGGAATCCCATGCAACCGAACCACCTGTTGTAAAAACAAGGGCACCAACTCTGAAGAAGATGGCAACTTTGGGAGTGGTACAAGATGGATCATCTTAGAAAATCTATCACAAATCACCCAGATAACAGTCATTCTCTGAGAGACAGGAAGATCAGAAATAAAATTCATTGAGATATGGGTCCATGGCCTCTTGGGCACCGTCAGGGGCATCAACAACCCACTAGAACGAGAAGAGGGTTTAGACCAAAAACAAGTCCCACAGGACTGAACAAAATTCCTGACATCACGAGACAAGGCAGGCCACCAGATTCCTTAGGATAGATTCATGGACTTCAGTGCGCTGCTAGACAAATTCACTAATCCAGGTTGTGAGAAAGATTAACTGTTTATTTCCCAACGCGTTTCTCACAACCTGGATTAGTGAATTTGTCTAGCAGCGCACTGAAGTCCATTAATCTATCCTAAGGAATCTGAAGTTTTACCACAGAGCTGACCTTTGGACGTGCAGCAAGCTGACTACGATCTTACATGCCTGAACCTCTCCTGAAAAGGGTGAGTAGATTCTAATTTATTCTTCTAACAATAACCCGGATAAGACCCTATTGCGCTTTTTGTTCCTTTAGTTTGATTGCAAGGCAGGCCACCAAAAAGACCGACTCACCAAATCTCTGGTACCAAAAATACCTGGATGACCAGCCAACGCGGAGCAATGAATTTCAGACACTACTCTCTTCCTCCACTGGTCAAGAACATACAATTTTCCCATCGGGCAATGCTCAGGTTTGTCCTCCTGAAATTCCTCCAGGGCACGTCTCAAATCGGGCGAGATGGCGGAAAGAACTACCCCCTCACCTAGAATGGCAGTAGGCTCGGTCACAATAAGAGAATCCACAAAGAAACTCCTAGTTAGGGCGTCCGCCTTAACATTCTTAGTGCCCGGAAGAAAAGAGACCACAAAATTAAAACGCATGAAAAACAAGGCCCACCTAGCCTATCTAGGATTCAAGCGTTTGGCTGATTCAAGATAAATCAAATTCTTGTGGTTGGTGAGGACCACAACTTGATGTCTAGCTCCCTCCAACCAATGTCTCCACTCTTCAAATGTCAATTTCATGGCCAACAATTTCTGATTCCCCACGTCATAGTTACGTTCAGATGGGGAGAATTTTCAAGAAAAGAATGCACAGGGATTCATTTTAGAAGTCACCGGATCTTTTTGGGACAAAACAGCTCCTGCACCAATCTTAGAAGCATTTCGATCCCTTAACATACAGGGAATTTTCCCTCAAAATCCGTAACACAGTCTGGACATGTTCCACATGAGAATCCCAATCACTGGAAAAGATCAAAATATCATCCAGATAAATGATCAAAAACTTATCCACAAGGTCCCGGAAAATATCGTTCATAAAGGATTGGAAGACAGAAGGGGCATTAGTGAGCCCAAAAGGCATCACCAGGTACTCAAAATGTCCCTCCGGAGTATTAAACGCCATCTTCCATTCATCCCCGTGCTTGATGCGAATAAGATTATACACCCCCTGAGGTCAAGCTTGGCAAACCAGCAGGCACTTTTAACTCTGGAAAATATATCAGAAATCAGGGGTAACGGGTACTGTTATTTAACAGTGATTTTGTTAAGGGAACGATAGTCAATACAAGGCCTTAATGAACCATCTTTCTTGGTCACAAAAAAAACAGCACCTAAGGGTGAAGAGGATGGTCTAATATGACCCTTCTCCAACGACTCCTTGATATAAGATCGCATAGCATCATGTTCGGGTACCGATAAGTTGAAAAGCCGACCCTTGGGAAATTTACACCCGGGCATTAACTCAATTTCACACTCATAACTCCTATGAGGAGGCAAAGATGCAGTCTTACTCTCACTAAATACATCAGAAAAAGCAGCCAAATAATCAGGAATATCATGAGACTGGGGAGAGGTGGAGAAAACAGGAGTGTCATTAAGAACACGCTGACAACCCCAACTCACCACAGACACAGATTTCCAATCCAAAACAGGATTATGAGTTTGCAACCAGGGAAAACCCAGAACAATAGTATCATGCAAATTGTGCAGCACTAAAAATTTACAATTTTCTTAGTTGTCCGGGGCGACCCGCATTATCACCTGGGTCCAAAACTGGGGTTTATTCTCCGCCAAAGGAGTAGCATCAATACCCCTCAAAGGGATAGGAGTCCGCAGGGGTATCATGGGAAAACCACAATGTTTAGAAAAGTCCAAATCCATCAGATTCAAAGCTGCTCCTGAATCCACAAAAGCCTTAGCGGAAACTGTAGAAAAGGAGTAGATCAGAGTAATTGCCAAAAGGAAATTAGGTTGTACACTGCTCACAACAAATGTGTGCGCAAAATGTTTCTCTCGTTTAGGGCAGGCAAAAGTAGTATGAGAGGCGTCTCCACAGAAAAAACATAGCTTATTACACCTTCTAAACTCCTGACATTGCACACTAGACAAAACCCTACCACATTGCATGGGTTCAGACGCTTGTTCAAAAGGCAGCAACGCCTCTCGTGTAGTTTTACATTCACGTAAACGTCGATCAACTTGAATGGCTAATGACATAGAATCATCAAGACCAGAGGGAACAGGAAATCCCACCATAACATCTTTTACGGTTTCTGATAAACCCTTCCGAAAGAGAGCTGCTAAGGCACCGTCATTCCATGTAGTAAGGACCGCCCACTTTCAGAATTGTTGACAGTATAACTGCAGAATCCTCACCCTGTTTCAATGCCAGTAGGGTTTTCTCAGCTTGATCAATAGCATTAGGTGCATCATACAACAACCCCAAGGCTTGAAAAAATGCGTGCACTTTAGTCAGAATAGGATTTCCAGGTGTCAGAGAAAAAGCCCAATCCTGGGGATCGCCACGCAGCAAGGAGATGACAATTTTGACCTGCTGCACAGAGCTCCCTGATAAGTTAGGCTTCAAGGCAAGAAATAGTTTACAATTATTCTTAAACTTCAAAAATTTAGACCGATCCTCAGAAGACACATCATGAGTAGGGATTTTTGGTTCAACAGCAGGTGATTGAGCAAGATAGGCGGAAATTCCCCGCACTTCAGCAGCGAGCTGCTCAACACGATCAGACAATTGCTTAATCTTCGTTAAAGAAAAAAAAATCCTCCTATGGCGCCAGAGAAAAAGAGGAAAAAATATATATAAAAAAAAATTCTGACACTTTTTTTTTTTTTTTTTTTTACAATTCTCTCCTGCTTTTGAGTACCCAAGAATCTGCGGTTTAGGCTGGTGATTCTGCTATGATTGGGTCACCGAGGAGGAAAGCAAGACCAAGCTAAGCCACAGAAAACCAGAGAGGTTGGTAACTAAGTGGATTGCAGACCCCTGATCCTATCCACACAACTAGCAGTAGCCGTGGAGTGTACCTGCGATGATTCTAGATGCCTCGACACAGCCAGAGAACTAAATAAGCCTAAAGCAAGAAAGGGGAAATCTAAACTGCCCCAGAGCATACCCCAAAGGAATAGATAGACCCCAAACATATATTGTCAGTGAGACAAGATGAAAACACAAACGCAGGTAGGAAAATAGGCTGAGCAAACGATGGGGCCCACACTAACTAGACAGGACAGGAAAGGAAAAGACTCTGTCTGCAATCACGCAAAAATACCTGCAAAAAATACCCAACATGTCTGATAGAAATAACACTGAAGTCACTAGACTTCGCCTACTATATCAGCACTCTGGCATATTCTGAAAACAGAGCAAAGAGAGGCCAATCTAATAAGGGACTAAAACAAACTGGCACAAACAGTAACATAAGGATGGAAATTCAGCACAGCACCAGCAGGGACTGGCTGACCACACAAAACTGAAATATATAAAGCCAAATCAAATGTGAACAATAGCAAAAGAACACTTAGCTTGTGCATGCAGGGACTGAGCTGGAAACTAAGACCTCAGGAGGCAGGAAAAATAACCAGCAGGGATAGAGGGAGTTGGCTGTCTTAAATCCAATCAGAAACTCCAGATGTCCAATCATCCTCCTGATTATCAGGTGGCAGACCTCTGTTAATTAGATCAGCTCCATTACCTCCTGTAACCACCAGAGGGAGCCCGGAAAGAGAACTCGCGACCCCTCTGTTAATATAACCAGCTCCACTACCTTCACTAGTAACCAGAGGTAGGCCAGAAAGTGAATTCACAACACCGTCGCTCAAACGTCCACTCCAGTCGTATGCAGAAGCTGCAGCGATCACTCAACCTCCCCAAGCACCGCCTAATCATAGACGTTGCTACAAGATGGAACTCCACCATGCACATGGTTGAGAGGCTGTGCAAACAGAGGCAGGCTGTAATGCATTTGTGGGAGGATACACGGGCAGGCACGTACAAGGCCCCTCTGTTTTCCCGGGATCATGCGGTACAACAAAACGCTCCGCCACCCATTCGGCCGCTCTAAGTAACCTCTCCCAACAACCAGAATTATCACCACCGATACACAAACAATCATCCAGGTAATGAATCAAGGAATCAAAAGCCGATACTTCACGGACAACCCATTCTAGAAAAGAACTGAATGCCTCAAAAAACGCACAAGACACCGATCAACCCATTGTCAAACACCTATCAACCCAAAAAACACCACCCCAGTAAGACACCAACAACTTAACACTAACCGGATGAACAGGAATCAACATAAACCCCGACTCAATATACGTTTTACGCAAAAGTGCCCCCTTCCAACATTTCCGGACAAACTTTGCCACCTCCTGAAATAATTTATAAAGCAAAGAGCACAGCTCCGGGTAAATTCCATCAGTCAACGACCTACCACTAGAGAAAGACAGATGATGAATGAGCCTGAACTTATGCTGCTGTTTCTTAGGCATTACACCCAGGGGCGAGACTAACAAATCCTCAAACTGATGATCAATAAACGGCACAGACATCCTTCCCAACTTCATAGAATCATAGAATTGTTGAGTTGGAAGGGACCTCCTGGGCCATCTGGTCCAACCCCCTGCTCAAAGCAGGATTCGCTAAATCATCCCAGTCAGATGTCTGTCCAGCCTCTGTTTGAAGACTTCCATTGAAGGAGAACTCACCACTTCTCATGGCAGCCTGTTCCACTCATTGATCACTCTAACTGTCAAAAAGTTTTTTCTAATATCTAATCTGTGTCTCCTCCCATTCAGTTTCATCCCATTGCTTCTAGTCTTTCCTTGTGCAAATGAGAACAAAGTTGATCCTTCTACAATGTGACAGCCCTTTAGATATTTGTAGACAGCTATTAAGTCTCCTCTCAGTCTTCTCTTTTGCAAACTAAACATTCCCAAATCCTGCAACCTTTCCTCATAAGACAGGGTTTGCAGACCGGTCACCATTCTGGTCGCTCTTTTCTGAACTTGTTCCAGTTTGTTGATGTCTTTTTTAAAATGTGGTGCCCAAAACTGGACACAATATTCCAGATGAGGTCTGACCAAAGAGGAGTAGAGGGAAATAATGACTTCACGTGATCTAGACTGTATGCTTCTGTTAATACATCCTAGAATTGCATTTGCCTTTTTTGCTGCTGCATCACACTGTTGACTCATATTCAGTCTGTGATCTATTAGTATACCCAAGTCTTTTTCACATGTGCTGTCACTTAGCCCTTTTCCTCCCATTCTATATATGCTTTTTTCATTTTTATTGCCCAGATGTAGTACTTTGCATTTCTCCCTGTTAAAAACCATTCTGTTAGTTGCTGCCCACTTCTCCAGTTTATTTAAATCTTTTTGAATCCTCTCTCTCTCTTCTCTAGTATTAGCTATCCCTCCTAGCTTTGTGTCATCAGCAAATTTAATCAGTTTACCCTCAATTCCTTCATCTAAATCATTGATAAAGATGTTGAACAATACAGGGACCAGGACAGAGCCCTGTGGTACCCCACTTGAGACATTCTTCCAACTGGATGTGCAGCCATTTACGACCACTCTTTGGGTCTGATCACTAAGCCAGTTATGAATCCACCTAACAGTTGCCTTGTCCATTCCATACTTAGTCATTTTTTCAATAAGGATTGTATGAGAGACTTTGTCAAATGCTTTGCTGAAGTCAAGATATACTATATCTACAGCATTTCCTTGATCCACCCAATCAGTGATACCATCACCGATAACTTAACCTCCTTCCTGAACTGTTACAACACCACCTCAGCATATTGGTCAGCTGACCTCAGATTGTAAATCACCCGTGGTATCTCAAAAGGAGGGGCGGGAATTTTTAAACCGTCACTGAAAACGGACAACAACAGTTCTGACTTAACCCCATCAGGAAAACAACTTACATAAGGTACCGTCGTAGCCAGGTTCAACGGCGTCTACCCCTTTTGAATTTGCACTGTCACTCTGCTTCTCCTTTCTGCTTCCTAAAGCATCTGGAACCACCATGCGAGGTTCCTTTGCAATGGGATCAAAGGTGCTTGAATTTGCAGCAATGTAGCCCCAAATTTACACTGGCCATCATTCAATTGCCAGCAGAGACCCTGCTTCTGGTTGACCAATTGCCCCGAGTGACCCCCTTGCCCCTTGTCCACTGCTTTCTGCATTTCACGAACCGGCACCCCTGGCACCCCCAGGAAAGGAATGGCCGAACTTAGTCGGCGTCATAACCTTCAACCACATAAGGTCTTTCTTTTCCACCGAATTGCCAGACAAAACGCCTTCTTATGCATAAACTGTTTGTCATAACGGAGCCAAGCCTGAACCCCCTACACCCTATAAGCCTCCTCAATCAAATCCAAAAAACAAAAAAGAGGAGAACAATTCTCAGGCGCCTTCTCTCCAAACATGTTAGCCAAAATATCGAATGCCTGTAGCCAACTAGATAATCTGTGCGGAATCAATCGCCATCTCCGTTTTTCCTACTCCTCTTTTTGGCTATCATCCTTCTTCCCTTTGTCGAAGTTTAACTTTTACAAAGGAAGCAGTGACAAAATTGCGACATATTCGCCCTTCTATATCTTTTCCCGCACCTCCTTCTTATGATGAGCGCCCAGTGGGCCCTCAAAGCATACATATACCTCCCCATGCGCCTTGTCATATACATTGATCTGACATTCCTTTTCCTTCTCAGTCTGAACCGAAACAGTCACAGGGTCAGCTCTGCCAACTGACACCCCGGTAACTGTCCCCGACAATCTGGTCCCTTGCTCCTGCGACCCCACCCAAGCGGCTAAATGCGCCGGGTGCGCTCCAAATCCCTCCATCCACGACAACAAATCCTGCATGGAAGTCAACATCTCCCCCAGCCCCCCAATCCATGAAGGAACTTGGTCCACAACTCCCTGACTTAACACCACCGGCCAGACCCCCAACCCACTCCCGACAGTATGGGACCTCACTAGAGATGAGGACAAACAAGACATGGAGCCATACTCACTGGGCTGCGATGACGCTGTGACTGCTCCAGCCACCAATCCCGTATCCCGCTGGCCGTCGACAACGGAGCTTCCCCTCAGACCCTCTGTCCCCAGAGGTCCACCACCTTGTGAAACAGGCTTTATCGATGCCGCTGCCATTACAGGGAACTCCGTTCATGGCTGTTTGCTTCTCCGGCCCCCGTTGAGGCAAGCGGGCTGCACAGCCAAGGGGGCTTCCGCCTGCGGACACCCACCCCCCGCCACCCCCACTGACTGTCTGACACACCGTCCATGCTGATCCACCACCGTGGTTTTGGTCAGGGTGCCTGAGGTACTGGTCGTACCTGACAGCCTCGGGCAATGGGGGCTTCTGCCCGACGACCCCCCCTCTGGGTAACTCCCACCGCCGCCACAAGACGATGAGGCAGACCGCCCGGATCCATGACGGCCTGCAGTGACGTCATTGTTCATCGCCGACCCGGCGAGTGCAGGCCCCACATCTCGCTCAGCTCGGGGAGAAGGACTTGCAACCGCCACAGGACCCAGCCCAACTCGTGGATTCCTCCCAGCCCGGGGCCTGCGTGCACACTTACCATCAGGTACCTGACCTGGAGGGTCCCTGGAAGGGCCTCCGTTGCCAGCGCTGGGTCCTGGTATCTGTGTCGGGGATAAACGCTCCGTGGCCCTTGACCGCCGCCTCACAGGGGAAGAGACACCAGCAGCCGACCCGCTGCTTCATCCACGCCAGCAGGCTGCATCTACGCTGCAGAGCCCAGCCTATCCAATCCAGCTGATATGGACTCCATGCCGTCTGGCCGTGGGACAGTCTCTGCGGCTCTGTAGCGGGAACTGAGGTAACCTCCCCATAAGCTGACTTTAAATCCCCCCTTATTTCCATACTCCAACCCACTGTCATGTGGACCTCCACTTACACCTCTGGGGAGGGGGGGTTTGGCTCTCTCTGGCCCCTGTCTTTAGGGAGATACTTAGGCCTGTAAATAGAAGTTCTTATGTGCTTGTGCTGAATGAAATTGTTGGGTACAGTTAGGGTGCAGTCACAGGGGAGGATTTTCTTGTCTGCAGCAGCGCCGATTATTAGCCTGCCATATATCAGTATTGCTGTGTGTACACTGCTGTGAAGACAGCTTTTTACACAGCACTAATACTTTTATTCTTTTTTTCTGCACAGTGAATGAACGTTCATTATTTCCCACACCGTATACAGCTGTACGCTCCTCACACAGCACCGTGTCCCGGCTGGTATCACGGAGAAATACATGCTGACTATCTGAATGTGACTCAGGAAATATATAGGGTGATTTACATTTTCAGTTATACTATATACACCAGGTATCTGATGTTCTAAATTTGTTAGTACGGTATAATCCATAGTGAGTGAGCGTGTGTGGTTTAGTCCTTCTATATATACATAGATAAAAAGTTTACCCTATACTATATGCACCTCCTATCTTGTGATACAGTACCTTTGATTGACATTTTGTTTTATGGTCAAATCCATAGTGAGTGAGCGTCTGAGGGTGATGACGGAAATCGATCCCAAGATGTAAAAGTTGCCCAACACCGGAAAAAGCTGTATGCTAATGATACAGTACCCTTTTTTTGCTATTTAGATTCTGGTGTAATCCATACTGAGCCTGTGAACGTCTGTCTGTAACTCCAGAAATATATTTGTTGATTTAAGATTAACCCAACACTGTTTACAGCTGTACGCTTGTGATACCTTACCCATTTACTGCTTTTTATATAGTGGTCTAATCCATACTGAGCCAGTGAGAGTCTGTTTCTGACTCTGGAAATATCTACTGAGATTTACAATTACCCCAAGACTGTATGCAGCTGTACGCTTCTGATCCATTACCCTTTTACTGCTTTTTATATTGTGTAATCCATACTGACCCTGAGAGCGTCTGTGTCTGCCTCCTGGAAAAAATAAGGAGATTTATAATGTTTAAACAATACTATATGTACCTTGTATCTGGTGATATATTAACCTTTTTATAATCTTGGCTAATCCATACTGGGACTGAGAGTGTCTGTGTCTGCCTCATGAAATGTCTACGGAGATTTAGAATGTTTAAACTATACTATATATACCTTGTATCTGGTCATACTGTACCCTTTTTAAACTTGTTACATTATTGTCAAATCCATACTGAGCATGTGAGCATATGTGTCTGCCTCCTGAAATACATACGGATATTTTTTTGTATTTTAAGTATACTATATATACCTTGTATCTGTTGATCCAGTACCCTTTGTGCCCGAAATTCATCCTCCACCCACCACTCAAAGTGCAGCATTGACACCTGGAACATTGGCACACATGTGTGATTATTTCTTGCGGATCTTCTTTTTATATTATGGTGTGATCAATACTGAGCCTGTGAGAGGCTGTGTGTTACTCTTGAAATATATATGTAGATCGCCAAATGACCCCAACACTGTATATAGCAGTACACTTGGGATCCATTCCTCTTTTACTGCTTTTCATATTGTTGTGTAATCCATACTGGGCCTCAGAGCGTCAGTGTCTGCCTCCTGAAATAAATACGGAGATTTTGAATGTTGAAACTATGCTATACAGTCATGGCCAAAAGTATTGACACCCCTGCAATTCTGTCAGATAATACTCAGTTTCTTCCTGAAAATGATTGCAAACACAAATTCTTTGGTATTATTATCTTCATTTAATTTGTCTTAAATGAAAAAATGCAAAAGAGAATGAAGCAAAAAGCAAAACATTGATCATTTCACACAAAACTCCAAAAATATCTGGTGTTAAAATGAAACGCCATGCAGGGCCAGGGTTTACTCAGTACCGGGCCTTTCAGGCTCTTTAAGGGGGAAGTATGTCACGGTGGTGATTGGGACACGGTCCATGGCCCTGGGTGTCCAATAAAGAAGATGACAGTTCAGATGAGGGGGAAGACGGTATGATAATTAATTTGGAAAAGGGGGATCGTGACGCCACCTGTGGTACTCGGCTAGGGTAGCTGACGCTGCAATGCAGATCCTCTGGGCCAGTGCAAAAGCAGCCAAGATGATGAAGCTCTCCACGGGCAGAGCTGTATCCCAGGGCAGTTGAGATGGTGTTTGTGAGCCATTGACGGTGATGGTGAGTGTAGCGTGTGTAGCAGGCGAGTTGTAAAAGACACCAAGGACACAGTTGGGTGCAGTTTCTGAGTCTTTCCTCAAAAGTTTTGTGCACAAGATGACCCGATTGGTAGTGTGTCATCCGAGGGCAAACTCCAAGGTAGATCAGGAACACCTGTTCAAGACTCCTCCTTGTGTATCCTTTCTAGGCTGTGTCTCTGCGCTGATCTCTCCCTTCCTTCCTGCTGTGCGCCTTCGCAAACAGTGTCCCAAGCCGGCAGCCATGGATCACACCGGGCGACGTGGGTCAGGCCCTGGGGTCCTTTATTCCAACTGCTGCCTTTTTGAGTATTGAATGCGGCTGCGGCACTTAAAGTTACCTTAGCCTTCGTCTTTCTAGCTGTATTTCTCCTCTACCTTCAGGAGCCACCTTCCCCAACGAGGCGTGGTCCTTCCTTCTCCAGAAACGGGCTTCACAGGTGGCTTATTGCACTTCCCGTGCCCCAAAGACCCCTTCCTTCCAGTCTAGGAACTTGGACAAGATTTTTCTCTCTTCTCAGCCCTCTCACAGTAATCCTGCTCTTACTCTGTCCTGTCACCGACTGACAACTCTCTAGAAAGATCCATTTACCTCAGACTAGCTCCACTCATCAACTGTCAGCTTGCTCTCTCTGATTGGATGCCCACAATCACTCCACTACCTAAGCTCCTCCCACTGTACCTACCTTCCACACTAACCCACAGCACCCTTTCCTAGTCAGTCTGGGATGAGACCATCCTCCCGCCGGGTACACCCAGAAAGCACTGACTATCTAGTGTGTGAATCATAGAATCATAGAATCATAGAATCGTAGAGTTGGAAGGGACCTCCTGGGCCATCTGGTCCAACCCCCTGTGGCCCAGTATTTATGTGAGGATATCGTAATGTCCTTTTTGGACTATATTATCATAGTTCTTTAGGGAGGTCTGCAATGTTTCCCATGGTGCGTGGATTATTTTAATGCACTTTCGAGCACTGTTTTGTCCAGGATCTGTTTATGTGTCCTAATAAAGATATATATTCTTTTATATCGGATCTGTGGTCGTCTATCAGTGGTTTTCCACTCTCCCCTTTTCATAGTTGTCTTTAGCGACTGATCTATATTTAGGTCTTACACAACAGAGGAGGCATCTAGGTGTAATTTATTATGCCAGGAATATGTCCTCCTGGTCTGATTGTGTTTATGAGTATTCTGTTTTATCTAATCCATACTGAGCCTGTGACCATCTGTGTCTGACTCATGAAATATATATGGAGATTTACAATTATCCCTAGGACTGTATAGAGCTGTCCGCCTCTGAAACTGTACCATATATCTGCTGGTATTTTTAGTCCATTTTCACAAAAATTATTACATATGGTGGAAGAGGCCGTAGATGTGGGTGTGGGGGGGTGGCAGCTGGTACTGATGGTGGTGGTGCATCTGCTGGTATTGCCAAAAGCACAATAGCAGCTAAGGCGAGAGGTGTTGAGCCTGCGTCATCAGCTGGCACAAGAAGGCCTTTAAGGCTCCCATTTCTGGGAGTAGGTAAACTGCTTTTAAAGCCGGAGCATCAGGAACTGGTTTTGCCTTGCATTGCCTAAAAAGCCTCCAGCTCTATCGCCTCCTCTTCTGAAGTTTAAAAAAATGCAAGCACTGAGTCATCAGTGCAGGCTTCTGGTCAGGAACCACCCCTTTCCTTGTCTCCTTCACCCCCACTAAAAGTGAAGGATGCGGCAGCCCACACTTCAGATTACTCAATGAAGCTCTTTTCACAGGCCATGCCTGTGTTATCAAGTGAAATTCTGAATTCCCCAGTCCAACATGAATCAGAGATGGAGTGCACTGATGCACAGCCACTGCTAGATGATTCTGCTGGTACATTGACCCACAGCACTACATTCCCCTTGCACTCTACAGAGCCAGAATGTGACACTGATGAAACTCTGGTGCCCCTTCCCGCATTTTATACCACCTTACACGGTGACACAGAAAAAGGTGCAGATGAAAGTGCCGGTTCCCTGAGCAGGTGGGTGGGTCCTACTCGTGAGCGACGGCAGTGGCACAGGGCACCTCATAGTACGCAAAAGTGTCTCTGCCGGTGGGAGGGCCCACTCGCCGTCAGACATACCATCTGTCATGATCCCAGTGCAGGTTTTTGAGCTGCACATCAGGGGTTAATAATACAACACAAATTTCCCAAGTTCAGCTACATGGAAAAAATGAAGAGATCCCATTAGAGTTGAGCGAAACGGGTCGAAAAATTTCAAAAGTCGCCGACTTTTGGCAAAGTCGGGTTTCATGAAACGAAACCCGACCCTAGGATGAGGTCGGCCACGAGGTCGGCGACTTACGCGCCAAAGTCGCGTTTCAAAAGTTTGTTTTGCGCTCTTTTTCAGCCAATCAGGATCCACGGACACTGTGGGCAACGTGATGACATAGGCAGGGGTCACCACCATCTTTCAGAAGGGCATGCAAGTGATTGGCTTGCTTTGGTGGGCGTCACAGGGGTTATAAAAGGGCGTGCACGCCGACCGCCATCTTACTTCTGCCGTTCTTAGCATAGGGAGAGGTTGCTGATTCTGTAGGGAGAGCGTTAGGCAGGGAAGAAGAAAAAAAAACTGCTTCTGCTGCTAGCGATTTTGCCTGTGCAACACACCAGTCACTGTGTGTGCAGTGCAAGGGGAGGCTATATTGTGGTGGATCAGCGGTGTTGGTTGTTAGGCTGCCTTCTAAGGCTTCCTGACAGCTGCATTGCTGTTTCACCACTGCTCTGCAAACTGCTTTTTTAAAAGCAATCCCAATTTTTTTTCTTGTCCTGCTGAGGTACTGAGCGTGCATTTTTTCACACCATACAGCGGTGTACGCTCCTCACACAGTACCGTGTAACGGCTGTTATCACAGCCACAGTGAAGCTATCTGTGTGTCACTGTGGAAGGATAAGTGGAGGACTTGTTCCGTTCTTACAGACCTACAATCTAGGGAGATTCCTATTCTGCCCAATTCTACATACATCTTGTAGTTTGTGATACACTAGCCAATTTCTGCCTGTGACATAGCGCTCTGATATTCAGTGGGCCTCACACAATCCAAAAGTGTCCAGTGTCCACAAGTGTCTCCAGAAATTCAAAATCTCCCTTATCCTGTAGTCACTTTTTTCACACCTGTGCCATCGAGCCTGTGACATAGCGCTCTGATATTCAGTGGGCCTCACACAATCCAAAAGTGTCCAGTGTCCACAAGTGTCTGCAGAAATACAAAATCTCCCTTATCCTGTAGTCACTTTTTTCACACCTGTGCCATCGAGCCTGTGACATAGCGCTCTGATATTCAGTGGGCCTCACACAATCCAAAAGTGTCCAGTGTCCACAAGTGTCTGCAGAAATTCAAAATCTCCCTTATCCTGTAGTCACTTTTTTCACACCTGTGCCATCGAGCCTGTGACATAGCACTCTGATATTCAGTGGGCCTCACACAATCCAAAAGTGTCCAGTGTCCACAAGTGTCTGCAGAAATTCAAAATCTCCCTTATCCTGTAGTCACTTTTTTCACACCTGTTGCATCGAGCTTGTGACATAGCGCTCTGATATTCAGTGGGCCTCACACAATCCAAGTGTCCAGTGTCCACAAGTGTCTGCAGAAATTCAAAATCTCCCTTATCCTGTAGTCACTTTTTTCACACCTGTGCCATCGAGCCTGTGACATAGCGCTCTGATATTCAGTGGGCCTCACACAATCCAAGTGTCCAGTGTCCACAAGTGTCTGCAGAAATTCAAAATCTCCCTTATCCTGTAGTCACTTTTTTCACACCTGTGCCATCGAGCCTGTGACATAGCGCTCTGATATTCAGTGGGCCTCACACAATCCAAAAGTGTCCAGTGTCCACAGGTGTCTGCAGAAATTCAAAATCTCCCTTATCCTGTAGTCACTTTTTTCACACCTGTGCCATCGAGTCTGTGACATAGCGCTCTGATATTCAGTGGGCCTCACACAATCCAAGTGTCCACAAGTGTCTGCAGAAATTCAAAATCTCCCTTATCCTGTAGTCACTTTTTTCACACCTGTTGCATCGAGCCTGTGACATAGCACTCTGATATTCAGTGAGCTTCACACAATCCAAGTGTCCAGTGTCCACAAGTGTCTACAGAAATTCAAAATCTCCCTTATCCTGTAGTCACTTTTTTCACACCTGTGCCATCGAGCCTGTGACATAGCGCTCTGATATTCAGTGGGCCTCACACAATCCAAGTGTCCAGTGTCCACAAGTGTCTGCAGAAATTCAAAATCTCCCTTATCCTGTAGTCACTTTTTTCACACCTGTTGCATCGAGCCTTTGACATAGCGCTCTGATATTCAGTGGGCCTCACACAATCCAAAAGTGTCCAGTGTCCACAAGTGTCTGCAGAAATTCAAAATCTCCCTTATCATGTAGTCACTTTTTTCACACCTGTGCCATCGAGCCTGTGACATAGCGCTCTGATATTCAGTGGGCCTCACACAATCCAAAAGTGTCCAGTGTCCACTAGTGTGTGCAGAAAATCTAAATCTCCCCTGTCCTATAGACACCTTGTACCTTGTTTTACATTACTATATAGTTTGTTGGATTTTGTCTACATTTCTACCAAAAATGAGGAAGGCTGGTGGAAGAGGCCGTGGAATTGGGCGGGGGTTGGCAGCTGGTAATGATGGTGTTGGATCTGATGGTAGTGGCAAAAGCAAAATAGGACCGAATGCAGGAGGTGTTGAGCCTGCGTCATCGTCTGGCTCTATAAGGCTTCGAAGGCTTAGTTTTCTAGGAGTTGGCAAACCGCTTTTAAAGCCAGAGCATCAGGAAAAAGTTTTGTCTTACATTGCTGACTCAGCCTCCAGCTCTATCGCCTCCTCTTCTGAAGTTGTAAAAAGTAAAAGCACTGAGTCGTCATTGGAGGCTCATGTTCATGAACCACACCTTTCCTTGTGTCCTTCACCCCAACCAAGATTGAAGGATGACGCAGGCCATACTACTGATTACTCCATGGAGCTGTTTTCACATACCATGCCTGGATTATCAAGTGAAAGGGTGAATTACCCAGGCCAAGATGAATCTGACATGGAGTGCACTGATGCACAGCTGCTGATAGATGATTCTGCTGGTACATTCACTCAGAGCACTACATTGTCCTCGCAGTGTACAGAGCCAGATTCTGACCCTGATGAGACTCAGGTGCCCCTTCCCGCACACTATACCACCATACACGGTGACACAGAGGAAGGTGCACATGACATTGAAGAGGAGGTGAAGGATGACCCAGTTGTTGACCCAGATTGGCATCCATTGGGGGAAGAGGGTGCTGCTTCCAATAGCTCAGATGAGGAGCATCCACAGCAGACATCGACATCGCAACAGCTGTTATCTGGCAGGCCCGGAGCACTCCAAAGACAGGTTCCAAAAATCAAAAGAGTTGCTGGACAGCTTGTCCAGAGGGTCAAAAGATCACAGCGTGCTAGGCCGCAAAATGTCTGCCAAAGTAGGAAGAGTGCAGTGTGGCACTTTTTTGAACAAAATCCTCATGATCAGGCCAAGGTTATCTGTAAGAAGTGCGCAAAGACCTTTAGCCGAGGGAAAAATCTGAAAAATTTGAATACCAGTTGCATGCTTAGACATTTAACCAGCATGCACTTGCAAGCGTGGACACAACACCAAACCTCAAGTGCCACATGTGCAACTGATCACAAAGAAGGTAGTCAGCAACGCTACATTGTTTCCCCCACTGTAAGCCCACCGGTTAGCACAGCAGCAAATGTTGAGTTGTCGTTGCAAGGCCACAGCAGTCAGGGAATCCCACTGTTATATCAACGAAATACTGAATCTAGGCCATCAGAAAGAACACCAACTCCATCACCATCATCAACCCTCTCTCAGTCTGCCCTGTCCACCGCTACTTCCACCATATGCAGCTCTCTCATCCGCGTACACTGGGTTTGAACGCCCACATTGCCAAACTAATCTCGTTTGAGATGATGCCCTATCGGTTGGTGGAAAGCGCAGCTTTCCGCGAACTCATGGCCTATGCAGTACCACGCTATGACCTACCCAGTCGCCACTTCTTCTCTCGCAAAGCCATCCCAGCCCTCCACCATCATGTAAAAGACCGCATTGTCCATGCACTCAAGCAGTCAGTGAGTGGAAAAGTGCACCTCACAACTGATGCATGGTCCAGTCGGCATGGCCAGGGCCGTTACATGTCCATCACTGCACACTGGGTTAATGTGGTGGTGGATGCAGGGTCCACAGGGGACAGCGGTGGTGGGACAGTGCTGCCTAGCCCACGGTATAGGAAACAGTTGGCTGTAGGCGTTCGACCCTCCTCCTCCTCCAGAAGCGAAAGCTCGTCCACAGAGCGCAGTCGTACGAGCACTCCATCTGCAGCTGCCACTGTTGCACACGAGGTGTCCCCCTATCGAGCAGCTAGTGGAAAGCGTCAGCAGGCTGTGTTGCAGATGATGTGTTTGGGCGACAGACACACCGCCGAGGTGCTGGCCGAGTACTTGAAGCGACAAACTGAGTCATGGCTGTGCAGTGTACATCTTGAGGCAGGCAAGGTAGTTAGTGATAATGGCCGTAATTTTGTGGCAGCCATAGCCCTTTCAAAGCTCAGCCACATACCTTGCTTGGCTCACACCTTGAACCTGGTGGTGCAGTGCTTCCTCAAAAATTATCCGGAGTTAACAGCCCTGCTCCATAAGGTGCGGAGACTGTGCGCGCACATCCTCTGGTCGCCTGTACACTCCGTTCGTATGCAGAAGCTGCAGCGATTGCTCCACCTTCCCAACCACTGCCTCATTATCGACATTGCAACAAGGTGGAACTCCACCCTGCACATGGTGGAGCGGCTGTGCGAGCAGAGGCAGGCCATAATGCATTTGTGGGAGGATACACGGCCAGGCACTTTGAGAGCAGACATGGAGTTGACAGGTGTGCAGTGGTCGAAGCTGAAAGACCTCTGTAAAGTCCTTCAGTGTTTTGAGGAATGCACACGGCTGGTAAGCGCAGACGACGCCATCCTAAGCATGAGCATCCCACTTATGCGTCTCCTCATGCAAACTTTGACCCACCTTAAGGAGCAGGCGTCTGCAGCCAATGTTGATGAGGAGGAAGAGGTGGAGGGAATCCTTGATGACATTCAGCCATTGTCTGCTCAGGGACCTCTTTTGGACGAGTTGGAGGAAGAAGAGGAGGAGGAGGATGATGATGGGGATGATTACTTAGGGGAGGAGGATGCATCTCGTTGGGTAAGTGAAAATGTTGGCGTGGCAAGGTCTGGTACAGGGTTTGTGCGTGACTGGAGGGATGTGGATTTGCCAGAAAGTGCTCCTCCAACCAGCACTCGCAGTGCATCATTGACACCGGGAACATTGGCCCACTTGTCAGATTATGCCTTGCGGATCCTAAAAAGGGACCCCCGCATTGCCAAAATGATGAACGATGACGACTACTGGTTGGCCAGCATCCTGGATCCACGCTATAAAGGCAAATTACAAACATCATGCCACAGGAGAACCTTGACCTAATATTGGCTAATAAACAAGCAACTCTGGTAAATCGGTTGCTTGAGGCATTCCCAGCACACAGCAGCGGTGATGGTTCTCACACGAGCCGTACGGGCCGGGGGCAGCTTGGCAGAGGTGTTCATGGTGCACACAGCAGAAGTGGCGTTGGAGACAGGGGTTTCATGACAATGTTGTGGACTGATTTTTCAAGTACCGCTCACACAACTGGTAATACAGCATCGATGGAAAGTGACAGGAGACAGCATTTGTCAACTATGGTTACAAACTACTTTTCCTCCCATATCGATGTTCTTCCACACAGGTCATTCCCCTTTGACTATTGGGCCACTAAACTGGACACCTGGCCTGAATTGGCACAATATGCCTTACAGGAGCTCGCTTGCCCAGCTGCAAGTGTGCTATCGGAAAGAGTCTTCAGTGCAGCTGGATCAATCCTGACAGAAAAAAGGACCCGTCTGTCAACCCAAAATGTGGATGATCTAACCTTCATTAAAATGAACCATGCATGGGTTTCCAAGGATTTTGTCCCACCTTCCCCTGATGACACATAGGGTGACAGAAAAATGGCTTGCTTTGGTCCACCTCTTCCTGGGACTTGACCTATTTCGCCTTTTGCATCAGCTGAATGTCCAACATCAACATATGCCACTTTCTAAAACTCCCTAACTGTGCTGCCTCCCCCCCCCCATGACCGGGGTCACCACCTAGCGCACGACACCGTGCGAGTGCCGTTGCCCTGGACAGGTGGGTAGGCCGACTCTTGGGCGCGGGCACTGGCACAGGGTCCCTCATAGTGCAATCAAGTGTCTCTGACGGTGGTGGTGCATACCCGCCGTCAGACACACCGCCGTACTATGAGGGGCCCAATGCCAGTACCGACGCCCACGAGTGGGCCCCCCTTGCTTGGGCAGGGCCCCAGCATTTGCAATCTTTACCTCTCCCTGCTCCTCCACTGTGTAGTCTGGGCCGTCAAATCCATACTGTGCCTGACACCGTCTGAGCCTGTCTCCTGATGTATAGACATATATTTTGAATGTGTACGCTATCCATACATGTTATCCGGGGATACGATACCCTTTCTCACCTTTGTGCAATCACGTGCAATCCATACTGGGCCTGACACCGTCTGAGCCTGCCTCCTGATGTATAGACATATCTTTTGAATGTGTACGCTATCCATACATGTTATCCGGGGATACGGTACCCTTTCTCACCTTTGTGCAATCACGTGCAATCCATACTGGGCCTGACACCGTCTGAGCCTGCCTCCTGATGTATAGACATATCTTTTGAATGTGTACGCTATCCATACATGTTATCCGGGATACGATACCCTTTCTCACCTTTGTGCAATCACGTGCAATCCATACTGGGCCTGACACCGTCTGAGCCTGCCTCCTGATGTATAGACATATATTTTGAATGTGTACGCTATCCATACATGTTATCCGGGAATACGGTACCCTTTCTCACCTTTGTGCAATCACGTGTAATCCATACTGGGCGTGAGAACGGCTGGCGAGCTGTTAAGCAAGCTACAGTACCTGTGGTTTGCACACGTAAGTTTTTCATTTTTTCAGGAATGACGGTTAGACCTAATTCCGGAACTGCGGTTGACCTGCACTTACTGGGAAATCATCGTTCGCGGGTAATAATTGTAATCAGTGATCCCCATCACTAACGTTGTTCAGCGGGTTATCTGCACCTGTAAGCGACAAACGCTGGCCTTTTCAGTGTAGCGCACATGCAGCCACGGACATGTAAGGGCATGACACACCAGTTATTGGCCAATGTCATGTGCCAGAGCCTCACGTGTCCCTCTAGTAAGCCGGACTCGGACCGCGGGGCATGACGGAGTCTCGTTCGTTAACGGAATTAAGCTTGCAATGTGTGCATCTGTTCTGTAGCTGGCATGGTTGAGGTTTCCCAGGTGGAGTCGAATTTAACCGTAGGCTCCACTCCTGGTGGTGCCCTTCTGGACATTCCTTTAAGGTTCAGCTTTGCAACCATACTGCCCACGTAAAACAAACACTTTGCCTTCATGAATGCTCTTTGGAGGGTCATGACTCGTGGGAATAACGCCGCCCAATCAGTTAACCTCCTATAGAGATCCTTCGTTGCTCCCAAGTATGACATCACACTCCCTAGGAGGAAGGTAATGCCACTGTGGCGACCGTACTCCTGGGGGCGACACAAGTGCACTGAGGCCCAGCCACTGCTCGATGAATCTGCTGGTACATTGACCCAGACCACTACATTCCCCTCGCATGCTACACAGCCTGAATCTGACCCTGATGAAACTCAGGTTACCCTTCCCATATACAGTTCCATCTTACACGGTGACAAAGAGGAAGCTACAGATGAAAGTGCAGGTTCGGCCCACCCGCCATCAGACACACCACCGTACTATCAGGGGCCCTGTGCCAGTGCCGTCACCAACGAGTGGGCCCCCCCTGCTTGCTCAGGATCACAGCACTTGCAAGGTTGAAATACTGTGCAGTGAGATGAAAGATGGGGACGACGAGGAGTCCAGACTAGTACAGGGATTCCCTAGCGAGGAGACTTATTTGATTGTTTTCAATGTTGGGACAGCAATTTTTGGGGAGCAATATACTCTGGAGAATGATAGATGGGGCCCACCATACACTGGAACATTCCAAAGGTGGACATCAGACACTGGAGCAGCATTTACAGGGCCCATTATACACTAGAGCATTAGAAATGGGGCCCATTATGTTTGGAGCATTATTTGGGCCCATAAGACAGTGGAGCTTCATCCATGGGGACCAACATATACTGTAGCATTATGTGGAGCTTATCATATACTGTTTCAAACATTATATGGGACCAATGATTCTGTATGGAGAAATAGCTGGGCCTCGTCATGAGATGTAAAAAGTGAAGTATTTTTCATTGTACTATACCGCTATTTCTCTGCCGTATCGGAGCATGATGAGTTGTGGTATGTGTTAAAGGGGCGCTCTTTCGCCCAGGGCACATGAAAACCTGGAGCCAGCCCTACCCCCCCACAACTTTAGCCAAATAACCCCCATTTTTCAGTGCGTAACTTGTATTATGAAGTTGATTAAGGTTGACAAGCTTAAGTAAGAAGAATTGATGCTTTTGGCATTCAAATGAGCACTGTAGGTGTGTTTCCTGTCCTCCTCTCACTGCCGACTTTTATTCCCCATTGACTTACATTGGGTTTTGTGTTTCGGGACGACCCCGACTTTTCCCTATAATCGGCCGATCTTGCTCGACCCGACTTTTGGAAAAGTCGGGTTTCACGAAACGAAACTCGACCCTAAAAAACCAAAAGTCGCTCAACTCTAGATCCCATAATATAAAATCACAATTTTTATTCAATTATACAATAAAAACCATCAGGTAAAAAAGCAAAATGCTGTATGAAGGACGCTGGAGCACAAAACACGAATAATGGCTTAAAAAATACATATAATAAAGCCAAGATAGTATATAAAGTCAAAATATATTGCTCAAAACACAGTAGACATTACACTAATAAGATAATATTATTATAATGCGGCCCCAAGAGATGTAACACAATAGCTACCATAACTCCCGTGCATAATAACACTACAAGGTTTCAGATGGAATAATTACCTTTATAATACCACAATAAGGCCCGTAATAACAAATGTGCAAGAAAATGTGTATTACCGCTAAATGGAAACTCGTGCTTACAGCGTCCTCTCACCCCAACGCGCGTTTTGCCGCCTGCTTCTTCCGCCCCCGGAAGAAGCAGGCGGCAAAACGCGCGTTGGGGTGAGAGGACGCTGTAAGCACGAGTTTCCATTTAGCGGTAATACACATTTTCTTGCACATTTGTTATTACGGGCCTTATTGTGGTATTATAATGGTAATTATTCCATCTGAAACCTTGTAGTGTTATTATGCACAGGAGTTATGGTAGCTATTGTGTTACATCTCTTGGGGCCGCATTATAATAATATTATCTTATTAGTGTAATGTCTACCGTGTTTTGAGCAATATATTTTGACTTTATATACTATCTTGGCTTTATTATATGTAATTTTTAAGCCATTATTCATATTTTGTGCTCCAGCGTCCTTCATACGGCATTTTGCTTTTTTACCTGATGGTTTTTATTGTATAATTGAATAAAAATTGTGATTTTATATTATGGGATCTCTTAATTTTTTCCATGTAGCTGAACTTGGGAAATTTGTGTTGTAATGTTGAGTGAAGTGCCCAGTTGCACTTAATAGGACCTTGTTGATTCGTCAGGGGTTAATGTCTGGAGCTCAGTGCAGGTTTTGACCTGCACACCTGGGGTTAATGATTGTGGCCTCTTTTTGATTCTGGGAGAGCTTCTTAAACCCCTGGGAAGCTCCAATACCTGTCAGTTATACTTTTGCCTTTGGCCGAGTGTGGTGACCTCTGTGTGCCTGTGCCTGTTCGTTGTTATAGCTTGTTTATATGGTTCTGACCCGGTTCTGTTCCCCGTTGTGAGTTTGCCTGTTGATTCTGTACTGCGCTTCCCTCTCTGTGTCTGACTCATTGCCTGTGATCTGACTACTCTCTGCTCGTCTCTCTTGTACCTTGCAGCTATCTCTGTGTATGACTCATTGGCTACGTCCTCACTATCCTCCCTGTCTATGCCCCTTGGTAACTTTGTCTCGCAGTTACCCTGCTAGGCGTTCTCTTGCAGCTCCTAGCTCTCTGGAGTTTAGGCCACGTCCCTAACTGTCACGTGCTTCAGGTCCTGCTGCTCTGAGGTATGCATCTACTCGGCTGCTGCCCACTCCACAGATATCTTTGAGCACAGTTCGCTTTACTCAGGACACATGCACTGGCTCAGTGAGCAAGTTCAGTACGGTGTTCCTGACATTATAACTGACCTTGAATTTTTTTTTCTCTCCTAACTTCTGCAGCATGGATCCAATGTGTGCTTTATCTGAGCAGATGAAATGCTTGACTCAGTCACTGCAGAAGCTTAGTTTGGAACACCAAGTTCTGGCCCAGTCCCAACGGCGGGTTGAGGACTCAGTTCATGGGGTACTTTCTGCAGGCTTTCAGCAGGTGGGGAATAGAGATGTCATTTTAGTAACACCCGAATCCCCGGTTAAATTGCCATATACGTTTTCTGGTAACAAAGATGAATTCAGAGCATTTAAGGAGGGCTCTAAGCTCTTTTTCTCTTTAAGACCCCGCTCCTCTGGGGATGAGAAACAGAGGGTGGAGGTGGTTATGTCCCGGGTCCCCACAAGTCTGGGCATTTTCGCTTTCCTCTTCTGCCCCTGAGAGAATGTCTGTGGGTGTGTTTTTTGAAGCCTTAGGGCTTATTTATGATGAGCCTGATAAAGTGTGTTTGGCTGAGGGCAAGGTCATGAGTGTCTGTCAGGGGGAGCACTTGGCCGAGTGGTTCCGTACTGAATTCAGACGTTGGGCAGCTGAGATTTCTTGGAGTGATGCCGCCTTTCGGGGGCTGTTCCATAGAGGACTGTGTGAATGTCTGAAGGATGCCTTGGCACTCCATCCTCCACCTGACTCCCTGGAGGATGCCATGACCCAAGCGGTTCGCATGTATCGCAGACTGCGGGCTAGAGGCGCTATGCAACTGGAAACATCATTATTCTCCAGTGGACAAGAGACCCGGACTCTTCCTGTGGCTATGGAGGTGAGCGCTGTCACCTGTAAGGAAAAGGAAAGAAGACGCCGCCGGGAGAAGCAGTTGTACTTCTATTGTGGGGAATCTGGACACTGGAAGAAGGACTGCCCCTCCTCTCCGTCATCTTCCAAGATGGCGGGAAACGACTAGGTCTGGGTAGTAGTCAAGGAGACTACCCAGACCTTCAGGTACAATTTTCCTCTCGTGCAAAAATGGTGCTGCAGGTGGAACTGGAACTTGGTAGTGGTCCGGTTCAGACTACTGCTTTTGTTGACTGTGGTTCTGCTGTGAACATGATTGATACCAAAATTATGACTCTTAATAAGATAGGGACAGTCAGGCTTCAGGATCCTGTTAAACTTGTGGCAATTGACTAGTCCCCTCTTACCCAGGACGGTATCTGTTGCAGGTCTGAACTTTTTTCTCTAAAAGTGGGTTCCACTCATGTGGAAAAACTAAGTTGTCTTGTGCAAGATAACTTGCCTGCAGGACTGGTACTGGGGATGCCTTGGCTTCAACGCCATAATCCTACCATTGATTGGGTTACAGGGGAGATCACTCAATGGGGATGCAAGGATAAATGTGGTAACCTGGGACATCTTGTTAATGCTGTTAAAGCCGTATCTGTGTCGTCTGTCGGTCTGGAAGGTATTCCGGAGTACCTGAAGGATTTCGAAGACGTTTTTTCCGAAAGTGAGGCTGAGGCGCTGCCACCACATAGACCCTACGATTGTGCCATTGATTTAGTACCCGGAGCCAAGTTACCTAAGGCTTGATTGTTCAATTTGTCTGGGCCTGAGCACCAAGCCATGAAGGAGTACATAGCTGAGAGTCTCCGCAAAGGGCATATCAGGCCTTCTGTGTCATCTGAGGCAGCAGGATTCTTCTTTGTGAAGAAGAAAGATGGTGGTTTGCGGCCGTGCCTCCACTTTCGGGAACTGAACAAGATAATGGTTAGGAACTCTTACCCGCTTCCCCTCATCCCAGACTTATGTAACCAGTTAGCTGGGGCCCAATGGTTCTCCAAGTTAGATCCCCGGGGGGCCTACAATCTGATAAGGGTTCGGGAAGGGGACGAGTGGAAAACTGCGTTCCTCACATCAGAAGGACTCTTTGAAAACCTGGTTATGCCGTTTTGGTTAACTAATGCACCCGCTATTTTCCAGTATTTCATCAATGTTGTGTTTTCTGACCTGATAGGCCATTTTGTTATTATTTATTTGGATGACATTTTGGTGTATTCCCCGGACAGCCAATCTCACTTGCAACATCTACAGACAGTTCTCCAGAGGCTCAGGGAGAACCAATTGTTCACTAAATTGGAAAAATGTTTGTTTACTGTACAGGAACTGTCTTTTTTGGGGTTGATTGTGTCCTGTGAGGGGTTTCGCAAGGATCCTAAGAAAGTGCTGGCGATCTCTGACTGGGTTCAGCCTCGAGATCTCAAGGGGCTCCAGCGCTTCTTAGGATTTGCGAACTATTATCGAAGATTCATTAAAGGTTTCTCACAAGTGGTGAAACCACTCACGGATCTTACCCAGAAGGGTGCTGATGTAAAAAATTGGCCTGTACTCGCTAAGGAGTCCCTCTCAGTTATTTAGAAATGTTTCATGTCCCCCCCAGTGTTGGTACAACCAGACCCATCAAAACCATTCATTGTGGAGGTGGATGCTTCTGAAGTGGGGGTGGGGGCTGTGCTGTCCCAGGGTCCAGCCACCCTTACCAATCTTAGACCCTGTGTGCCTCCTTCTCCAAGAAGTTCTCTTCAGCTGAGAGAAACTATGATGTAGGCAATAGGGAACTTCTTGCGGTCAAACTGGTGTTTGAGGAATGGAGGCACTTTTTGGAAAGGGCGGCTCACCCTATCACGGTTGTCACGGATCACAAAAATTTGGCATACCTTGAATCTGCTAAGAGGCTTACTCCTAGACAAGCCCGTTGGTCACTTTTTTTTTTTCACGATTTCAGTTCTCCATTACTTTTCGACCGCGGTCCAAAAATGTTAAAGCGGATGCCCTGTCCAGAAATTTTGACCCAGTGTCTCCCCCTGACCCGCCGTCCTCCATTCTTCCCCCAGGGGTGGTAGTGGTGGGGGTCTCATCTGAGTTGGAACAAGAAATTCTAAGGGCTCAGGCCCTAGCTCCGGCAACCAGGCCAGGGGATAAATTGTTTGCTCCAGATTTATTGCAGCCTAGACTTCTGCAGGAGATTCATGAGTCTAGGCTGAGTGCTCATCCAGGTATCACGGCTACTAGAGAGGCAGTAGCCAGGGGTTTTTGGTGGCCTTCACTAAGGGCCGATGTCAAGAAATTTGTTTCTGCTTGTGGCATGTGTGCCCGTTCCAAAAGCTTGCATAATCGGCCGGCTGGGGAACTCATACCTTTACCGGTTCCTGATAGGCCATGGACTCATCTTTCCATGGATTTTATTACCGGCCTTCCACCTTCCAGGGGTAATACTGTGATCTGGGTGGTGGTGGATAGGTTTTCTAAACAGGCCCATTTCATTCCCTTGGCAGCATTACCCTCAGCAGAAACATTGTCAAGGTTGTTTGTGCAGCATGTGGTCCGATTGCATGGGGTACCCCTGAATGTTGTGTCTGACAGAGGTGTGCAGTTTGTGGCCAAATTTTGGAGGGCGTTCTGTATGAAATTGGGCATCTCACTCTCCTTCTCGTCGGCATATCACCCGGAGAGTAATGGTCAGACAGAACGCACCAATCAATCCCTGGAACAAATTCTCAGGTGTCTGACCTCCGCCAGACAGGAGGATTGGTGTGATGCGTTACCGTTGGCGGAATTCGCTTTTAACAACTGGGTGAGTCAGTCCTACAACATGTCCCCATTCCTGATTAACTATGGGTATAATCCGCATTTTGGGGAATTTTCACGGATGGATTCCGGTTGTCCAGGGGTAGAGGGGTCCGTTCAATGGTTAAAAAAACTCTGGGCTGAAGTCCAGCGTAATATCTCTCGGGCCCAGGGGAGGTACAAATATTTTGCTGACAAAAAGAGAGCCTCGGGAGACATGTTTCAGGTGGGAGAGAAGGTTTGGATTTCCACACTTAACATTACCTTAAAGCTACCATCAGCTAAGTTGGGACCAAAGTTCATTGGTCCACACGAGATTATGGAGATAGTCAACCCAGTGGCTTATAGGTTGCATCTCCCCGCCTCCTTAAAAATATCCAATGTGTTCCATAAATCTCTGTTGAAATCCGTAGGGTCTGTCAAAGAGGACTCCGAGCCTGTTGCTCCTCCAGTGCTGGTGGAGGGTCAATTGGAGTATGAGGTCGGACATATTGTGGAATCTCGGCGGGTGCGCCGCTCTTTGCAGTGCCTGGTCCACTAGAAGGGATATGGACCAGAGGAGCACTCATGGTTCCCTGCTTGCTCTGTACATGCAGATTGCCTGGTTCGGGCTTTCCATGCCAAGTATCCGGGGAAGCCTGGGGGTCCAGAGGCCCCCCGTTGGGAAGGGGGTACTGTCATGATCCCAGTGCAGGTTTTTGAGCTGCACGTCAGGGGTTAATGTCTGGAGCTCAGTGCAGGTTTTGACCTGCACACCTGAGGTTAGTGATTGTGGCCTCTTTTTGGTTCTGGGAGAGCTTCTTAAACCCCTGGGAAGCTCCAATCCCTGTCAGTTATACTTTTGCCTTTGGCCGAGTGTGGTGACCTCTGTGTGCCTGTGCCTGTTCGTTGTTTTAGCTTGTTTATATGGTTCTGACCCGGTTCTGTTCCCCGTTGTGAGTTTGCCTGTTGATTCTGTACTGCGCTTCCCTCTCTGTGTATGACTCATTGCCTGTGATCTGACTACTCTCTGCTCACCCCTCTTGTACCTTGCAGCTATCTCTGTGTATGACTCATTGGCTACGTCCTGACTATCCTCCCTGTCTATGCCCCTTGGTAACTTTGTCTCACAGTTACCCTGCTAGGAGTTCTCTTGCAGCTCCTAGCTCTCTGGAGTTTAGGCCACACCCCTAGCAGTCACATGCTTCAGGTCCTGCTGCTCTGAAGTATGCATCTACTCGGCTGCTGCCCGCTCCACAGGTATCTTTGAGCACAGTTCGCTTTACTCAGGACACATTCACTGGCTCAATGAGCAAGTTCATTGCGGTGTTCCTGACACCGTCGTACTATGAGGGGTCCTGTGCCAGTGCCGTCGCCCACGAGTGGGCCCCCCATGCTTGCTCAGGGCCACAGCACTTGCAATACTTACCTCTCCCTGCTCAACCGCAGTGACGTCTTCCGCCTTTCCTGACAGTGACATTCAGGTTACAGAGAGCGATGACATCACGTCTGTATGCCCTCTACCGAAACAGTACAAGAGCTTTAAAATGGCAATGCTGTGGAGTCCAGAGTAGAGCAGTGCCCAGCGAGGAGAGGTATTTAATTTTTTTAAATGTTGGGAGCATTTTTTGGGGAGCAATATACACTGGAGAATGATATATGGGGCCCATCATACACTGGAGCATCATCCATTTGGCCCATCATATACTGGAGCATTCCAAATGGGGACATCAGACACTGGAGCAGCATTTACGGGGCCCATTATACACTGGATGATTAGAAATGGGGCCCATTATATATGGAGCATAATTTGGGCCCATAACACACTGGGGCATCGTCCATGGGGACCAACATATACTGGAGCATTCTAAATGGGGGACATCAGACACTGGAGCAGCATCTATGGGACCCATTATACACTGGAGCATTAGAAATGGGGCCCATTATATATGGAGTATTATTTGGGCCCATAAGACACTGGAGCATCATCCATGGGGACCATCATATACTGTAGCATTATGTGGAGCTCATCATATACTGTATGGAACATTATATGGGACCAATTATTCTGTATGGAGAATTATATGGGGCTCATTATTCTGTATGGCGCACTAGGTGGTGGCCATAATACTGTATGGAGTAATATACTGTCCGTTTTTTGAGCTATTGTAGAATTTTAAATAGATATCAGTCATGTCATGCAAGCAGTGAAGTATTTTTCATTGTACTATACCTATATTTCTGTGCCGTATCAGAGCATTATGAATTGTGGTATGTGTTAAAAGGGCGCACTGAGACTCTTTGGCCCAGGGCACACGAAAACCTGGCGCCAGCCCTACCCCCCACAACTTTAGCCAAATAACCCCCAGTTTTCAATGCGTAACTATTATTATAAAGTAAATTAAGATTGCCAAGCTTTTGTAATAAGAATTGATGTTGTTAGCATTGAAATGGGCACTGTAGGTGTGTTTACTGTCCTCCACTCCCTGCCGACTTTGCTTCCCCATTGACTTGCATTGGGTTTCGAGTTTCAGTCGGACCCCGACTTTTCCCTATAGTCGGCCAATTTCGTTCGACCCGACTTTTTAGAAAGTCAGGTTTCATGAAACCCGACTCGACCCGAAAAAAGGCAAAGTCACTCATCTCTAATGGCAACCAATCAGTTCTGTGATTTTACATTCCAAAGAGCGTTTGAAAAATGAGAGTTTAAATGTGTAAGGCCGGACAATAACCAGTGTTTCACCAGTTTTAACACAACTCCCGATTTGCATCTAAATTACGTTAGGCCAGGTTCACATAGCGTTAACCAGCCCTATCAACGCATAGCATGATCCATCAGCGCTAGCTGTGATGGAGCCTCAGATGCTGCAGCCCGCGTCCGAGGCTCCGTCAGTGCTTAACGACACATCTCGAACGCGTGCCGCTTTTTGGCATACATCGCGATGCGCCACATAATGGTGGTGTATGGCAGCATTAACGGACTGCATTACACCGCGTTAAACCGTTGTGTAATGTAGTCCGTTAAACGGACTGCCATAGCGCAGTGAGAACCCAGCCTTAGCCTTTTTCTGTCATTATACCCAACTTGAAAACCTGGACTTCATCCTTAGCCGGATACAGTATACTGTACATAAGATGCACAAATGTCAGAAATAATGATGCAAAAACAGTTGTAAAAAAACATATTTTATACATGTTGCCCTTTCTAAACCCGTTAATGACTGACTGGTCTTTAGTGGTGATTATTAAGGAAATTATACATTAAGGCCACATTTTTTAATTGCGCTGAGGATTAAGTTAATAGTGCCTTTGCAGGGCAAAAATGGTGTGGATATCAGCTGCAGAGGACAGCTGGCACCTTTCGGCATCAGTCATGATTAGTTTTGGAACTGATCGTGGCCAATCAACCCATTAGATGCCACTGTTAATTGTGATATTGGCATATACATTGTTTAATATGGGGAGACTTCCTCTTTAACCATTCTTGCACTTGCATGAATACTGCCACCAGCCAAGGTCATGTAATGACCTCAATGTATGTTGGCCGGTTAGAACTTGTCATAAGCAGGGCCTACTAGGCTGTGTCAGTGTGGCACTGACAGGTCTCATTCTCTGCACTACATCAATTCTGAAGTGCATGAGACCAGCAATACTACTTCACTCTTAACTAAACTCCTGTTTTGACAAGAGTTAATATGGCTAAAATAATATTCATGGCACAAATATTATACCTGCTGCCTAATGCTCTGCTTTGGCTCCTTATATGTTTCTTTTTTAAATTAAACAGCATTTTTGATATTTAACCTTCGTCAGGCTGCATAATTTTACAACGTTAACAGGCTGCAGAGGTACAATTGTACCTTCATATATACCTCCACTGTGGGAAGACTTTCTCCTTTACTTGGTTTCAGAAACTAAAGTTCATTCAGCTACAAATGTTATGCTGATATCTATTGGCCAGAGTTGTTACTGCTCACTTATGTTGCTGTCAATTAAGTTGATTCAAACTGGGAGTGGCTTCTACCTCTTCCTGCCTCCCTCCTCTCAGTAGCCATTTTGCTGTTCATCTCATTGCTGTGAGCACACACATTTCTAGGCTTGTGAAGTCTTCAATTTCTTGGATACCGAAGGTAGGAAAGTCTCACAGCATCTAACAGCCAGTTATACCTTCATTCGCCTTATGTGGGGACAGAACAGTCAGAAATTGTCTTTGAGCCTGGACTTGGCTTACATATATTTTGTATGAAATTTATCACTATAGGTATGATTTTTATACGAAAAATGGATAATAATTAGTATCTACATATTGTTTTACGATGTTTTACTTATATTCAGCACAAAATAAAGATGGTGGCTCTGTTACAATTTTCCTATTGGTCGAAAAAACAGTCGAAGATGGAATGAAAATTCTGAAACCGTATACGGTTTACATAATATATAAATTACATTTATAAATAATTATCACTAGAAATAATTTACTTTTTTATCTGCACTTTAGAATCGAGTTTCATTCTACTTGCCACGTGTTACTGAACTAAATTACGAAGCCAAAATTCATCTACCAAGTCATCATGAGTGATAGTGATGCTGGATCTAGTTTCCGCCATAATCCAAGAAAACGTGTTTGCAGGTTAGTATCATTTTGTGAAAAGCCAATAATGTAGTATTGTGTAGTATTTCGGAAAATTATTTATTTTTAATTTTTTCATATTTACAGATTTACGTCTGACGAAATAATGCGAATGCTAGAAGAATCTGATTCTGAGCATGAGGAAGAACCATATGTTGCATCTGATGATGAAAACTATGTACCACAAGTGGATGCTACTGAAGAAGATTAAGACATTGAACAAGAAATGGTCATAGAGCAGGAAAAAGAATACGACTCAGACGAAAGTGTTGAGGATGAGTCTGTGCCTCAAAGTGCAGGCGACATTTGGACTGCTAAGGATAAAACTCAATGGTGTAGTGATCCACTGCCAAATGCACAAACAAAATCTCGTAATGTCCTACGACAAAGAGGTGGCCCTGCAGCAATCAGCAACCTGTATACAGCAAAAGAGATATTCAAGTCAATCATGACTCCCGAGATGTGTGGCATCATATCACGAGAAACGAATCGAAAGGCCAAGAGAGTTTGTGATGCTTACAACAACAAACTGGTACAACGTTTTCCTGATTCTTCTGAAAGGCCACTGTTATGAATGAGTCACCGTAGGAGGCAAAAACAGAAATACTAGCTAAGTCCAGAAAACCAGAGAAGTTGGCAGCTATCGGATTGCAGACCCCTGAACCGAACAACAACAACTAGCAGTAGCCGTGGGGGGTTCCTACGGTGCCCTAGACCCCTCGATCACAGTCGGAGAACTACATAGCCTAAAGACAGAAAGGGAAATCTAAACTGCCCCAGAGCAGACCCCAAAGCAATAGGCAGCCCCCAACATATAATGACGGCGAAGCAAGATGAAAAAACACTCACACAGATAGAAAGATAGGCTGAGCAAATGATGGGGCCCAAGCTAACTAAATAGGACAGAATAGAAAAGCTGCTGTCTGCAATCCGCCAAAACCCTCTCAAAAACAAGAGCCAACAGACTGATAGGGAAAAAGGCCCCGAAGACGCTAGGCTTCAAAAAGACTATATCAGTACTCAGGTATTTTCTGAAGACAGAGCAAAAAGGAAATCAGCTCACCCAGCAGGGAAAGGCAGAAATCCAGAAAAACAAGGCAAAACAAAACCAAAACACAAATGCAAAAAGTAGAGCAGAAACCATAGCTTTTGAGGAGCAGGAATCAGACTGGTCTCCAAGAATCCATCAGAGTAATCACCCGCAAGGCAGAAGGGCGTCGGCTGCCTTATATCCAGTCAGAAATCCCAGTCACCCAGTCATCATCATTCTGCTCAGGTGCTTTGTAATCAGCCTCACTACCTTCCTTCACCAGAAGAGGGAGTTCATCAGACCTCAATGGTGAAGGGGAAAATGAACTCACAACAGGCCACCACAAAAAACATTCAAGCAATTTACTGAAACTGAACTCCATGCATTTTTGGGCATACTGATTGCTGCTGGTGTGCACAGAGACAACAAAGAGAATCTGGAGGAAATGTGGAATGTTGATGCTCTGCCTCTTATACGTGCAGCCATGTCTCGTGACCGCTTCAAGATGATACTCAGATTTATCAGATTTGACAACGAAAATACACGTGCAGAACGTGTGCAAACAGATAAAGCTGCACCAATACGGGACATCTGGACAATGCTGAACAGAAATCTGAAGAGAGCCTACAAGCCATATAATTGTATCACCGTCGATGAGCAATTATTTCCATTTAGAGGCCATACTAAATTTACCCAGTATATACCTTCAAAACCAGCTAAATATGGCATAAAGATTTTCTGGGCTTGTGACTCGTCAAATGCCTACCCATTACAAGGTCAGCTCTACACTGGGAAACCAACTGATGGTCCTCGACAAGTAAACATTGGTGAACGAACAGTATTGGACCTAGTGAGCTCGTATAAAGGCTCTGGATGAAATGTCACCACAGATAATTTCTTTACAACCATGGAACTACCTAAGGTATTGAACTCCTGGAACATGACACTAGTTGGTACAGTGAGAAAAAACAAAAGGTTCCTACCTAGCAACATGCAGCCTGCCAAAGAAAGGCCTGTAAACTCGACAAATTTTGCCTACAATCATGATGCAACAGTCTGTTCATATGTACCAAAGAAGAACAAATCAGTCGTGCTTCTATCATCTATGCACATGACGGGAGAAGTTGAAGAGACACTAGCAGCCAAGCCAGAGATAATAAAATACTACGACAAAACAAAAGGCGGAGTTGATGTTATGGATAAAATGTTGGGAGAGTACACTGTGAAACGACGAACATTACGTTGGCCTCTGGCATTTTTCTACAATATCATTGACGTCACTGGGTTTGCATCCTACATCATCTACAGAGAACTCAATCCAAGCTTCAGGACAAAGGATCAACGAAGAAAGTTCCTGAAAGATCTCGCAAATCAACTGTGTATGCCTGCAATTGAAGATCGTAGTACAAACCGAATGATGATGAGAAACCATTTTCTTCGAGATGCAGTAGACATGGTGCTTGGACGATGCATTCTGGTAGCATCACAAGCAGCAGCTGGCCCTCAAATACCTCATGGTAGTCGTGGACCCTCCCCTGTTGTTGGTAGTTGCTATGTCTGCCGAGACCTGAGGCGAAAATAACGTAAGACTAGAAAGTCTTGTGTGGTTTGTGTGAAACCCATTTGCGATGAACACTCGGTAGCAAAGACAACATGCATTACTTGCGAAGAAAATCAATAAAAAAAGTTTTTTACATTTTCTTTTATAATGTAAATGAACAGTTTTTTTACTTGTTTATAATAATAAAATAGCATTATCATTAAAAAAAATATTATTTTTTCCTTGCATTATCTTCATTCAAAATATATGAGGGTACATTTGTACCTATGCAGCTTGTTATGGATGCAAAAATATCTCGACCCCTTATCTCGGAAGGGGGTGGAGATATTTTTTTGAAATTTGGCCAATATATTTTGGACCAAAACTGCAAAGATGTCACGAAATTTCAGCCCTCTACGGCTTTTCGAAAAAAAGTTATTGCAATTTTAAAACGGAATAGGTACAATTGTACCTACTCAGCTGGACGAAGGTTAATATAGAGGAAGGTCCCACTGAGGATATGACTAGAGACCCTACAAAGACCAAAGGAGGATGGTGGTCTGGCTACTCCAAACTCATCACTTTATTTTCTCTCCTTCCAGTTGTGGAAGCTTGTGTGAGTTGTGAAAAAACCTTAGTTACTCTCCTCTTCAGTCACAGTGATAAAGCATGCTCTTGGTTAGAACAACTTGGTGGAAGCCTTAGAGGGAGGCAGATGAAACCTCCCGAGGGATCTGTTTAGTGAGGCAGCAGAGTCCCTCTGGACTCCGTTTGGCCTCTGTTCAGTGGTGTCCTTCTTTTTAGAAGTGCACAAAACTGTGGCCAACGGCACTTTTATGTACACCTAAAAAGACTTACACTGCCGGTTCATATGCCAGACGACATCCACAGTACCTCCATGTACCTCATTATAGGGATTCTTCCTCCGGGGGTTCCATCTGAATCTTATATTTATATTTCAGAGATTTACACTGAAACTCCGAAGTAAGCGCTCAGCACAGAGCGCACGATAGATGTGGGCCCAGCCTTACTGCAATCATTGTGAGGTAGAATGAAAAAAATCAACAGCAGGTGAAAAATTGATTTTTGCTTATTTTTTACACCATTCCTCGTGTGGTATAACTGATTAGGTGAATTTATTTTTCGGGTCAGTGAAATTACAGCGATACCAGATTTACGACATGTTTTTTTTTTACCTTTGGCTCCTCTCACACAATAAAACATGCTATCGCCATATTTTGTGAGCTATAATTTTTCGATATTTCTGCAGACAGCCATATGAGGGCTTGTTTTTATGTGGAATGAACTTCCCTCCAATCACAACTGTTCCTAAGCTGTATTATGGCGACAATGAGCTGAGCGTGGTGGCGCCAGTCTTTTTATAGCCTATAATGAGGTAATGCCACTACCAAGATGGCTACGGCATTACAGTGACTGTCACACATTCCCCGCATGTTTATTGGCTGCGTAATTCGAGCATTCAAACCAAGCTCCAGCCAATGCACCATGAGTGCTGAGCATATTCGTGCGCCCAGATGCTCGAGTGATATACGAGTATCACCGAGCATGTTCGCTCCTCAGTAGCATGTACACAAGTAAGTTTTTTATGGTATGGTAAAAATTAAATGACATAACAAAGATCTTTTAATGGCTGAACCATTGCCTGTCTTGTAATGTTTGATGATGAAATACAGGCATCGCTTTTATTTGAAAATGTACCTTACTTAACTTTGGTGTCATGATATTTGCTGTTGCATTTTGCCAATGTATGTATTTTAGAAAAGTTGTGTTAGGCAATTACAGAGACACATATGGGATACTTTAGCATCCATCAGGTCAGGGGAAGTCTATGAATAAGTTTGTGTTAATAGAGCCTTATTTTTCATTCATGATAGACTTGATCTTGAAGTCACATTTAGAATATACTGTACTGGAGAAAAATTCAAGAACTCGCTGTTTTAGAGTATTTTAGGCTCCAAAAATTCTATGTAGAAATGTCATCATAGATTTCAGTAAATGTAAAACGGGAAATGAAAGTTACAAACTAAACTTTTAATTTTGACAGTTTTTTTTCCTTTAAGGAAACTACTGTCATTGATAAAACATTCGGCATTACTTAAAGAGTATTGTAAAAACGGAATGTGACACTGTGCAATGAAGTTCTGGACTAACTGAAAATTGTAAGCCATAGTTTCAAGGTACCTTGAAATATTTCAAGAAAAGGAAAAAGGTAAAACATTACAATTTCATCTTAGATAATCGTACCATGTACTAAATCTTCCGAAAATCTTTCCTAATATTTTGTATACAAGGTTAAGCCGAACACTATGTTTTAGTATCTCGACATTTATTTGAAATTTCAGGTCATGAAAATAATGTAGTTTGTATTGACCTTAGCTCACAGCAAAATAAGGTGTAATTTTTACAATCTCTTAGATTAATAACTTTCGGAAAAATAAAAGTAGTCACTGATGCAGTGCTTAAGAATTGGCTTTAAAGTTAGTTTTTTTTGTGAGACGTGATGTAGTTTTGTATGACACCACTCATTTTACCATATAATATACTCAAAAACAGGAAAAAGAATTCCAAATGCTGTGAAACAATGGAAACAATGCAATTCTGACTTTGTTTTTTTTTAAGCATTCATTGTACATTAAGAATGACCTGGCAACATAATTCTTCAGATCAGTATGATTGCAGTAATACCAAACTTGTCATTTTTTTACCTGCTAAAAAAAAATCAGAACTTTGTAAATAAGTAAGTATAAGTATTTGTTTGTGTCACCATTTTCTAAGACCCTTGACTCTTTCAAATCATAGGAACTGTGTGAGGGACTGTTTTTAGCTTGGGGAGCTATGGTTTTTATTGGTGCCATTTAGGATACATACGATATTTGGGTCACTTATTAGTGTATTTTTTTATGGCTGTGTTGTGAAAGAAAAACCTCAAACACAGCTTTTACTGTGCAGGTTAAATAATTTTAGATTTTGATAGATCAGACTTTTGCTAATATGTCAACTTAAAACCAAATATTTTTACTTTTTCAATAGCTTTATTTCTACATTGTTTTCATTCTTTAAAAACGTTTTTAATGATCTTTACTATTTTCAGTCCTGCCAGGGGAACTTACTTGTGCTTGTTTGATTGCTTTTACTATATAATATATAATACTTCAGTATTGCATTATATATTGAAAATCATGGTCCCCTATGAACAAGGCCAGCTCCAGGTTTTCGTGGGCCTTGGGCAAAAGAGTCTCAATGGGCCCCTTTAACACATAATACGATTCATGATGCACAGAAACGGCAGAGAAATATAGGTATAGTACAATGCCAAAGATTTCACTTACTTCTTACATTACATGAGTAATATCTGTTCTACATTCTACAATAGGTTAGAAATCGGACAGTATAGTCATCCATACAGTATTATGGGCACCACATAGCACTCCATACAGAACAATGAGCCTCATATATTGCTCTATACAGAATAATTTACCCCATAAATGCTCCATGCGGTAATATGAGCCACATGTATTGCTCCATACAGTATAATGAGCCCCATATAATGTTCCGAACAGTATAATGAGCCCCATTTAATGCTCCATACAGTATAATGAGCCCCATATATTGCTCCATACATAATGTGCCTCATGTAATGCTCGATACAGTATAATGAGTCCCATATAATGCTCCATACAATATAATGAACCCCAAATATTTCTCCATACATAATGAGCCCCATATAATGCTCCAAAAAGTACAATGAGCCCCATTTAATGTTCCATGCAGTATAATGAGCCCCATATAATGCTCCGTACATTATAAAGAGCCCCATATATTCCTCCATACACAATGAACCCTATATATTGCTCCTTGCAGTATATGATGGGACCCATATAATGCTCCATATAGTCATTATATGATAGGCTGCATATAATGCTCCATGCAGTATATGATGGGCCCCATATATTGCTCCATACACAAAGAGCCCCACATAATGCTCCATACGGAATAGACCCCATATAATGCTTCATACAGTATATAATGGGCCCCATATTTTGCTTCAAGCAGAATGGGCCCCATACAATGCTCCATGCAATATATATTTGGCCTCATATAATGCTCCAGTATATGATGGGTCCAATACAGTGCTGTGCAAATTAATTGGGACAAAGCATTTTTTTTAAGTGAAATCATAAGTTGGTTACCAGTCAGTGAATCAAGCCAGTTTTAACTGCTTTGAACAGGTGTGAGTGCCTGTTCTAAGCAGTTAAAACTATATATATATATTGCATATATACTGTATTTATATTTATTTATTAATAATCAATTATTTATACTTACAACTGGCGTATTCTTTTTAACTGATTATTTTCATGGCTTTTAATTTATCACACTGATGGTAATTTAAGCAATTTAAGTAATTATTTTAAATGAATCCAAGCAGTACCACCAGCTGCTACCAAGAAAACAGCATGTGTCTTCACAGCACGTAACTAGAAATAAAATAAAAGAAGTACAGTACACATGGTCTTATATACACTGCAGATAAGGAAATCAACGTTATAAAAAGTAAAAAAGATACTTTATAGAAGAACAGTGAACAGTAGGAAAATTTATAAAACTTTGAGCAGATCTTTATTTTTTAATTTCCTACATGTACAGTAGTATTTCAGCAGCAATTTTTAGTAAAAAAAGACACCCATGAACATTAAACGGTATACCAATCGGCAAGACCCTATCCCAATATGTAATAGGTGTAATCATAATAATATTAGCAAATATCTAAAATTAGAAATATAGTATATTTCTTCTGATTCGCTGTATCACTTTCCCCATGTGCAGGGCATTTTAGTAGCTTAGGTATCCTTGCACATGGGATAAGCAACATAGTCAATCAGAAGAGCTATACTACATTTCTAATTGAAGGTTTATGTCAATATTATTATTATATCAACTGCATATTGGGATAGGATCTTCGTGATGAGACTAACCCTTTAACTACTTAAATGAGTTTTCCACTACTTTACAACCCATTATTGAATGATCTGCTTCATAATTTAAAATGAAAAAGCAGTTACTAATCTCTCGTGTTGGTCCCATTCCAGCATTGTC